>NC_090173.1:25138159-25451492 GCF_024679245.1 Pseudorasbora parva
ACTTTGTCTATGTTTAGGATGGGAATCCAAGTCTTTAACAGTGTAAAAAGCTCAGTATGCATGAAACAGCATTTCACCCCCCCTTTAAAGTTTTATTTAATGATCACACAACTGTTTCTTGTGAGTTTCAGTACAGTATGTTTGAAAAAAAGTTGTCTCATTCTGTTTTTCCCCTCTCTCAGTAATGGTTACTCAATGTTCTGTGCTGAGCTGATGTCCAGTATGAAAGACGTTCCCAGTACAGAGCGTATGGTCATGTGCAGCCAGCGCTGGAAAGTCCTTAAACAGAGCGAGAAAGATGCTTACCAAAAGCGCTGTGAACAGGTCTGTAACTTGGTGCTTTAATTTTGCGCACTTCCATCTGTTGACCAACCATCTATTAATATAAACAAGCCAACATGGATACATATCGAAGGTTTTTAGTCTCTGTAATAACATTTTTCTTTACACAGAAAAAGAAAGAATATGAAGTTGAGATGAATCGCTACTTATTAGTAAGTATATGTTTATGATAACGCACCCTCCAGTCTGTTTGTGTATTGTTTGCACCAATTTTCTACTTGGTTTGCATTTTAAATATGTTGCTGTGTTTCCCAGAGTATCTCAGAGGAGGAACAGCAGAGAATACTGTCAGAACAGAAGATGGGCAGCTTTAAAAGGGTAGGTGGTGCCGGCAGCCCCGCTTCCAAAAAGAAGAGCGCATCAGCAAAGGTCAGTTTACCTGTCAATAATTTTTGGGTTATTTAGGGATTGGAACTTAAATGAGCTTACTGTATCTAGAACTTCACATCCTGAATGGTCGTCTTTTTTTTTTTTGTTAATCCTAACAGTCTGCAGAGAAGCCCAAGCCCCCTGTGTCTGCAATGTTCATTTTCTCAGAGGAGAAGCGCCCAAAACTTCAACAGGAAAGGCCTGATCTTTCTGACATGGAGCTCACCAGGCTACTAGCCCGCATGTGGAACGAGCTTTCTGACAAGAAGAAGGTAATAAAGACGCATTAATGATCCAGAAATGGTAATCATATCATTCTATCACTGTATTGGCCAACAAAATGTTCAACTTGGAACATTTAATCATTCTTAATAGGAGAAGTATAAAACTTTGGAGATGACACTGAAGGCAGATTCTGAAAAGCAGAGCAAAGAGGACAAAGGGAAACTACCAGAAACGCCCAAAACAGCTCAGGAAATCTGGCAACAGAGCGTCATTGGAGACTATCTCGCCCGATTCAAGGTATGGAATCATACATGCGATAAGTTAAAGGGGTCCTGATGTGATTTATTTATTATTTGATATGATTCATGAGGTTCACTTATATTGTTAGTATGATTTTTATCTAGTACAATGTCATAATTTAGAAATAAAAAGGTATTTTCTATCCTGATTTCAGCCTTCTAACTGAATGGGGGGAAAAAAAAATTTTTTCATGCTACTAAGAGAAACTCACTGGCTTGGTTTACTAATGCATAAACGGTGTTGAACGAGTTTGAGACAAATAAAATCTGCCTGAACTTGAATCATTACACTTCAAATATCACAGATCAAGCATTAGAATGAACACTGTTACTTACATGTTTGTGGCGGTGCTGTCAAATCCATATGGAAAAGTCTGTGTGTAAAGCCTGACATTAGCTTGCTATGATAGTTGGTCTTGTCGGTGTTACCGGTTTTCAGACTCAACACCATTTACATCACTTGTGGATGTAATGAACTCACAATTCAAGCAACCCGTGCCCGAATTGACACTAATTCAAAACTCAAACTAAAATGTGCACGGCTGCACAGAGCACGCATTTATGGCCGCAGAGTTATTCATGGCGTGTGCGCACGTTTTTAGTTCATGCATATGAAAGCTTAACTTTCATAGGAATTAATTGAAACCACCCGCTTTGCTCCGCTCCATTATTAATGCCAGAGCGGCCGTGTGCATGTTACTTTCGATTAGATAGAATTAGTGATGTAAAAGCCCAGTCGGTGAAACCGGTGTTGTCACACGTCGATTAACCGGTGGGAAAAATTTCTCACCGTCACGACCTTATGCAGCTTATGCAAAGATGATGTTTTTCCACAGCCAGGAACAGCAACGCAATCTTGTAAACAACTGCTTTAGCTCCACTCTCTTTGTGGGCGGGGACAATGATGCTATGTAAATGTGGGCCTTGTTGTCTTGCTCTAATCAGGCATATGCAAACGATTGGGTCCCTGTGACGTCACATGACACCTCACATCTAAACAAAGTGTTTTTACAGCTAGCGCGATTATATAAATGTTTTTTTTGTGTGTGTTTTTTATTGATGGCGATGGCATTTGAAATTATAGAACTTTTAGGATGTAAAAAAACGTTGGCCAAAAAAACAAGAGAAATCATAATTTCCATGTCATGACCTCTTTAAACTGGTAGAATTACCTACAATACCTATTTTCAAGAGTTTGGCTCTGGTTTTATTTCATTTTTATGTTTATTACAGAAGTCTAGAATTCTCACCAAGGCTGGATTGATCAAAAATACAATATAAAATAGTAATATTGTGAAATAAAATTAGTTTTCAATCTATATTTTTAATATATTTTAAAATGTCAACATCATTACTCCAGTCTTCAGTGTCACATAATTTTTCAGAAATCAGTATAATATGCTGATTTGCTGCTAAAGTAACTTTTTGTATTATTGATAAATACCGTTTTTTAAATGCCAACAATAAATATACCATTGTGCAACTTAATATTTTTGTTGAAACCCTGATGCATTTCTTTGTTCCAGTATTGTAGGATTAATAGAAAGTTCAAAAGAACAGAATCTATTTTAAATATTATTATAAATATATGTCACTTTTGATCAGTTTAATGTGTACTAGATGGAAAAAAGCATTCATTTCTTTAACTTGTTTTAAAAGTATTGCCCTCAAACTTTGTTTAAATTGAATGACTGAGTTTTTCTTAAACATACCACATGAAGAATTCCTGCCCATTAATGGCTGTGCAAATATATCTACCATAGAAAATTCTCTACCTCATTTTCTATTTGCAATTATTTGTTTTCTGATCTCTCCCTCTTCTTTAAATGTCAGAATGATCGGGGCAAAGCTCAGAAAGCCATGGAGGCCACCTGGAACACCATGGAGAAGAAAGAGAAGATCATGTGGATCAAGAAGGCTGCAGAAGACCAGAAGAGATATGAAGTGAGTCCAGACAAATTAGAACCATCATTTCAAACACCATTTAAACTTCTTCAATAGATTGTCTGATCACCTGTCTACTGCCTAGTAGATATTTAAAAAAAAACTTTTTATTATGGCTTCTTGTTTGGAAGATGTACTTCTTCTTTTTTTAATTCTTCTGTTTTATGCAGAGAGAGCTGAGTGAGATGCGATCACCTGCCCCAGTCTTCATCCCTGGGAAGAAAATGAAATTTGATGGGGAACCTAAGAAACCACCCTCGTAAGTTCATTGTGTATCTGAGTGTTGATGTGTTTGAGGCAGTTCACTAGTCTTGCCTTCCCACTCTTTCTAATCGTGATCTCTTCATGTGGTCTACAGGAACGGTTACCAGAAGTTCTCTCAAGAGATGCTGTCCAATGGGGAGCTGAACCATCTGCCCATGAAAGAGCGCATGGGTGAAATTGGAGGCCGCTGGCAGCGACTCCCTCAGAAAGATAAGGACCGTTACAAAAGGATGGCGGAGGAGAAACAGAGGCAGTACAAAGGTCTTCTGGAGCAGTGGCTTGCGGTACCCCTATATATTTATTATTATTTGACATTAGAGCAATATAAATATCTTGATTATGAATATCTAATATATTTACCCATTGACATACCCATTTTAAAACCAACAATTTGAATGTTGAATTCAAGGATAATAAAATTATTTTCTCCCTTACAGAGTTTATCATCACAAGAGAGAGCTGTGTATAAAGAATATAACTCTCTGGTGAGTCATAAATGTGCATATATTCAGGAATTCAGTCTTTCTTATGTGGAAAAAATGTAAAAAAAATTATTCTTGCGCTTTTCTTCTTCAGAAACGGAGGAGCACATTTAAACCCGGTGGCACGCCTGCTAAAGTGAAACCCAAGGCTAAAGGATCGGTGAGTTTTATCACTCTGTTGGCCCCTGTACATTTTTAGCAGCATGTACTAATTGTTCTGTATCATTGGTGACCTTATCCAAAGGATGATGAAGAGGATGACGACGATGATGATGACGACGACGATGATGATGAAGAGAAGGAGTCTGATGACGGATCATCCTCTGATGACGACAGTGATGATGATGACGATGATGATGACGATGAAGATGACGTATGATTTTTCATTCACATCATGTATTTTAAAACAGTCTTGCTGATGTAGGATCAGCCTAATAGGAATTCTGAAATGAGATTTTGTTTTTTTTGATTAGCGATTAGGGGTGGGCAATATAACCAAAATCTTGTTTCAGAATATGATGAAAAAAATCCCAATAACAAGGGATGCCACAATTCCCAATATAATATAGAACCGTTCGGTACGGCATTCACGGTTCAATATGCGTTTTTTTTTTTCCCGGTTTTGCATTTAATTAATTATTTACATTTCTCTCCAATTAAAAAATTTATCTCAATTTATTTTGACTCTTTTTGAGTGTGCCTGTGAGTCTACGTGCTGATATGAGCAAATATCCAATCATATACACTAAAGTTTGGGGGTGTTTAGCCGCGCTTTAAAGCCTTGCCGGTTATTCGTGTGTTTGTTTACATCAGCTGAGTGCGCGTGCCTGTCAAACACATGTGAGTAAGGGACTAAGTAGTCTTACTGCGCTAATAAGGTCAAATACATAGCAGGTTAACTTATATAAACACAGTCGGTTATGTCTAAAGTGAAAGTAAAATCTGCATTTGTCTGTATATGAGATGCAAGCAGGTCTTAGCAGCGCAGCCTAGTGAATGCTTGTCCTTTAAGGGACAGTTCACCACTATATATAATTATGTTAATAAAAAACAAAAGACCTTTTAATACAGTAACTTTTAATCAATGTTGTATATTGAAGACTATGTAGTTTTAATTGTAGCCTACATTTATTCATTCAATTTCATACTTAAATGCTTCTGTACATCTCTGAGCTACCACTGTAAATCTTTATATATATATTTATTTTATATTATACAATAAATTGCAAATGTGTACAAGGTTTTTTTTTTTAAAGTAAAGTTTTAAGTTTAAGTAAGGGTTTAAGTCTTTAAAGTAAAATAGAGGTGTATTGCAATAAAAACCTTCTCTCCTTAACCTTTTTATTGTTCCTGTCGCCTAAGAATAGAATGGCAAAAAAACGAACTGAAAACCGTGGTTAAAAACCGAGGTATTTATTGAACATGTATATATATTA
The DNA here is from genome assembly GCF_024679245.1 of Pseudorasbora parva. NCBI lineage: Eukaryota > Metazoa > Chordata > Actinopteri > Cypriniformes > Gobionidae > Pseudorasbora > Pseudorasbora parva. The sequence goes on from NC_090173.1 coordinate 25,143,521, forward strand.
TTATTTTTACACTCACCTAAAGGATTATAAGGAACACCATACTAATACTGTGTTTGACCCCCTTAAGCCTTCAGAACTGCCTTAATTCTACATGGCATTGATTAAACAAGGTGCTGAAAACATTCTTTAGAAATGTTGGCCCATATTGATAGGATAGCATCTTGATGGAGATTTGTGGGATGCACATCCAGGGCACAAAGCTCCTGTTCCACCACATCCCAAAGATGCTCTATTGGGTTAAGATCTGGTAAATGTGGGGCCATTTTCATACAGTGAACTCATTGTCATGTTCAAGAAACCGATTTGATCTTTGTGACATGGTTCATTATCCTGCTGAAATACATAAAGGGATGGACATGGTCAGAAACAATGCTCAGGTAGGCCATGGCATTCAAACGATGCCCAATTGGCACTAAGGGGCCTAAAGTGTGCCAAGAAAACATCCCCCACAACATTACACCACCACCACCAGCCTGCACAGTGGTAAAAAGGCATGATGGATCCATGTTCTCATTCTGTTTACGCCCAAATTTTGACTCTACCATCTGAATGTCTCAACAGAAATCGAGACTCATCAGACCAGGCAACATTTCACCAGTCTTCAACTGTCCAATTTTGGTGAGCTTGTGCAAATTGTAGCATCTTTTTTCTATTTGTAGTGGAGATGAGTGGTACCCGGTGGGTTCTTCTGCTGTTGTAGCCCATCTACCTCAAGGTTGTGTGTGTTGTGGCTTCACAAATGCTTTGCTGAATACCTTGGTTGTAACGAGTGGTTATTTCAGTCAAAGTTGCTCTTCTATCAGCTTGAATCAGTCGGCCCATTCTCCTCTGACCTCTAGCATCAACAAGGCATTTTCGCCCACAGGACTGCTGCATACTGGATGTTTTTCCCTTTTCACTCCATTCTTTGTAAATCCTAGAAATGGTTGTGCGTGAAAATCCCAGTAACTGAGCAGATTGTGAAATACTCAGACCGGCCCGTCTGGCACCAACAACCATGCCACATTCAAAATTGCTTAAATCTCCTTTCTTTCCCATTCTGACATTCAGTTTGGAGTTCAGGAGATTGTCTTGACCAGGACCACACCCCTAAATGCATTGAAGCAACTGCCATGTTGGTTGATTAGATAATTGTATTAATGAGAAATTGAACAGGTGTTCCTAATAATCCTTAACCTGACAAGCCAGACCCACATCAAGGTGTTTGGTCTGGAAATTCACCATTGACAGGGCTCAATCCGAGGGGCGGATAAACGGTTGTCTTTCAAACTCCCTCTGCACGGCGTGCACGCAATTGGATATTGCTACAACCAACCAGAGCAACAAAGGTGAAGCAGAGCTCGTTGACAGATTAAACTTTAGATGTATCCGGTCGGCAAAAATCAGAACACATCTTCCCTTCTTAAGAATGACTTCAGTGCCGTTCTTTTTCTCAGAGAAAAGCTTAACTCCAAGTCGTGGTCAAAGCTGATTCGAAAGACCGCCGTTCGCCAGTTTCTGTGTTTACTAGAAGCATGCGCACGTGCAACTTGGCCGTCATTATATTAAGCACCACCCACCGACTCTATACATGATGTGATTGGCCCGACCAGAGTGTGGCGTTTACCGCTCAGAAGTGAATTGAGAGTTAGAGCTAGACGACACTTGCGGCTAGGGTGCGTCTAGATTTCTAAGAGTGAGTGTATGTGTGTATATAGCACAACATAGTTATTTTATCAATAAGAACAGAGAAGCATATTACAAACAAAAGAACAAAGAAACAAGTTAAATAAACTAAATATTTATTTTCTTTGTCACTTTACAGTGTCAATCACTTGGTACTGTGCTATGTGGCTAACTTTGAAAACATGATATAATGTTTATATATAATGTAATGTTGCCAAGCCTTATTAGCAATATGTACAGATGCATTTGGTAATCACAAAAAAACTGCCACTGTGCTCCAAAATTGGAATTGTCGATTAAATTTATTTTTTATTATAAAAATGTGAATGAAAAATAATGTTTCAAAATTCACTTTCAGAACGAGGACATAGAGGATGAAGAGGTGGAGGATAAGGAGAATAAATCCGAAAGCAGCAGCAGTGCTTCCAGCTCTGATTCGTCGGGTTCGGACTCTGATTGATCCAGAGCTGAGTCAGGCTGAGCCCGCAGACTGCCAGAAACGCTGTGAACTGAGCCATGAGCCGGGGGTCTGAGCCTGCTCTGCACTGCGCTCTTCCCACCACAGGATGGGGCTCACCCCGCTGTCACACATCTGCACCACCTCACACACACAGTCTTTTCCTCCGCTTCTGTTCTCCCCTACACTTTTGGTTTTATTCGTTCCTCCCATGATGATTGTGCTTGGCAGGTTTTAAAGCATTTTAGGCAACACACACAATGTTGATGTATAGTCTAAGTTCCTCCAGACCCCGCTGATCACAGAAAAAGGGTTGAGTGCTCTGATATTGGCTTGTAGTCGTCATGAGGCGTTATTAGAATGCCCCGTGTTTATACTTTAAAGGTAGAAAGACATAGAGAGCACCAGGTGCCATTTTCGTTTCTGTAAATGAGCCAAAGAGTCTCTTAGTTTCGCAGATTATTTCGGGAGGTACAGGGGACCAAATAATTGCACTCTGAAGAATGTCTGCTTTCTTTTCCTCTGTCTGTACCTCTCCTGTTCTTCCTAGTGGGGTTGTTCCACTCCTTTTCCTGCTCCCTCCATTTTTGCTTTGGTGTTTGTTTTCGCTGCTTCATTTCGAAACAAATGTGGTGTTTTCAGGAACAATGAAGCCATTTTGAATGTCGCCATTTGGACCCCCAGCTGGTCTCGCACTCGGTGCCTGTTCATGAGGCGTTGGTGCGCGGCCCTTACCTGCACCTGATGTGGGGTTAAAGGTGAAAATGGACTATTTATTTTTGTCCTGTTGTAGGAATGCTGCCCGTAGCAGTTTTGTGATATGGATGTGATGAAGCCACAGCAAACGTGTTTAAGTTCGCTGTTCATTCAGATAATAAAAGTGACTGATGTTACATAATGAGGACTAGTTTATCAGTTAATTGTTCTGCAGCACAGAAAGTTCTTTTAGAAAATTACTTTTTTGTTTTTTGCAGATTGGGCACCAACATGTTTTTTTGCCATTTTTTAATAATGGTTATATGTTGTTTGAAGCTTTTTTTCCTCTTTCCAACCACTGTTTTATTTGGTGCTCCAAAGATATTTTTCTTTTTAAAATGTGATTGTTGTTTTAAATATGATGGATGTGAGTTACCCCACAATTCAGTGCACTTATGATGGATGCCCAGTGTTCTTTCAGTATTTCTCTTTCTTCATTTCACCCATCAGCCCATAATCTTAACCACTTCACAGGTCTTTAATGCACCAGCTCAAGGAATGTAATGGAGATGTTTTATTTAAGAAAGGGGTATTGTTATTTGTTGTGTTTATGTATATATGAACAGTTTTGAGGGTGAGGGTATATTCTCTCATTCCAATGCCCTGGCCTAAAATGGCAACTAAATTAATTTGTAACCCACAACACAGCTTTCTGCGCTGAGCTACGACCTTTTACTCAGTATTTTTTACGCAACCCTCAAATTGATAGGGGCACTGTAAATGAATTTTTCCTATCAAAATGTTGATCCCTGATGATTTACATAAAAAGACAAGCGGATAATTTTGATTTGGGATTGCTGTGAAAAAAAGTTTGCTGCACCAGACTTGTAACCTATTCTAGTGCCCAAAATGATCAAGGCCTTGTGTCCTGCATAAAGTTCTTGGCTCAGTTTGAGAAACATAATTTGGTTATAGATTATTTGAATGATGGGCCGGGATAAAAAAAAACCCAGTGGACCTTTCAAGATTTGTTGATATTTTATAGGATTTTGAGACTTGCAAATAGACTTGGGTTGGGTTCAGTGCTGTTGTAAGGTATTTGTACATATAGCTTTCTTCTTCTTTTTTTTCTTTGTAATGAGTGAACATTATTACGTTTGTATTTTCAGTTGGCTAAGCAATGTACTGCTGTAGTCAAAATAAGTTTGTCAGTTGGGGAAATGGTTTTAATTTGTTAATTTTTAGTTTTTTTGTTTGTTTTGTTTTTACCCCCTCCCCCATGTTTATTTGTAGAAATGGTAAAAAAGAGAAAAAGCTTAAATTTGTACTACAGATTTGAAACATTTGGACGTTTTCTATAGCAAGAGATGTTATATCCCTGCAATTTACAATTTGAGCAAATAAACCTCTTAAACAGTTCATCTGTTTCTGTGTTTTTATTATATTATAGCCTACCATTATAATTATATATATATATATATATATATATATATATATATATATATATATATATATATATATATATATATATATATATATATATATATATATATAAATAATATGTGTGTGTGTAAGTCCTTATGAGAGTCCGTAAATATGATCGCATAACTCCCATCCTACACTCATTACACTAGCTTCATCACGGATCGATCATCGACTACAAAATTCTGCTCACCGGACATGCACCACCATATCTACAGGAACTCAAGTTCAGTCTGAAATCCTCCACCTGCACCCTCAGATCATCAGGAGGCCACCTGCTTCTTCAAGTCCCCACCACTAGGCTTCGTACCATGGGAGACCAAGCTTTCTGCTCGGCTGGACCGGGGCTTTGGAATCATCTTCCCAATGAGTTCAATAATATCTGTCTGCAGAGCCGCTGAGAGCAGTACAGAGCCTGGACCAGTTTAAAGCTGAACTGAAAACTTTTCTGTTCAGAAAGGCTTTTGTGTTGATTGTTTGTATTATTCTTTTTTTTAATATAATTATTAATTTCCCCTTTTTCCATTGTTGCACTTTGAGATTCTTTGGAATGAAAAGTGCGTTACAAATAATGTATTATTATTAGGAACGAACTCAAGGCAGTAGAATCGATGTGGCATCCAGATCGGTATTAGACTAGTGATGCCTAACTGGAGCCAAAATGGCAGCAGCGTTGTTTTATTTTCAAACATCATCTGTCTTCGAGACGAGTGATTTAATCAACCAGACATCTATTAGTTTATAACAAGATACCATTTCCATTATCTTCATAAGTACGTTCATTTTCAGCATGTTTGTTCTATGTCGTCTAACAGCGGGTCAGTGAATGACACAAGAACCGGCCCGTTCTGTCTTGGTAAGTAGAAACAAAATTTAAACAAGAAGCGCGACAAATATTCTTTAAATATTCACTGGCATGAAGTTGGTTTGACGTTAGACGTTTGATATTCGCAAATTTAGGGACCGTCTCTAAAGTTGCATACGACATTGGTATGCACGTTTCAAACTTCAATAACATTTGAATGGAATAATTTACAGTCATAAATCCAACTGTACAGTGTTCATCCAGGTGTCGGCTATCATGCACATCTTTTATATTTTTGATTTATATTAAAATACACTGTCAAATCATACTTAAATATTGCTGTTTTTCACTACTGTATATTGGCTCATACATAAATATGTCATATTTTAGAGCTCAATAACATTTGAATGGAATAATTTACAGTCATAAATCCAACTGTACAGTGTTCATCCAGGTGTCGGCTATCATGCACATCTTTTATATTTTTGATTTATATTAAAATACACTGTCAAATCATACTTAAATATTGCTGTTTTTCACTACTGTATATTGGCTCATACATAAATATGTCATAATTTAGAGCTCAATAACATTTGAATGGAATAATTTACAGTCATAAATCCAACTGTACAGTGTTCATCCAGGTGTCGGCTATCATGCACATCTTTTATATTTTTGATTTATATTAAAATACACTGTCAAATCATACTTAAATATTGCTGTTTTTCACTACTGTATATTGGCTCATACATAAATATGTCATATTTTAGAGCTCAATAACATTTGAATGGAATAATTTACATTCATAAATCCAACTGTACAGTGTTCATCCAGGTGTCGGCTATCATGCACATCTTTTATATTTTTGATTTATATTAAAATACACTGTCAAGTCATACTTAAATATTGCTGTTTTCACTACTGTATATTGGCTCATACATAAATATGTCATAATTTAGAGCTCAATAACATTTGAATGGAATAATTTACAGTCATAAATCCAACTGTACAGTGTTCATCCAGGTGTCGGCTATCATGCACATCTTTTATATTTTTGATTTATATTAAAATACACTGTCAAATCATACTTAAATATTGCTGTTTTTCACTACTGTATATTGGCTCATACATAAATATGTAATAATTTAGAGCTCAATAACATTTGAATGGAATAATTTACAGTCATAAATCCAACTGTACAGTGTTCATCCAGGTGTCGGCTATCATGCACATCTTTTATATTTTTGATTTATATTAAAATACACTGTCAAATCATACTTAAATATTGCTGTTTTTCACTACTGTATATTGGCTCATACATAAATATGTCATATTTTAGAGCTCAATAACATTTGAATGGAATAATTTACAGTCATAAATCCAACTGTACAGTGTTCATCCAGGTGACAGCAATCATGCACATCTTTTATATTTTTGATTTATATTAAAATACACTGTCAAGTCATACTTAAATATTGCTGTTTTCACTACTGTATATTGGCTCATACATAAATATGTCATAATTTAGAGCTCAATAACATTTGAATGGAATAATTTACAGTCATAAATCCAACTGTATAGTGTTCATCCAGGTGACAGCAATCATGCACATCTTTTATATTTTTGATTTATATTAAAATACACTGTCAAGTCATACTTATTGCTGTTTTCACTACTGTATATTGGCTCATACATAAATATGTAATAATTTAGAGCTCAATAACATTTGAATGGAATAATTTACAGTCATAAATCCAACTGTACAGTGATCATCCAGGTGTCGGCTATCATGCACATCTTTTATATTTTTGATTTATATTAAAATACACTGTCAAATCATACTTAAATATTGCTGTTTTCACTACTGTATATTGGCTCATACATAAATATGTCATAATTTAGAGCTCAATAACATTTGAATGGAATAATTTACGGCCATAAATCCAACTGTACAGTGTTCATCCAGGTGACAGCAATCATGCACATCTTTTATATTTTTGATTTATATTAAAATACACTGTCAAATCATACTTAAATATTGCTGTTTTTCACTACTGTATATTGGCTCATACATAAATATGTCATAATTTAGAGCTCAATAACATTTGAATGGAATAATTTACAGTCATAAATCCAACTGTACAGTGATCATCCAGGTGTCGGCTATCATGCACATCTTTTATATTTTTGATTTATATTAAAATACACTGTCAAGTCATACTTAAATATTGCTGTTTTCACTACTGTATATTGGCTCATACATAAATATGTCATAATTTAGAGCTCAATAACATTTGAATGGAATAATTTACAGTCATAAATCCAACTGTTCAGTGTTCATCCAGGTGTCGGCTATCATGCACATCTTTTATATTTTTGATTTATATTAAAATACACTGTCAAATCATACTTAAATATCGTAAGCAAGTGAAATGGCCTCGACCACCCACTTGCTCATTCTCTGCTTAGATACTGGAGCCCCTTTCTTAGGGGCTCCGAAACAGACGAATAACTGATCGGTCTTTCTCCACAGGGCAGCTCTGTGGACATATGTATCTAATGCCCTAACAGGGCAGAGCAGATTTAATCTTTCCTGGTCTGACGTCGTGAACGGAGGAGGACAGAAGGCTTGGAGAGTAATGGGGCCCCGTGGGCTCGTAGGAACCTTGGGGACGTAACCCGGATGTAGAAAGGCCTTCACCATCCCGGCGCAAACTCTAAACATGAGGGCCTCACTGACAGGGACTGAATATCTCCTATTCTTTTGAGAGACGATATGGCCAAAAGAAGGATAGTTTTTAGGGTGAGGAACTTGTCCAAAACCTCCTCTAAGGGTTCGAATGGCGGCCCGCACAAGCCCCTCAAAACAATGGCCAAGTCCCAAGCTGGGACCCTCGAGTGCATAGCCGGCCTCAACCTTAAAGTACCACGGAGGAAGCGTGTAATCAGAGGGTGTCTTCCCAAAGACACTCCACCCAAAGGGACGTGGAAGGCACCCAAGGCCGCCACGTACACCTTTATTGTGGAGGGGGTCAACCCTGCCGAGAACCTAGCCTGCAGAAACTCCAGCACTGTACCAACCGGGCAGTTAACTGGGTCCCACTGGCGTTCTCTGCACCAAGCTGAGAAAAGCTTCCATTTCAGAGCGTACAGCTTCCTCGTGGACGGAGCTCTGGAGTGAAGGATGGTCTCAACGACCTCGGCCGAGAGACCTTCCTCTATGAGCCTGGCCCCCTCAGAGGCCAAGCCCATAGTTTCCACATCTCTGGGCGTGGGTGCAGGAATCTCCCGCCCGCCTGAGAGAGTAGATCCCTCCTGGTCGGAATCTCCATCGGAGAGCCTTCCAGGAGAGATACCAGGTCCGAAAACCATACTCTGGTCGGCCAGTACGGAGCCACCAGAAGTACTTGGGCCCCGTCCCGGCGTACCCTCTCCAGAACTCCTGGAAGCAAGACAATCGGGGGGAAGGCGTACAGGGGTAGCCTCGGCCACTCCTGTACCATGGCATCCAACCCTAGCGGGGCTGGATGGGACAGAGAAAACCACTGCGGGCAGTGGGAATTCTCCGCCGAAGCAAAAAGATCTATCTCTGCCTTCCCATATACCTTCCATAGGAGCTCCACCACCTCTGGGTGAAGTCTCCATTCCCCGGGCCTCGGCCCCTGCCTCGACAGGCTGTCTGCTTCCTGATTCAGGACCCCCGGGATATATACTGCCCTGATTGACAGCAATTTCCCTTGGGCCCACAGGAGGATCCGATGCGCCAATTTGTCCAGTGGACGGGAACCTCAGACCCCCCTGATGATTTATATAGGCGACCACCGATGTGTTGTCTGACCTGACTAACACATGGTGGCCCCTGAGGTCGGGCAGAAACTGTTTCAATGCAAGAAACACTGCGAGCATCTCTAGCCGATTTATGTGCCAGTGCTGCTGATGTTCCTGCCATAGACCCTGGGATGAGCGACCACTCATGGTCGCCCCCCAGCCCGTGAGAGAGGCATCTGTCGTTAGCGTTACGCGACGAACATGAGCCCCTAACACGGGACCCTGAGATAGAAACCCCGGGTTTTTCCACATGACCAGAGCACGTAGGCATCGCCGCGTGACTTTGATCGTGCGGAGCGGATTTCCCCTCGGGGAGAACCCCTTTGTTTTGAGCCACCACTGCAGTGGCCTCATGTACAGTAGGCCAAGAGGTATTACGTTGGACGCTGCTGCCATGAGACGTAACAGTTTCTGGAACTGTTTCACAGTGACGGCCCGGTCTAGCTTCTGCTCTTTGACTGCTGCCAGGATCGATGCTATGCGTGTTGGCGATAATTGCGCCCGCATTATTACCGAGTCCCAGTTCACACCTAGAAAAGTGGTTCTCTGAGCCGGAGAAAGCACACTCTTCTTGGCGTTCAGCCTCAACCCCAACTTCGACATATGCGCGAGAACAGCATCTCGATGCTGAACCGCCATCTGCTCTGTATTCGCTAGAATCAGCAAGTCGTCGATATAATTCAGTGTGCGGATGCCCTGCAGATGCAACGGCGCCAGAGCTGCATCCACACACTTGGTGAATGTGCGGGGTGACAGTGCTAGACCGAAAGGAAGTACTCGATATTGGAATGCCTCTCCCCCGAAGGCAAACCTGAGGAACTTCCTGTGATGTGGAAGGATGGAGACATGAAAATACGCATCTTTGAGGTCTATGGGGACAAACCAATCCTCTAGTTTGATCTGCGACACAATCTGTCTGAGTGTGAGCATCTTGAACTTGAGCTTGGCCACCGAGCGATTTAGTAGACGCAGATCTAATATCGGGCGTAAGCCCCCATCCTTCTTCGGCACGATGAAGTAACGGCTGTAAAACCCAGACTCCCTGCTGGGAGGGGGAACCCTCTCTATAGCCCCTTTTTGCAGGCGTGTCTGTACTTCCTGTGCCATTACCAGAGCCTGCTCCGGGCCCACCTCTGTAGGTAGGACACCGCTGAAAGGAGGTGGCCGACTTTTGAATTGAATGGCGTACCCCCTTTCGATTATCTGCAGGACCCAATGAGATATATTTGATAGACGTTTCCACTCGTCTAGAAAATCTACTAAGGGAACCAGCCTCTCGAGGCTGGCCTCTGGTGTACTTTGAGCAACAAGCACAGTGCCCTGAAGCGGCGGACCGGCAGGGAACAACTGACTTGACTGCTCGGGGGCCCCCCGAGGGGGGCGCGGACCACCCTCGGGTGGCCCGCGGAGACCGACTGCGCCCCGACATTGCGGCGGGGTTGGCAGCGCGGCCCCCAGAGGGTGCCGCAGAGAAACGGGTACCGTTGGCAGGGGTAAACACCGTTTTCCTACGGGGGGAACCACCCTCAGCGTCCTGACGCTTCTGGCATCAGGAACGCTTCGACGAGGCCTTCTTGGCGATCAGGACTGTCCTCAGATCAGCCCTGCCCCTCGAAGGCCTCGTCTGAGAGCGCCGCCCCTCGTCCCCGCGCTGAGGGGGAGTTCGGGTGGCGACGCTCTGTTTTTGCTTTGCCCTGTGCGAAGCGCTCGTACTCGGTTTGGGCTGCTTGATGTCAGCAGCAGCCCCAGGGACCTGGACCCGGAGAGGGAGGAACTGCTTGAGCGCTGCAGCTTGCTTTTTCGTCTCCTGGAACCTCTCGGTGACAGTATGGACTGCGTCACCGAAGAGGCCTCCAGGAGAAAGCGGCGCATCGAGCAGAAAGGCTTTCTCCCTCTCCTTGATGTCTGTGGGGTTTAACCAGAGATGCCTCTCCGTGGCCACCAAGGCTGCCATAGAGCGGCCCACACATCTGGCCGTCTCCTTGGTGGCCCGGAGAGCTAGATCAGCGGAAGAACGCAGCTCTGTAATAATATCTCCCCCCACGACATCACTACTATCCAGATCCCTCAGCAGGTCAGCCTGGTACGCCTGCACGATTGCCATCGTGTGCAGGCATGCAGCGCCTGACCCGCTGCCGAGTACGCTTTGCCCACCAGCGCCGACGTTGTTTTTAAAGGTCTGGTGGGCAAAGTCGGGGCTTTAAGGGACGATGCCGAAGAAGGCGAGAGATGGCTCGCGAGCGTCTCCTCGACCTTTGGCATCGCCCCATAACCATACTGTTTCAGCCCAGCGATGTTACTGTAGACCGAAGTCTGTGGGCTGAAAACACGATATGATGCCGGTCTCCTCCACGACCTTGCCACCTCAGTGTGCAAGTCATGAAAGAACGGCAATCCCCGTCTCTGAGGCGCGAGAAGGCAGGAATCTCTCGTCTAATTTGCTTGTACGCTTTCTTCCTGCCTCATATCTCTCGGCTGGCCAGTCGATGTTAAGCCTGGCCACCGCTCGCGTCAGAACCTCAACGAGCTCCTCGCATGCAGGGGACTGAAGTGGCGAGTCTTCAGTCTCGATGCTTTCAACGTCCACCTCCTCAGAGCTGGACAGTTGAAGCACCGGCGACTCTCTCGGGGGGGAAGAAACCGCCATGCGTGCTTCCATGCCCCGAGAAGAGCCGCTGGATGGTGCAGGTGAGGGCAGAGATAAGGCAGCGCCCATCTCTAACCCCTCTGCAACATCCAATTGTGATCCCCACGACTGCAGCCTCCGCTCCGCCTCGGCAGCAAGCGGGACCAGAGCCGCGGGGAACACGAGCCGAGGCACCCTCCTCAAAGAGTGCCCGGCGGGAGCGCAGCGTTCTCAGCGGTAACTTCTCACAATGCTCGCAAGCAGCCCCCTCAAGGGCTGCCTGGGCATGCTGCGCTCCCAAGCAGGCAACACAGAGAGAGTGTGTATCCCCACCCGTGATGTAGCGTGGGCAGGGATGAACACACTTCCTGAAATTGCTGCTTTCGCTCGCCATTCTCTATCTATTTTATTTTCTCTTTTTTTGTTATATATATATGGAATATATAACAAAAGGGTGGAAAAACTCTTGCAATAGACAGACAAAAACACCAAATAGACAGACAGGTTCACACAGATCGCTTGCTGAAGGATCAGAAGCTAGTTCCTGTTTGTTTTCACGGACGCTTTATATTATAATTATATATATATTATAAATATATATATTAATTTGATATAATAAAATGTTTGTGTAATCTGTTCGATTTCATTATTAAGAAATGTATAATTTTTTTGCTCCTTTTTGGTAAATTTTGACATTTATGTATGAGCCAATATACAGTAGTGAAAAACAGCAATATTTAAGTATGATTTGACAGTGTATTTTAATATAAATCAAAAATATAAAAGATGTGCATGATAGCCGACACCTGGATGAACACTGTACAGTTGGATTTATGACTGTAAATTATTCCATTCAAATGTTATTGAGCTCTAAATTATGACATATTTATGTATGAGCCAATATACAGTAGTGAAAAACAGCAATATTTAAGTATGACTTGACAGTGTATTTTAATATAAATCAAAAATATAAAAGATGTGCATGATAGCCGACACCTGGATGAACACTATACAGTTGGATTTATGACTGTAAATTATTCCATTCAAATGTTATTGAGGTCTAAAATATGACATATTTATGTATGAGCCAATATACAGTAGTGAAAACAGCAATATTTAAGTATGATTTGACAGTGTATTTTAATACAAATCAAAAATATAAAAGATGTGCATGATAGCCGACACCTGGATGAACACTGTACAGTTGGATTTATGACAGTAAATTATTCCATTCAAATGTTATTGAGCTCTAAATTATGACATATTTATGTATGAGCCAATATATAGTAGTGAAAACAGCAATATTTAAGTATGATTTGACAGTGTATTTTAATACAAATCAAAAATATAAAAGATGTGCATGATAGCCGACACCTGGATGAACACTGTACAGTTGGATTTATGACTGTAAATTATTCCATTCAAATGTTATTGAGCTCTAAAATATGACATATTTATGTATGAGCCAATATACAGTAGTGAAAAACAGCAATATTTAAGTATGATTTGACAGTGTATCTTAATACAAATCAAAAATATAAAAGATGTGCATGATAGCCGACACCTGGATGAACACTGTACAGTTGGATTTATGACAGTAAATTATTCCATTCAAATGTTATTGAGCTCTAAAATATGACATATTTATGTATGAGCCAATATACAGTAGTGAAAAACAGCAATATTTAAGTATGATTTGACAGTGTATCTTAATACAAATCAAAAATATAAAAGATGTGCATGATAGCCGACACCTGGATGAACACTATACAGTTGGATTTATGACTGTAAATTATTCCATTCAAATGTTATTGAGCTCTAAATTATGACATATTTATGTATGAGCCAATATACAGTAGTGAAAAACAGCAATATTTAAGTATGATTTGACAGTGTATTTTAATATAAATCAAAAATATAAAAGATGTGCATGATAGCCGACACCTGGATGAACACTGTACAGTTGGATTTATGACAGTAAATTATTCCATTCAAATGTTATTGAGCTCTAAAATATGACATATTTATGTATGAGCCAATATACAGTAGTGAAAAACAGCAATATTTAAGTATGATTTGACAGTGTATCTTAATACAAATCAAAAATATAAAAGATGTGCATGATAGCCGACACCTGGATGAACACTATACAGTTGGATTTATGACTGTAAATTATTCCATTCAAATGTTATTGAGCTCTAAAATATGACATATTTATGTATGAGCCAATATATAGTAGTGAAAACAGCAATATTTAAGTATGATTTGACAGTGTATTTTAATACAAATCAAAAATATAAAAGATGTGCATGATAGCCGACACCTGGATGAACACTGTACAGTTGGATTTATGACTGTAAATTATTCCATTCAAATGTTATTGAGCTCTAAAATATGACATATTTATGTATGAGCCAATATACAGTAGTGAAAAACAGCAATATTTAAGTATGATTTGACAGTGTATTTTAATATAAATCAAAAATATAAAAGATGTGCATGATAGCCGACACCTGGATGAACACTGTACAGTTGGATTTATGACAGTAAATTATTCCATTCAAATGTTATTGAGCTCTAAATTATGACATATTTATGTATGAGCCAATATATAGTAGTGAAAACAGCAATATTTAAGTATGATTTGACAGTGTATTTTAATACAAATCAAAAATATAAAAGATGTGCATGATAGCCGACACCTGGATGAACACTGTACAGTTGGATTTATGACTGTAAATTATTCCATTCAAATGTTATTGAGCTCTAAATTATGACATATTTATGTATGAGCCAATATATAGTAGTGAAAACAGCAATATTTAAGTATGATTTGACAGTGTATTTTAATACAAATCAAAAATATAAAAGATGTGCATGATAGCCGACACCTGGATGAACACTGTACAGTTGGATTTATGACTGTAAATTATTCCATTCAAATGTTATTGAGCTCTAAAATATGACATATTTATGTATGAGCCAATATACAGTAGTGAAAAACAGCAATATTTAAGTATGATTTGACAGTGTATTTTAATATAAATCAAAAATATAAAAGATGTGCATGATAGCCGACACCTGGATGAACACTGTACAGTTGGATTTATGACAGTAAATTATTCCATTCAAATGTTATTGAGCTCTAAATTATGACATATTTATGTATGAGCCAATATATAGTAGTGAAAACAGCAATATTTAAGTATGATTTGACAGTGTATTTTAATACAAATCAAAAATATAAAAGATGTGCATGATAGCCGACACCTGGATGAACACTGTACAGTTGGATTTATGACTGTAAATTATTCCATTCAAATGTTATTGAGCTCTAAAATATGACATATTTATGTATGAGCCAATATACAGTAGTGAAAAACAGCAATATTTAAGTATGATTTGACAGTGTATTTTAATACAAATCAAAAATATAAAAGATGTGCATGATAGCCGACACCTGGATGAACACTGTACAGTTGGATTTATGACTGTAAATTATTCCATTCAAATGTTATTGAGCTCTAAAATATGACATTTATGTATGAGCCAATATACAGTAGTGAAAAACAGCAATATTTAAGTATGATTTGACAGTGTATTTTAATATAAATCAAAAATATAAAAGATGTGCATGATAGCCGACACCTGGATGAACACTGTACAGTTGGATTTATGACTGTAAATTATTCCATTCAAATGTTATTGAGCTCTAAATTATGACATATTTATGTATGAGCCAATATATAGTGAAAAACAGCAATATTTAAGTATGATTTGACAGTGTATTTTAATATAAATCAAAAATATAAAAGATGTGCATGATAGCCGACACCTGGATGAACACTGTACAGTTGGATTTATGACTGTAAATTATTCCATTCAAATGTTATTGAGCTCTAAAATATGACATATTTATGTATGAGCCAATATACAGTAGTGAAAAACAGCAATATTTAAGTATGATTTGACAGTGTATTTTAATATAAATTAAAAAATATAAAAGATGTGCATGATTGCTGTCACCTGGATGAACACTGTACAGTTGGATTTATGACTGTAAATTATTCCATTCAAATGTTATTGAGCTCTAAAATATGACATATTTATGTATGAGCCAATATATAGTAGTGAAAACAGCAATATTTAAGTATGATTTGACAGTGTATCTTAATATAAATCAAAAATATAAAAGATGTGCATGATAGCCGACACCTGGATGAACACTGTACAGTTGGATTTATGACTGTAAATTATTCCATTCAAATGTTATTGAGCTCTAAATTATGACATATTTATGTATGAGCCAATATACAGTAGTGAAAAACAGCAATATTTAAGTATGATTTGACAGTGTATTTTAATATAAATCAAAAATATAAAAGATGTGCATGATAGCCGACACCTGGATGAACACTGTACAGTTGGATTTATGACTGTAAATTATTCCATTCAAATGTTATTGAAGTTTGAAACGTGCATACCAATGTCGTATGCAACTTTAGAGACGGTCCCTAAATTTGCGAATATCAAACGTCTAACGTCAAACCAACTTCATGCCAGTTAAATATTCGGCGTCCGTTATATTCGGCGTCCGTTACTACCGTATAACACGTTCCCCTGCGGTTTTGAAACAATGTTGCCAAAACCCGCCCATATGGAAAATAATGATAGAGAAAACAGGGCAGTCCGCCAGTCGTAGCTGTCAACTGTGTTTATAGTGACAGTGTGTTCATTTGTGTTCAACAGTTTTATTATGTTTAAATGAACTTGGTTATTAGTTTCTGACCCTCGTTTATCATACTGGACTGCTGTTTTACTGTATAATTGCAGTGCCCGCCCTTGTTCACCGTATTTCCTCTATACATCAGTTTGTTGAACATACATTTGCACATAAACATGTTATGAAATGGACGCTATCGCATTTGCAGTTTCAGAAAGAAAGTGTATACAAAACCATTTAAGATATTAACAAATTAGCTGCTGTTTAGCAATATCGCATTTTGATATGCTGAATCTCAAATCCTTTTTCAAAGGCTGGTAGTTGGACGAAGATACTAAATAATATTTGTGATGCAATGGTCTTTGTGGTTTTCAGTGTTTTCCACCCCGTTCTCTATTGTCGAAAATGAGAGATCCCCTACAATAGTTGTTGCAAATGAAAATGGAGGATATGTCTCTGTCAGGCCTGGATAACACCAAGCTAGAGGTAAATAAATTGTTTTTCTGTTTTTCGTTGTTGTTGTTGTTTTGTTCATCTGAATGCACGTGTTTACATAAGTGGTTTTATGCAGGCTTCTTACCACTAAAATCCACATGGTCAGATACATATGTTATGTGTGTCCGCTTTAACCCAGGCCCTAAAAGTATTGCCTGTAGCATTTATGATTCCATTTCATTTATTTATATGAATCTTCTCTCCTTTGTTTTTTTGTTTTTGTTGGGGGTGTAGGCCTTGGCTCATGACGTTTACTCTGACCTAGTGGAAGATGCCTGTTTAGGGCTGTGCTTTGAGGTGCACAGGGCGGTCAAACAGGGCTATTTCTTCCTGGATGATACGGACCAAGAAAGTATGAAGGATTTTGGTGAGTCAGTCACATGAAAATATGCAAATTGATTATTCCTAAAACATGGGATGCATGATTTCAAAATGTGTCTCTATTTAATGTTTTCGCTGATGTAGAAATAGTGGACCAGCCAGGTGTAGACATCTTCGGGCAGGTGTACAACCAGTGGAAGAATAAGGAGTGTGTGTGTCCCAATTGCAGCCGGAGTATCGCGGCCTCTCGATTTGCTCCTCATCTGGAGAAGTGTCTCGGTATGGGCCGTAACAGCAGCCGAATAGCCAATCGCAGGTCAGTGGACTGTTGACGCTATTTAGCTCACTTTATGTACTTATACATGGGAACTTGCATCATTATTCGATAAAGGGAATGCTTAAATATTTGACAAATTATTTACTCACCCTATTGTCATTACAAATCTGTATACTGTGATATTTTTCCTTGTTTTGTTTATTTCTGTGATTTTGTTCCATTGACATGCACTGGTGGGAATATATGAAAAGTTGGGGCGTGTGGGGACACATTTCAAATCATTATTTTTCATATATAACACATGGAATTTTATTGATTGGCAAATTCTGGTGAAGTTTCAAAGCATTGAAGGCCGTTGTTCTGCTCTCTTTTTACAGAATAGCCAGCAGCAATAACACAAGCAAGTCAGAAAGTGATCAGGAAGACAATGATGATATCAATGACAACGACTGGTCCTATGGTTCAGAAAAGAAAGGTGAGCTCATCCAGTCTGTCTGCCTGCTTCCCACACAGCTGTTTGTTTTTTATTTAGTGAAACCTTGATTTCAATAATCATGAATAACAGTTTATTAACTGCTTATTTTTCACAGCCAAGAAGAGAAAGTCAGAAAAGGTATAACTTTTTTTTTGTTGAGACAAGCACTTGTTAAAAATTCAACCCAAATATTCTAAATTATGATATTTTGTAAGTTTGTAAACGTATTGAAAATGATGATAAAATAAATCTTTGTGTATCCTAGAATCCAAACTCTCCCAGGAGATCCAAATCTCTAAAGCATAAGAATGGTTGGTTTTATTCTGATTGAGTTGTTTATCCAGTGCACTATTTGACAGACACCAGTCTTCACTTGAGCGTGTTATGAGTGTATTTTTTTTCTGGCTGCAGGAGAGCTCAGCGGCAGTGTAAATCCAGACCTGTACAAGGTGAGATGATTAGCTAAAGTATTTTGGTCATCGCTTTCACTGTTGCCTTAATAACTGCAGTATTACAGCAATATTCTTTCACTTTCTCACTCATGTAGTATAACTACAGCTCTGGCATCAGTTATGAGACTTTGGGACCTGAGGAGCTGCGATCCATACTGACTACAGTAAGTAATATTTATCAAACAATATTTTTTCTTTCAAAATGAAAATACATTTTAACAAAAATTCAAAAAGTAGAGGCTCATCGTTTACCTACACATTATGTGTTTAGGCTTAAAAATAAAAGTCTTAAAGCTAACAAATCCTTTAATAATGAATCAAAGTAAAATAAATAAGTGGAATTTTGAATAATATTCAAAATAAAGAAAAATTATAATAATAAATTACTAATTTTCTTTATTTATGTAATATATTATCTTCTAATTCGGCGACTCTTGACATTTTTTCTCATCATATAGCTATTTTTCAGATTATAATGTAGTTCATTTAAAATCAGTGTCTGAAGAATATGTACCTGACTAAAATAATAATTGTATTGTGGTGACAATTTTAAAAAAATTGTGAATCGTCTAGCCAATTTATTTTATGGATTCAGTGGTAAATTAAAGGGATAGCTCACCCAAAAATGAAAGTTGACTCACCCTCATGTTGTTCCAAACCTGTGTAAATGTCTTTGTTCTGCTATATGTTTTAAACCAATCAGATCTGGCTCCCCCATTGACTTTAAAAAAAGAAAAAAGTCAGTGAGGGGCAAGCTCTGCTTAATTGATGTAAAAGATGATAACAGAATTTTCATTTTTGGATGAACTATCCCTTTAATGTAAAGTGTAATCAAACATTTCATAAAGTTATACCAATAAGAAATAACAAAATGGCAATCAACTGATCGTTTGACCATTTGCAGTGATAAGGATCAGCTGGTAAATGTCCTTATTTGACCGTTATCAGAGGTGGCACTTCCCTCTTTTGTCAAAATCATGTACAAAATCTACCAACATCAAACTTCATGATATCAGTGATTTTATTTATTTATTTATTGTAAATATTGTGTGAAATAAGTATTCAGTTGTCTTGTCTGCTATCATTACATTGTATTACTGTATTCGTTATATCATCTATCAGCCACATCGGTCAACTACTGGAGTATCCATCTTGCTAAAAGGCTTTCTTTTTCCTCAGCAATGTGGGGTTGTATCAGAGCACACAAAGAAGATGTGCACTCGGTAAGAATTCAATCCATATTTGTGAACTGAAAGGAAACCATAAAAATAAACATCTGTGATTTATTCTTACAAATGCACACTGTGGTACACAAAGTCTACTGACATTTAGTTTCTTTCCGTTGCCTTATTGACTATGATCAAGTTTGTCTTTCCTTCGCCAGCAGAAAAAGTAAGTATTTTTCCACTGCAGGCATATTATTATGAGGAATAAAAACTTGCAGCTGAAGGCTGAAACATCTGTGAAACCAGTCTAGGAGATTTAAGGGCTTTAAGTCTTTTAAAACTTAGTGGTATGGCTGCTTTTAACCTTGGATAAAGCAACATTTAGATGGAGAATTTTTATTTTAACGAGTAGTTATGAATACATTTGGATTTTAAAAAAAAAGGAATATACTGATTTATTTAGTAATTGAAGTAATATCCTTAGAATTATATATTTGACTGTAGGAAGGTGAATAAATGAAAAAAATAAATCCCTTTTCAAGTGAACCATTCCTCTGATGAATCCTGTGTCATGTGATCAGAAGTACTTTGAACAGGTACAGTCAGGGGGCATAGTTTTTCACTGTTCCAGTTTTGAGAGTGTGTGCGCGTGTGTGCTCCTTTAGTGCCAAAGAATGATTGTGCATGTGATGTGTAAACACATGATCTTTTTCATTTGTGTAAATGGAAATGATCATGTTGTGTTGGGACTGATTTTAAGGAACACAACTGGCAACTCCATATAAAACCCAATTTCTTGATTAGTTTTTTCCTGTGTCATTTGATTTGGCCTCTCTTATTTTAAAACATATAATTAAATAATCCATCTTCATTCCAATTGGACGGTCATAGGTTGTTTGAAAGCACTGCCTGTTTTTACAAAGCAAGAGACTTTTTGAACATCAGCCAGCACTGAAACCCCCTTCCCTAATTGCTAATATCTAACTCTAGAGCCCACTTTCGAACCCTGCTGGCGATGTTCACCTAGTCTCTCGGCCCGTCATTGTCTCTGGTGCAGTGCGTAATGCCACGTTGTGTCCTGGCAGGTCCCAGCGGTGTCCCCAGCACACGGACGAACAGAGGAGGGCAGTCAGGGTCTTCCTCCTTGGGCCGTCCGCGTGAGTTTCACCCCTTTTCCCAAACCTGACAGAAAAGAATCAATGGACTATTTCCTTTCCTTCCCTCTCTTAATATACTTCTTTTTCATCAAGCTTGTGATCATTTTAGATCTGAACAGAATAGTGAAAAATTAATAGGTCCTAGTATTGAGACCTGAGGCACCAGCTTAGGCCCCGTCCACACGGAGACGCGTTTAGCTGTATACGTATACATTTTGTACCGTATCAACGTTTCGTCCACACGGATCCGGCGTTTTAGAAGCATGCATCCGATATTTTTCGAAACCGGGTCCCAAAGCGGATAAATCTGAAAACGATCATCTTCCGTTTTCGTGTGTACAGCGAATCCGTATATTTTCTGAAACGGTGATGTCATCACACTACGTCCAGCACGGTGAAAGAGTTGAGGGATACAACTACGGGCACTGGGCATGCGCACATCAATATCGCGTCATTGAATTAACGTATTTGCATTGTTGTAAGGGTATGTTTTGGGTTGGGGTAGGTGTAGGCAATAATAAAACACATATGTTAAGTAGCAAATGTATTTATTGTTATTTTATTGTGAGATTTTGCCTCACCTCCGACCACTGCTATACCCCTGCTAGCCACAACTCTTCTTCCCCGTTTTTAGTGTATTTCTGTGGCAGAATTACAGCGCCACACACTGGCCTGGCATGCAAACTACATCGTTTTTAGCCCGTTTTTGTAATCTCGTGTGGACGCAGATATTTCTTGAAACGAGGAGAAAAAAAGATCGGATTGGGAAAGTGCTAGCTTCGTGTGAACAGTGCCTTAGTCCGCTGTATTTTTTCATTTATTTTTATGTGTGACATGAAGGGTAACATTTTACTATGATGTTTTACCAACTAACAATGAATAATACAAGAAATTATTAACCTTAGTTACTTATGTTAAAATCAAAAGTTGTATCTGTTAACATTAGTTAATGCATTGTGCACTAAAGACTGGACTGCACTACACAACTAAGATTCTTGCCCTGATTTGCATTCTGGAGGAGTCAGTATTAGTTGCGGAAAGTTCGAGTGAAGCTGAACATTTTGGGCAGGCAAAGTTTACATATATCTCTGAAAATGGCATGATGTATGATGGGCACAGACTCATTAGTTGGAGCATATCTAACATGTTTGATTTTAGAAAACATTGTTTCCATATGATATACATCTCCAAGCAACCAGACAGCAACCTAGGGTCGGCCCAGATCTGGTACACGTGAAATGTACCAGATGTGGGCTGACATTATGTTGCTGTCTGGGAACAAAGTGTATGTTTCTTTGAGGCTGTTGCTGTTTTGCTCTGTAACCATTTTAATTACAGTTGAGATGTTTATGTCTAGTGTTTTAAAATCTGTTCAGATATTAAGTGTAGTGTATTACAGCTTTGACATGAACAAATAATGAAGAACAACTATATTAACTACTAGGGGTGTAAGAATATATTGTGTAATAATATATCGCCATACAAAAAAGTGCAATAATATGTGTGTGTAGTAGACAGTCTGTCTTGTGTATAGTTCACCCAAAATGAAAATGACTGTCAGAATTTTTTTTTACAAAAGTTTACAATTTGTGTCTACATTAAATTACTATATGTAATATATAATAATGCAACGGGTGAATATTTGTGGGTACTGATAATGCCAAATGTCTTGACAATGTGCAAGCAAATTCATTTAAAATAATTTTGTTGTTTCAGCTTCAGAATCAGGAATATTTGTATTCTTATGTCACCAGTTTTAATCAACAGTAATTCATTTTTTTGTTAACAGTTTACCATATCTTGGAGTATCGCAATAATATCGTATTGTGAGTTTAATATCGTGATATGTATCGAATCGTGACACGAGTGTATCGTTACACCCCTATTAACTATTATAACGGGTTGATAAAATTCTGCAAAAAAATGTATCACTCATTGTTAGTTCATGTTAACAAATGAGATGAGACCTTATCTTAACGCGTTACGTGATTTTATGCCAGTTTGTCCTGCTCAAGCTTTGTTTTCCTTTTTCATGAAGATCAATTTTGCTAGTCCATTTCATTCATTAACTCAGCATAATATTTCCATAATCTCTCAAGTTTTTGTAGACTTATTTACATGTAATGCACTTTGCAGATGCTGTCATCCAGAGCAAGTTCTTTAGCTTCACAATTTTAGTAATTATTCAATGTGCAGTTTTAACCTGTAGCATAATAAGTGACAAAGGAAATTAAATCAGATCATCAGCAAAAGTCTCTTCAGTTTCAGATCGGTTGGTTATTTCTTTGAACTGGGGATCGTGGTAAACAGTGTCCTTATTCAGCATTTGTCATTGTGTACTCATATCTTGCATCCTGTTTGATAGGTCGACACTACCTGACGCTGACTCAATGCTGGAAAACGATGGTTATGATGCCCCTGATGGCCAGCTCATCATGTCCCGTCTCCAATGGGACGGCTCCTCTGATATCTCACCATCAGACTCAGCATCTTCAAAAGCCAGTGAGTTTTTCAAGAACGCTTTAAAAAAATAATAATAATAATTTCTTTTTCACTTATTTGCTGTCTCATTCTCAGGCACCAATAACTCTGAATCTAAGAGAACTAAGAAAAAGAAGAAGCCCAGCACACTGTCTCTGACTGCTGCTGGAGTCGGAGGAGAGAGGGACAAAGGGCAGGAACGAGAGAGAGGAGACAGAGTAGTTGGCGGTGGTAGCGGTAGTAGCAGCTCCCAGAATGCACTGGGCTTGTCCAGTCGTAAAAAGCGACCTAAACTGCCAGTTCCTCCAGCCCCTAGCATCTACGATGACATGAACTAATGAACCTTGCGGACTTACACACACATTTCCTGATCATGACTGACTTGACGATTCCCCGTATGATCTTCAGTTTTCACCATTTCAAGGTACATGAGTGAGACTAGACACTCACTGTTGAACATGTATGAGAGGAAAGGTCTGCGTGGCATTTCAGAAATGTCATGGGCAGATGAGAACATTTGTTATGGCAGTGTTGCAGTGAAAAGTGAGTTTTGTGACTAAATGTGATTCTTGTGTGTGGACGTGAGTCAGAGTGAGACATTTTGTGTTTTAATTTTGCTATGCAGTTCACTGGCATTGCATACTCTTGTCTGTATGTATACATGAGATTTGGGTTTACAGTGACACATGGAAATGTGCCACGGTGTGCATGAGTGAATGGGTTGTTGCATATATTTTGTCCCTTGTGGCTCATGTAATACAGGTGGTTAATTTGTGCAATGTCCTCAATATGGTCTTTTCATCATAATAGTCTTGCTAATGTTACTGCAACCGGTCTCAGCTGCTTTCTGCAAAACAACTATTACTCAATCTCTTGACAATGTCTTGCTAAATAATGGACTTGCATAGTGCTACAACAGCTTTCTGCCAAATCTGTGGATACACAATCATTTGCCTTTTGTATTTCTTTTTAAGTTAATATTCTTGTTTGTTGTCATGGCAAAATGTTCTGGTCTGATAACTATTTATTTAATCTGCCTGTGAATGTTTGGAATTTTTTTTATAATCATGGCTTTTTGATTCCTCGGTTTTTCATCTCTGGCCGAACGTATGCATTTCCTTGGATTACAAAATGTAAATGGCCGAAGAGTTTGATGATCCTTAGAGCACTTACTATGTTATGTTAGATGTTAGTGTGTTTTGTATGAAAAATGTTTGGTAAAATAAAAAAAAGTGTCAGAAATGCAAATAGTAATTGAAGTTGCACTTAAAACTGGATAAAATCCAGTCCATATAGACGCCGTATTGTCTTTCACAAAGTTTTATTTTTGTCATTGAGCTGTTTGTGAATTTTGTTGCTTTAAGTTTTAATAACCTGAGAGCTTTTCGAGCGTGAATGGAAATGTCTGCATGATGGAGGGGAAAACGAAACGTGGTACAGCTTACACAAGATTTACCATTGCTGTGGGTGGATGTTTCTTCTGTGATGAGTTATTGCGCTGTCTCTCAATGGACTGTAGTATCTCTGTAATATTCAAAATAAATGTCTCAGGATTCATCATTTCTTTTCCTTTCCTTTGTTTTCAAAAATCAACTCATTCTTAAAAAGGTTTTGTCATCACCCGCATCATGTAACCAAACCTTGTACGACTTGCTCTATGGCATATAAAGGTATTTTAAATGTTTTTTTATCCATACAGTGGAAATCAATGGGCTCCAATATTGCCCCAATGATTTTCTAAAATGTATTTTGTATCATTGAAGCCATGCAGGTCTGTCTGTACCCCCATGGGAATTTTCTCTTTAAGCCTCATCGTGGATTTCTGAATGGTGTTAAATGTTTGGGGATAAGCACAACAGTGTTTTTTCAAAGATGAGCTTTTTTTTATTCTGAATTACTGCATCAAAGCAAAAACAAAAAGCATTTTAATTAAAGAGGTGCTGGTTGTGTTAAAGCAATGGTGAGAATACCAGACTAGTTCCCCCCCTTTCTGACAATACTGAGAAAAAGTGTGACCCATTCATTTGAGAACCATCACATTGTCAGAGTTTTAAGCTTCCTCCACAACTCTGATTTATCTACAGTAAATATATTGCTTATATACAGATTGTACACAGAACAAGAAATTATTTGCTTTGTTATCAGTCACATATGAATCGCCTATTAATGCAGTGAGTTTTCTATAGACTCTTTAGACTATAGCGGTCCAGTTGCTTCTGTGTGGCTTGCATGTAAAATCTTCAAGTATGAAACTCCTAATTGGTTACTATGAGTTGGAACTAGCAGCAGACACTAAACCAGACTATCATGTAGAAACATGTTTGAAATAAATAAAGATTTCAACTGGCAAATGAAAAACAAATCCTTCGATCTCAAACATCAAAAATCAGATGAGTAAATTAAAAAGGACATTGATATCGCGCAACATCTATGTGTGCAATAAGACTGAATGACTTTTTTTTTCTTCGTAATACAGATGATAGTGGTGCTAATAATAGCGGTGGAGATGAGACATTACATGATAAAAACCATCAGCTGACATAAACTGCAATTCCTCTAAAATAAAAGTCAGACATGGGATCCTGACTTCTCTTTACACAGAGAAGCTACACTTTAGGCTGAGATTAAATAATTATAAAGCTAATTTTTTTTTTTCCCCAAGAAGCTAAATTATACAGCAGTGTTGCTGCTCACAAAGCTGAAAGCACTAGCACACACTCTCAACCCCACACGCGACTTCAGTCGTCTAAATGGCACCAGAACCCTCGAGGGCTCCCTGAGAACTTTCTCGGCTACCACTGACTTTCACGTTCTATTGTTTCGTTCTCCATAATATTGGCATCTTAATTCGTCTTCTCATCGACTGTGCATGCCGAAGATGAGGAAGCTGAAGAAGACCGTGACCCCAACCAAAGAGATGGTGGCCGGGGCGGTGAACAGCTGGCGGTAGTTGATTCGGAAATACCAGACCACGGCAAGCAGGACCACGAACACGGGGACCACCAGGCTTCCTGTGCTGAGAGCCAGGCCAGCCGACCGCAGGCCCCCGCTGAGCATGGAGCCTCTCCCGGCTCGCGGGTTCTCCTCGGCGGCCGCCTCGCGCAGCACCTGGGCTTGAGAGATGTGACAGTGCAGCACGCTGTTATGGGTGATGTTGAGGGACAGGAGAGAGCGCTGGGGGTCCTGCAACAGCTGGCCCTGATAGATGAGCTTAATCTGATGTTCACGGCCAGAGAAGTACTTACTGAGAGAGAAGGAGAAAAATCAGCACCAAACAAGAGTGAGAAACAAGATGCTTGCGCAACACGTTTGCACATTTTTTTCATCCTGTCTTGTGACAGGTTTAAAATAGTTTTAAAACAGACTTTTGTCTCTGGACTTAAACGTCAGCAGAAAAATAAACTTTAAAGGGTTATTTTTTTAAGTATGGGGTTAGCCCATGATTAACTCATTCACCCTCATGTCATCCTAGGTGTATATGACATTCTTCTTTCAGATGAATAAAATCAGATATTAAAAATGTCCTGGCTCTTCAAAGCATTTTAGTGGCAGTGAATTGTTGCTTTGGTTTTTGAAGCCCATAAAAGTGCATCCTAGGTATGCATGACATTCTTCTCTCAAATTAATAAGTTATATTAATAAAAGTTATATTATATGGATTTATATTTTTAAAAGTCTTGCTCTTCCAAGCTTTATAACGGTAGTGAATTGTTGTCTCGCTTATAAAGTCCATAAAAGTGCATCTATCCATCCTACAACTGCTCCACATGGCTCTGGGGGGTTAATAAAGGCATTCTGAAGAGAAGTGGTGCATTTGAGTAAGAAAAATATCCATATTTAAAACTTTATAAAGAAAAATATCTAGCTTCTGCCAGATCGGAAAAAAAACCAAGTGGAGAGCAATGTCATCAGACGTAGCGTAAGCATTTAGAACTAGTGATGGGCAGACCGAGGCTTTGTGAAACGCTGAAACAGTTGCAAATGTGCAGTCTTGTGTCGAAGCTTCGAATCAATTTGACACCCGTCTCCACGATGACCCCAGCTGGTCAGAACAGTGTAAATGCAACAAACACCAATGCCAAACATGCATAAAAACTAGCCTGGCTCTGTCCTCCTACGTACTTCCGCTCAATTTTTATTTTTCTTCAGTACTACGTCTGGGACTGTTCTTAGGTTTTCTCCGAACAAATTTTTAACGGTCCAATCAGCAAACAGAGGGAATGACTGAGAACGATGACGTTTATGTCATGCGCTAGGATGAGTTGTAGTTCACTGGCGGCAGAGAAAGATGCGAATTAAACCATTAATTCCGTAGTGACACCGCTGCCGAATATCCAAAAGTTAAAGCCGGAGCAAGAACAATCTTTGCTGGGGTTTATTGGTGGCCATGATGCTGTGGCCCTCCTCCCCAGCAGGGGGAATTCGGGAAAAGTTTGATTTTCCAGCTCGCTCCGTTAGTGGTGAAGTGGTGAGTTGCTGAAGCCCTTTTCGGACGGTAATTGTTTGTCGTGAGGTCGGAAGGTATTGCCATCATTTACAGCGGAGCCTAGTCAAGTGATTTTATCGCCATCCGTTTCTCACCACCCGTGTAAAATCCCTGGCCGAATTACCTACAGCTTTTGACAAACGCAAGGTCGTGTGGTGATGTAAAAGCTGTCCGAATCCACATCTCTGAGTTTTCAAGAACATATCACTTCAAAATTCACTCTTTTTATATCCTTTTTGAGCACTGCAGAGCACCATATGGTTGTGCTTTACTGTTATTTGGATGCATTTCTAGACTTGTATTTCTTTAAAATGCTGGCAAGTATTTACAAGAGCAATATATTTAATCACCAATCAAAAAAAAAAATTAAATAGGAGCACGTAAACCTTTGAATTGGGCTGCTATTACGGAAGCATTTATTCTTATCATACTAAGCATATGATATTTTATTTACAGCATACAATCATGTTATGGACCAGGTGAGCAGCGCGTTCCCGATCACAAAACTCTCCCCTTCACTAACACAATCACAATCCGAATGCACAAGGTTTTATCACTGAGGTGGCCTGCACATATATTTTCACAGATTTGTGAAAACAGGCGAAGGGCGCATGACATACGTCAAGATCCATCGTTCGCGATTGGTTATGGCAGATCCAGAGTGGCTCAGGGCAGATCAAATACTTTTAAACTTCAACAAAGTTTGTCAATGGAGAGTGGCCAGACTCTATGTTCAAATGCAATGTACAAGAGTCTGGTAAGACCAGGCTACATTAAAACATCTTTTAAACAACTATTGCAAATGTTTAATAGAAAGTAAAATCTTTCAAATGCAATGTACTAATAATCTAATAAAATTAGATATGAGGTGTTTATATGTTCTTTTATCAATTGTCAAGGGCTTGTTTTGTTTGTTTCATGGATGGCTCAGCTAAACAGGCCAATATGAGACTTACCTACTATTATTTCTTTTAATTATGCTAATGTCTAATTAAAACATCTACAAATGTATAAACTGATCAGAGATCAGGGGCTAGTTGCATAAACGTAGCCACTATGTTGAGACTGCGTCTTAAGCACTAATTTGTCCAACTAGCAATTATTCAAAATGTAGTCTTACTTTTCTAATTCAAATTTAACCAATCTACCATTATATGTAATAGATTTTAAAAAGTTAGGACCAGCCTTAAAGAAAAAAATTAGATGACTTAGTTTTAAGACTAGTCTAAGTGGTTTATGCAACCGGCCCCAGGTAAAACCCATAGACACAACTCAATGGTTTTTAGTGACTCCTCATGATTCATGGGTTCATAGAGATCATCGCCCCTTAATGGTGAACCATTGAAATTTAAAAGGGTTTTGAAACAGTGATGACATAACGAAGCCTCGTTTACTGAAATCAAGTGACTTTGGCAGTTTGATACTCGCTCCAAAACTAAATGATTCGAAACAGAGGATTCATATAGCTTTGAAGCTTCATGAAGCAGTTTTTTAAATGGCCATCACTAGAAGTGCAAGAGGCACTACATTTTTCTGTAAATTTAATACGGAAAGCGATCTAGGAGAAGCTAGATAATTAACTTTATAAAGTTTTAAATATGGATATTTTTCTTATACAGATGCATCAATTTGCTTCAGAAGGCCTTTATTAACCCCCCAGAGCTGTGTGGAGCAGTTATATGATGATAGAAGCACTTTTATGGACTATAAACAAGACACCAATTCACTGTCATTATATAGCTTGGAAGAGCCATGACTTTTTTATATAAATCCATATAATATAACATTCGTCTGAAAGAAGAATGTCATACACCTAGGATGACTTGAGGTTGAGTAAAGAATGTATGCATTTTTTGGGTGAACTATCCCTTTAACTACTCTGTAATAGTTCTTTGGGATCAGATGTTAGTTTGTAGTTATTGATCAACTTACATTTAAAGAAAAAACTTCACAAAAAATGTCCTTGATTTGGTAAGGTTGAGTAAGTTAATTTCTGATCAATTACAAATTCTCATTCAACTCTTCATTTGCATCATCATACACAAATGTTAAAGGAAGTGTATGCAAGATTGTCGCCAAAACTGGTACTGCAAATGACTGTAGAGCGGTGTATCCCTCTCCCCCTCCCCCTGACTCGAGGTTGCCAGATAGGCTGCAGGATCCAGCAGGAACATTTGTAGCTGCAGCTGTGTTAACTAGAGCAGATCTGGCAACCCGGATGCCCAAACACTACTGACTTCATGATTGGTAGATAGGTGGAGGGCGGAGCTTCAGGCCAAAACACAACATGCACGCACTCAGATGAGAGAGGTATGCATCAACTCGTTTTAGTTAAGGGAATAACATAATTTAATATGAAAATGCGGTGAAGTATCCCTTTAAATGACAATATCCTGGCCGGACTACTGTTGTCAGTGATATAAGTATTTGAAATGAACATGATTCTTAATGTCTATTGACATATCACCATTTTATGATTAATTGAAATACATTTCTTACATACAGGTCCTTTAATTAAACTGGACTAGACATGTGCCGATTTTCAATAATGCGATTTATCACGATAATGAATATGCATGATATTGTTATCGTGGACACTTTAAAATTTCGTAAATAATAATTTATTAACAATTAATAGTTTTTTATAAATGCTACCGTATAAATGCTCAACACCGCTGTTCTGCGTCAAAGGGACACGCGCTCAGATGTAAACAAGTCCAACGTGCGTTTGCACGACTGAATGGGTAAAGGAGACGCGCTGCTGAAGTGCCGCTCAGTGACAGCAGAGGGCGCTGATGGAACTGCAGAATGCAACAATTACCCCGGAAACCCGCAAACAAAAGCATCCGCACTAGTGAAGTTTTTAAAACAGCCATTCGTTTTTTGTAATCTCAATGTTCATCACAGCACCAAATACTTAAAGACTTAATAGCCTATTTATTTTCAAGCTTAAACATTTTAATGTTTTAATCTGGACTACAACATGCCCTAATGATTAGAACTGTTCTAATTATTTGTTATTGTTCAGTAAAACTTTGAGACATACAACTTCATTAGTTAACATGTTAATTCATTATTACCAAACTGACAATGAAAAATACTTATAAAGAATTAATTATTCTAAGTAATGTTCATTTCTTAGTTACTGTTTAATAACATCAAAATCAAAATAACATTTTTAATGGACCTAAGATGCATATTTTTGGTGCATTATTGTATTTAAACATACTAAAATAGTTCTTAAAGCTGTTATGCTATGGCAGCACTTTTTTTGCAACAAATTTCAATATCGTGATAATATCGTATATCGTACTAAAACGTCAGCAATTAATCGCAACATGAAAAATTGATATCGGCACATGCCTAAACTGGACTATGGCTGTTTGGTTAAAATGATGGCTTTTCTGTAATTTCAGAGTAGATATATAAAAATCAAGGTATATATTTACGGAAGCCCTAAACCGCATGGTGATACTTTTTTTTTTTTTCACTCAATTATGTCGTAATAACGAGATCTTATGTTGTTTAAACTACATATTTTCTCTTAATAACAAGATATGTTGTTAAAAAAAAAAAAAAAAATGTTTTGTAATAACGAGATGTTATGCTGTATAAAGGACATCATTTTGAATATCATAAGATGAAAAGTGTTTTAATATTTTTTACACAGTCCAAGTTCTGCAACGACACATCATCATGCATAAGACACCAAATGCTCAATGTCCAAGTGATCAAATAATCACAATGTCCCTTCAGAGTACTCATTTTTCATTCTAAAGTTCCTTCAATTTCATTACATTACAATGGAATTCACCCTATATTCATTAACATATACTGTATATTAATTATCAGACTTTAAATAAAGAATTTTTCCATGTTGGTACAGCTGATAAAACGACTTCTTTGTAGGTGTTTTTGTACCAAAACATTTGAGCTTTGCTTTGCTACAGCATGATCATTGCGGTTTCTCGCCATTCATGCATAAGATCATAATTTGGATATAATTTCACTTCTTCCTGTGTTCGACTCACCTCTTCAACACTCCAACAGTGTCCTGCGGTCTGAGCACTGCCAGCTCCTCCGTGTCATTCAGAAACTTCAGTCTCACAGTGATGCTGGTGGCCTCATCCTCCGACTCCTCTTCCATCTCATCTTCATTTTCATCACCTTGAACACAGCTCACCTTCTTCCTGCCACCCTGAATATCCAGCAGCTCTTCTCCAGGCACGTCCTCCCCCCCATCCGGCCGGCCCTCGCCCTCTTCTTGTTTCTCCTCCTCTGCGGGCTCTTCGTCCGGCTGCTCGCTGGGCTCTGAGCTGGGAGGGGAGCTTGCATAACTGTCATGACCCCCGAGGCCAATGAGGGAGGCATGGGCACCTACGGTAAGAATGGTCCCCAGAATGTGATCTCCACGATCAGCCACGTGGGTAGACAGCCAGGCAAGAACCACGGCCAAGAACAGGACGACCACGCCACCCAAAGCCGTAGCCTCCTCCCCGAGCCCGTCAAGCACAGTTAGAGCGCACACCGCCATCCCAGCCCCTCTCGACCTGTCAACATAAAACGCATTCATAAGCAATTTTACTTCAGTAATGTCACATATTTCTAAGTGAAATAGGATATTCAATAGGATATTCATAGGCAATACAGTAATGAAACAAAATTAATATTTTCCTCTGGAAGTTTATATATATATATATATATATATATATATATATATATATATATATATATATATATAATGATGCTCATCAAATACAATTTATTGTACAATATCTTAGTCTTGGAAAAAAATCTGGTTTAGGTAATTAGGTAATAGTAATAGGTAATTCTTGTTATTGATTGTGTTTGTGTCATTCGACTTTAGTTGTGTAGTTAATAAACTGATAGACACATCTTCAGCAGTGAGTTTTGTCGGTCGTAAATATCCCTAACTCTGTTACCTAACATTAAGTGACACACTTCTTAACTGCATTAGACAATAAGCCCGATGGCACAAAGTACTGAGTGTTACATACTTTACTTTTGAAAGTAAACACAAATGTGGTACAGCATTAAAATGATAATTTCCCTTTGCTGTGTTATATATTAACTTAACTCATCATTAGATTTTAATACACTGTTATAAGACAGTTTTGTGCCTTAACGTTAGAGGTTCGCTAGCGGTTTCCGCTAAAGCCACGTAAATCTTTAACAAACCTTCACCGTTACACATTTAATATCGCCAAAGGGACATATAAAAACGTTACAGTCGACATTGAACACAAACGAGACGGAAAAAACAAGCAGAAAAGATATTTGATAAAATGATCTGCTTTGTTTTATCTGTCTGGAAAGGAAGGCAGCTAATCATGTACGTTAACATTAGCGGTGATACAGGACGACCTTGATTCGCGTTTTTTAACATAACACATGTCCTCTAAACATATATCACAGCACATTTACCTTCTTTTACTTCAGATCATTCTGGGTTGACGTTGTTTTAGTCCCGACGCCAGTTACAAGACACAACACTTCGCATAGAAATAAATAAACACACGTACAATCTCACGCGCACGCGCACAACTGACGTTCGGGAAGAGTGGGAAGGTCACGTGGTAAACAAAAGTAAAGTTTTTTTTTTGGTGAAAACCATGGTGAAAACAACTTAATGCTCAATATCTCACTCATTTCTACCACACACACACACACACACACACACACACACACACACACACAAAACCACGTGTGTAATCATATAAATCACAAGATTTCAGTGTTGCATGCACATTCTGGGAATATTTTTTGTTTTTGATATTTTAAATATTTTTGTACTATTATTTATCTGGCAGTTCTTTGTCAGGAGCCACGCAATGCTGTCAAAGAGCTGTTGCTGCTTATTGTTTGAAAACCACACACACTAACGCAAATATAGCATGAAACAATACATTTAACAAGCAAGCCATTTAAAAATTACATTTGTAGATAAAAAATAAAAAGTGTAGAAAAAAATAAAAAATAAAAAAATAAAAAGTGTAGCATTTATATATAAATAAAACTGTAACCAAAGAAAGAAAAATGTTGTACAAGGCCACTGAATTTTGAACATTATATCTCTATATAATTACACGTGCAACAATGTTTAAAAAAAAAAAAAAATTATATTAAATTATATTTTACAGATGTTGTGGTTTTCAAAACATATAGGTCTGCAATATATTACACTATCTTATCTGCACGATTTTTAAATAATATATTTGCAATTATCACATTAATACAATAAATAAAATGGCAACTGTGAGTAATAAAGAAATGACAGAAATTATATATTTGGATGCACCATCAAAGCTGCAATAATACATTCAGTTAGTGATAATTTTATTCTCATTTCCTTGTTTATTTCACATTGCGAGGACATTCACTGGCACATATTGAAGCCCTATCCATCAATCAATATCACTATTAATATTAGATTTGCAGTGCCTTATTTCTGTCTTTCAGGTCACAGCGGGCCTCTAAGTTTGAGACCTCTGCTCTGACAGCCGAACACCCCGGGGCACTGGTCCATTTGGCCAGGGCTATAATCCATCCTAGACTGTGCTGCTATTGTCAAGAGGTGCCCAGGGATCTGAAACCATCAGACAGAAATCAGCCTATAACAATGTATTATCAAAGATTATAAATATACTAAGTAAAAAAAAAATGGAGAAAGGTTCAGCCCACTAGTTTTTAGTCAGCTATTTTTGGATTCTCTAGAGTGGAGCTCAACAGAGCTGTCCGTCATTATGCAGCAGTAGATAATCTTTCAAAGTGGTGGGAATGTTGAGCTGGACTATTGCAAAGTGACACAGTGACCCCAGATGGCGACGGAGCACAAAGCGGCAGAGGTGCTGAAGAGAGCGAGGCTGACCGCTCATCCGTCTGACCACATCGAAGAAAGACTGATGCTCCTGACAGTACAAAACATGATTTTTCATTAGGATATTAGTGTCTGGAAGTATAGTCACACACATACTTTTTAATGGTAGTAGACATACAGGCCCTTATTTATCAAAAGTGCGTACACCAAATTTCCAGCGTACACCTTGCGTACACCCAAACCCACGGTGACTTTGAGATTTATCAATATGGACGTTGGCGTACGTCACGCTCAAATCCTACGCCAGCTCAGGAGGTGGTCCACACACACACACACACACACAAACACACGCTCCAATCCTACGCCAGCTCAGGAGGTGGTGTACGCACGTTTGAGTTAGTGCGAAAATGCGCAGAAAAACTATTCCTAACACCACAAAACGCACTGACAAATATATGCTATATTATGACCCACTGTAAAAAACAACAACAACAGCAACATAGCGATTATTAACTTCAGTGTTTATTTTTGTGCAACGTATTCAATGTTTAATTTGTGTGACTATAGGCTACCAAACCATGTATTCCTCCAGTTGCGAGCCTGTGCGGCAGCTGCGCACGGACTGGGACTGAATAATTCAGACTGACAAAATAATAAAAATTACATTCTTCTTCTTTTAAATATTAATCAAATAAATAATAATGACATTCTTCTTCTAAATAACAATAAGCGTCATTAATAATAAAAATCATAATAATAAAAAGAATCTTACAAATTGTCATGCAATTATTAATGTGAATGAATGGAGGCTACTCCACATCACATCATAATATCGTACAACCCAATACATGTGCCGTGATACGAAATTAAATGCTAATTGTTTCAAAACGTGCTGTAAAATAATGCACTGTGAGGTAGGCCTTATTTATCATCCAAACAGCTTTAAACTGCTGGAGTGCGCTTCTCAACCTCCACACTATTAACAGTCCTCGTAATTTGGGTTTATTTGTTTGTTTTTGTGGGTGCCTTTAATCCCACTCTTTAAACTCCCAAATAAAACAATTTAGCTTTTTTCCACTTCCCTGGTGATGGTCTCGATGGGCGCTTCTCAATCATCTCAATAGTTCAGTAGTCAGAGCACTGATCAGGGAGTCAGCCTGTTGACTTATGTCCTAATCACTGCCCTGACTAGTGGACTAGTAAGATGATTGAGGCGCGCCCGATCTCCACGTCGGAAAAGTTTCACTTCTTTGCCGTCTTCCGTGTGTCCATGGCGTAAAATGAGGGCGTGGAGGAGGCGGACACTTGAATATATAGGGCCGCGTTATTCTAATGATGATCGTTTTCAGCCGCCGCATTTATCAAGGGCAAGTATTGCGTACACTTGGATTGCAGAGGTGCTCACAGCTTCATCAATCAGGCGGTGAGAGGAGTGTAAGCATAATCTTACGCCAACACATACGCCCGTTTTCACGCAAGATTGATAAATGAGGGCCATACTGTATATACTGGTCAAATGTTTAGTAAAATTACTATTTTATATATATTACTATACTTCAAAAATATATATATTTTTAATGCAAAGCTGGATTTTCTGCATTATTCAGATGATCCTTCAGAAATCATTCTAATGCTGATTTACTATCAGTGTTGAAAAACTAATATTAATATAATTAATATTCTTTTGGAAACCTGTGATACTTTTTTAGGATTCACTGCAATGCATTTATTCAAAATATAAATAAAATAAATAAACAATATAAATCTTTATCATTAAAAACCTTTTTTTAACACATCCTTGCTGAATAAAAGTATTAATTTCTTTCAAAAAAAGAAAGAAAAAAAAGTCTGATCCCACACTTTTGAATGGTACTGTATATTGTAATAAATGCAGTTCTTTTTTAACTTTATATTCATCAAAGAATCCTGAAAAAAGTATCACGTTATTAAGCAAATGAAGCAGCACAACTGTTTCACAAAGAGCACAACCTTTGACCAGTACTGTATATATATATATATATATACACAGTACAAAAAGAGAAATTATTTGAGTTATGCCATTTAATTCAATGTATATGTCTACATTCTTATGTTAACAGATTGTGCCAAACACATTTCTTTCTGCTTTTAATTCGTATTAGATATTAATCCTTTTATGAAACCTACATTATGAATTCTCCTGATCTATGTAGCATAACATTTTTGGAAATGTGATTTATTTTACATTCATGAGAGACCTTCAGTAGTTCCTCTGGTATGTCCTCTAACCACTCCTCACATGCTGGGACGACCGCATAGCAATTCAGCATTACCTCCAAAGTGGCAGGAGAGAGGAGGCAGAGTTTCAGCATCTGAGATTTACACACGCATATATAAAATCAGAATTCATACTAAACAGTCAGTAGTAGGCAGGGCAAAGGTAGGACAACAACCAGTCTGCACTTACTCTAGGGGAGGGCGGCTGTGCTCCATAGTTAAGAAGAGATTGGGCCACAACCTCTGGCTGCTGGTCTAGGTAATCCTCTACTACCTGACAAAAGAGAACAAGAAGAAATCAATCATAAACGTTTCAATAAAAAGTGCTCTTTATATTTTATATTGAAAATGAACATTGCAGAGGTCTAAACCCTGTCATCATCCCACCTGCAGCAGGCAGTCCATGGGTGTGTATCCGGCACAGTTAGCTATGTTCGCGCGAGCTCCATGTTCCAGCAGCAGTTTAACAATGCGGGGACAACAGTTTCCACAGGCATTATGCAGGGCCGTATGCTTTTTCCTCCCAGCAGTCTGCGCGTCGGCCCCGGCAGCAAGCAGCTTCTGGACAATACGCAGATACCGTCCTGCATCTGCAGGCCTCTCTGCCCCAGCGCAGGCTGCATTCAAGGGTGTCTCACCTTCTTGGGTTTGAGCCGTCACGTCCCCTCCATACGACAGGAACAGCTCCACGTGGTCCTCCAGACCTCTCCTGCAGGCCACGTGAAGGGGGGTGAGGCATGAGTCACGCTGGGCCACGTTCACCAACGCACCACAAGTCACCAAGTGCTCAGCACACCTGCAGGGCAGATAAGAGTGTGAATGGTGGCTTCATTATTGTGCGCCATAGGTGAAATAAGAAAAAGGTCAATTTCATTCCATTACGGTATGACAGTATGCAGTATAAATCACCTTTCATTGTATGGAAAACAAAAAGCTCTGATATCCTGTCTAAGATCTCCTTTTGTTTAAAAAAGAAAGACAATAATACAGGTCAGGATGGCCTGAGGTTGAATAAATGACATTATAATTTTGGGTTAAATTATATAATACCGTTCAAAAGTTTGGGGTCGGGGAGACTGCATTTTTTTTAAATAAAAAATACAGTCGAAGAGTGAGATCTACTTTAAAATGTAATATTTCTCAATATGTTTTTACATTTTAAAATGTTATTTATTCATGTGATGGCAAAGCTTAATTTTCAGCACCATTACTCCAGACTTCCGTTTTCCAATGTTTTTCGATCTGGGGGTGTTTCAGCAAGGCTGGAATCGGGCAGATTTTTCTTTGTGAAGCACGCATGAATCAAACCATGTATAAGTTTGTCCTGGAAGAAAACCTTGCTTATGCTCTGACAATGTTCCCCAACTCTGAGGACTGTTTTTTTCCAGCAGGACAATGCTCCATGCCACACAGCCAGGTCAATCAAGGTGTGGATGGAGGACCACCAGATCAAGACCCTGTCATGGCCAGCCCAATCTCCAGACCTGAACCCCATTGAAAACCTCTGGAATGTGATCAAGAGGAGGATGGATTGTCACAAGACATCAAACAAATCCGAGCTACGTGAATATTTTCACCAGGAGTGGCATAAAATCACCCAACATCAATGTGAAAGACTGGAGGAGAGCATGCCAGGACGCATTAAAGCTGTGAAAATCACAGGGTTCTGATTCTTCCTAAGTTAAAACATTAGTATTGTGTTTGTTTAAAAATGAATATGAACTTATTTTCTTTCCATTATTTGAAGTCAGACAACACTGCATCTTTTGTGTTATTTTGACCAGTTGTTGCTTTCTATAATATATATATATATATATATATATATATATATATATATATATATATATATATATATATATATATATATATATATATATATATATATATATATAGTACAATACTGTCATGTTTTTATCAATTTAACGCATCCTTGCTGAATAAAAGTATCACATACAATGTATTTTTTTTAACCCAAACCTTAAAATGACAGTGTACCTCACAAGCTTTTGACTTTAGCAGCATAAAGTTAATTTAATCATTCTGCATGTTCGTTTTTATAAATTATATTTCACATCTTGTGATATCTTCAACTGAACCCCTCTGACCATGTTCAGGCCTACTCACTGATATGTTTCCGCTGCATTGCAGAGATGCAGTGGGGCATTGCCATCGACAGCGAGCAGGTCTGGGTCAGCCCCGTGGTCTAAGAGCAGGCGCACACAGACGTGATGGCCTCCTACGCAGGCATCGTGTAAAGCTGTCCGACCCCCTGGGGCTGCATCCACCTCTGCTCCCCTAAACAGCAGCTCCTCCACACAGCCGGAGTGTCCCCTGCTGGCAGCCAGACGCAGTGCAGACGTCTGCTTAATTTTTGAGATGAGAGTCCACATTCCTGCAACAGAATGAGAGGAGTGAATTTACCAACATAAACCTAAACATGTTTTTGGCAAGCCATTTTGACTTTTATTAATTCAGGATTACATTTAATTTCTTGATATCAACAATAATGTCTTCACATGCATAAATTGAATTATTGATATCATTAATTAAATTGCAACTAGTAAAAACCATTATTCTGGATATCTGTTATTGTATTTTCACTAGTTAAATGTTACCATAGGCTGCCATTCAAATTTAATTGTCAATATGAAGTTGGTTAATAGTGCAAATGTCTATTCTTTGATATCAACAATTTAATTGCTACAAGTAAAAATGGTTATTGATATCAATAATTCGATTGTCACTAGTGACAATATTAATTTTTGATATCATGAATGTGATTATTAGTCTACTAGTAAGAAAGCCATTTTAGATATCTGAAAATACCTAATTAGTGCTATCAAAATATTTCCGATATCAGAAATAACAAATGTAACGTTGAAATACATTAACAGATATTAAGGAACATTTCAACTGTAAAAATAGTGAACATAGTGAAAATATAATTTTTATAATAAAAAGAGAGTTAGTAAGAGTTATATTTCTGATGTGTGTAATTGAAATGTCAACTAGTAAGAAATCATTCTTGATTCTCAATCAACAATTGAATTTGAATGGCAGCCAATGGTGACATTTAACTAAAAATACAAATTCTTAATATCAAGAGTTCTTATTTCTGCAAGTGATGTCATTGTTGATATCAATAATTAATATTTTTACTAAAGAAAACTGAATTGATGTGATCAAGAATTGATATCCTGCGAATGATTAAAAGTCAAAATGGCTTGCCACAGAACGCATGCTTGTGTGTGTTGTGGCTGTGTAAAGGGTCCTACCCATCTCCGGGGCCCACGCCATTTCCTCATGTACGGTCTCCATCAGTGCATTCACCATGCCTGGCTCTTTGAGGATGGCGTACACTCTCTTCATATCTCCACACATGAAGGTATTGTGGACGGCTGGGTCTCGGCACTGTATTTGGGGTGGGGGAGCACGGACCGTCTGTATCCTTTCGTTTCCATGTCGGAGTCTGGGGGCGGCAGGCAGCGGACGCCTCGTCATAGCCCTCCTGTGTGCCAGTGCCCGTCTGGCATCCTCCCAGTCCTGAAGCTCCTGCTCCAGCCTTAAGGAGCGCAGAGAGGCAGAACTGAAGGCAAAGGTGTCCCGGGACATCCTGACAAGAGTGCCTGTGCTTAGAAAAGTCCCAAAGTAGTACACCTGGAACAAGAGTATTGGCACAGAGACTGTAGCCTTGTGCTGTTAGGCCTGGTTTCACAGACATGGCTTAGATTAAACCAGGGTTAATTGTTTAATTAGAACATTTAAGTAGCTTTTATAAATGAGCCCTAGACAAAAACTAGTGTGCATCTTGAGACAAAACAATGGCACTAACATATTTAAGATATGTCAGCACAAGTTGCTTTTAGTTAACATGCATATTAGCCTTGTCTGTGATTAGTAACCGAACATAGGAATGTTTATAAAGCCGCATTGCTCAATAGTTGAGCAAAACACCCACAGTAACAAGCAAGTTTCAAAAGTGATTTGTTTCTGTATTTAAAGAATAGACTTATATATTAATAAAACAGACATTACATAAATTAAATGCAATAATAGACTATAAACAGGACAGCTCAGACACGCTGCAACAGCTGAGAACAGTGTTTGTTTGGGGTCTTCCTACCTTGAATGCACTTCGAACAGCTCCGCCTATAGCCTAGTCTGTATACTTTAATAATTATGATAAACTTACCTAACACATTGTTTGCTGTAGAATATACTACTGTTTGCTGTTTCTCCTAATGAAATTACCGCATGTTCCTTCAAGAACGAAGCTGGATGTCACAAGATATTGTTGACCTGACACACGGTGGAGCTCTGGGTGGGTATTAATAGACTAGAATGTGAGCAAATATGTTCCTGCACTAACACGACATCGCCTGTAGATGGTGCACCAGATGATGTCACGTCCTATGTAAAATTCAAAACAAAACAATTTAAATGGGTTTGATCAATTGAAGGTGTCATGATGGTTCTTGAAAAAACTGCATCATTGCAAAATATTTTATGGATTTGCCTTAGATGACCCACTTATGTAACTGTATTACATTGATTGCATTTGATTGCTCTTTTGGAGTTATTGCTTCTGAAATTGAAAGATGAGTGTCCTTATGCTTTACACAATTTCTCGTTGATGAGGTTTAGCCTACCGTATATAATATTCATTAGAAACTATTAAACATCTAAGGTCAGCATTAATGACATCTTGATCCTGGGATCTGTAGGCTAAAATAACCTAATTTTATTTTATTCTTTAATAATGAAAAAAAAATAATTTAGTAGTTGCTTATACCCATTTTATCTAGTCTTTTACTTTTTATATCCATAAACATTTTTAATAACTTGCGTTGATTTTCTAGCCTTCATAAACACAAAATATAAATGGGACATATTTAACAATTATGTTAAATAAAAAAAATAAAAAATGCATTAAATGAGATGCACAACTTTTACTCATGACATCCCAGGTTCCACGCGGCAAGTCATAAATATTTTTTAAAAAAAGAAAAAACAAATCCTGGACTTCTGCCTCCTTACTTTCACTTTTATTTTTCAACGACGCAGCGCACGAAATTGGAAATTAATTAAATCTTGAATACAAACAATGAAATGTGCGACGAAATATTGATATAGAGACACGTAACTTAGATGAAAAAACAACTTTATCTTTACTCGTTTGCAAAAACTACATTGTAATCGTGACATTTGTCACCAACACTGTTGTTAGTTACACTTCCTGCATGCTCGAGCTCCGACGGACACAAACGCTGGACAGGACAACGACTTTTTCTTATTACAATGACTTAATGAGGAAGGTATTGTGACTGACAAATATTTCGGTTGGGCTATTACTGTATATAACTGTTCAAATAGCTTTTCTGGTGACGCATTAATAGTCATACCGCCCTTAAACACTTGTGTTTATTAAAACCGTGTTGATAGGTGGCAACCCTTAAGGAATGGCAGAGGAAGGCCGTGCGGTGTGCGTTTACGGTTTGCCAACAGACGTGGATCGTGAACGTCTACGGGACAAATTACTGATTCACTTCCTACGCGAGAGGAATGGAGGAGGAGAGGTCACGTCAGTCACTATCATCGGTCGGACACCTCCGCGTGCCCTCGTCACATTTGAGGAGAGTAGAGGTCAGAGAGATTGTTTACATGTTTATTATGAAGGCAGTTAGACATCTCTGTAAATAGATGAATGAATGGATTTTGATATAACAGTTAGGGAGGGTGTGACACTTTTTAATATTGTCCTCTAAGATAAACAAGATTGTTGTTTCTTATGGGTGGGTTGGGGGAGGGGGGACATCCGTACTATATGGTCATAGAAATGGGGGGGGGGGGGGGGGGGCAAACCAACTGAATTATTTAATCAATTTAATTATATTCAATAGGGAGAATATAATTAAAAACATGAATGATTATACTTACTACATAATGCAAATATTAAGGGTTGTATTTGGCACAACTTACCCCTGAGCTAATAATTCAGTTAATAATTCATAGCTATCCCTAAAGGCACAATATGTAGGATTTTTGGATTAAAATATCCCAAAACAACTAGAAGAACAATGTTATATATTTTGTAACTTGTGTAAATACATTATCCCAAACATTTTCATGAATGTTTAAATCCAGAGAAATAAGCAGTTTTTAAACAGGACATGGACCGGGTCAGTATGTCGTCTATCAATGACATCATACCCACGTTAATGTGTTTTATTAGACAGGTGAGCGACTGTTTGGATACATTAATCAACAGTTTTTTTTTAAATCACACTTTCTTGATTTACAGCGAGTACTATGTTTTGCCATGCCTACTATCGATCTAGCTCACTGCAGTGTGCAACAAGTATCTCACAGTAGCTGCAGAGCGAATGCTATTATAAGTAGCATTATAACATAACCTTCAACACACTCAAATGTATCTAATATTTTAAAACAGCACTGCATTATCCCACATACACGAGTGGAAGAAGCGGACGTCTGCGGCATAATAAGAGCGCAGCTGCTCTCGAGCCGTGTCATGCTTGTCTCTCCTTAGCAATCGATCCAGCGGGCTCGTTCCACTTCACCAGCTTTCAGTTTCACCCTGCTTCATACTACCGTAACCTTAATAAATATTTTATAAATTAGCTAATTCACGTATAAGATTTCTGCCTGAGTCCCATTGGTTACTTTTTTTCACGGTCTGTAGAGGAGAAGACAAGCTACACCTTTGTAAACATGAATGGGCATCTGAAAGTGTGTTAAAAGATAGAGTACAGCTTACTGAAATGTCACATATAATCGCTCAATCCATGTTTCAACTGTGGAAAGATGTCAATAAAACAGTTTGTAAACAATGTCGCTTAATGTCACACTTAACTCCAGGAAAAAATATACAGCGTCCATAAACTCGTTAGTCGGCTAGAAAAATGTAATGTAGAGAAGCATTATGGTAAATATATGCACCATACTACATATTCATTGTTTTTTGTTGTTCTTCAAAATTCAGCCACCATTTAAATATTTATATTTTATTATTATACAAAAAAACATAATTGAGGGTAATTTAAGTGTTTGCATGCAAATCAGTTAATTTTTACCTTTAATATTATAGTAGGCTAATGTGGTACCACCGACTGACTCCCATAGTTTAACGCATTAGTTAAGAGATTTGTTTTCCTTGAGAACATTTGCCATGTATTGTGCCTGATATATATAAAAAATATTCAATATTGAATCAATTCGAATCGAGTTGCGAGTTTATAAATCAAAATCGATTCGAATTGTGAAATTTGTGTCAATACCCAGCCCTAGTTTTTAGCATACATTTCTGACACATCGTACCCCACTCTTTATTTTTCTGGTGCATACATTGAATTTCATTGCATGTTTCTGCCAAAGTAGTTGGT
Organism: Pseudorasbora parva; assembly: GCF_024679245.1. Lineage (NCBI taxonomy): Eukaryota > Metazoa > Chordata > Actinopteri > Cypriniformes > Gobionidae > Pseudorasbora > Pseudorasbora parva. The sequence goes on from NC_090173.1 coordinate 25,187,610, forward strand.
CATTGGAAAAAATCCAAAATGCACTGACTGGCAGACGACTGGCACCTACCTAATGAAGTCTCTGGCTCTTGCTGGCTGATTGGTCTGCCAAGGCTAAGGCAACATTTTAGTTGTGTAGTCAGTTTGCTGATAAACTGTATGTGTGGGGGGTGGGCAAGTTGTGAGAGGGTATTCTTTATGTCCTGTCAAGCCTAATTAAAGGCAGTGAGGTTTGTGTGTGTGTGTGTGTGTGTGTGTGTGTGTGTGTGTGTGTGTGTGTGTGTGTCTTGCAGCAGAGTCAGATAAGTGAGTATCAGTGTCTTTGTTGAGAAAATAAGAATTGATGCTTTTATAAATCAGACATTATGAAAAATTAAGTTCCATCGGTGTATGCAAACTGCTGAATCAGTTGTTGCCTATCAAATGAGATTGATCCTTTCTTTCTGATTTTATTTAGTAGTCCAGAGTGTACTTCGTCATCATCCTCACATTTTACAGCTGGACGGCATAAAATATGAACTCTCCCTGGGTCTCCCATGCCAAGAGCCCCTGAGTCTGAATAAGGTTTGCTGACAGAATAAGCAAGATTAGACAGTGCTTTTTTAAAATAAAAGTTCAAATTTCCCAATTAATTTTGTTTTTACGCAGTCACTTAGCTGATGTTCCTGTACTCCTTTAGGTGATCCTCGATATGACAGTGACTGTTGATTGCAGTCCGCTTCCTCAGGGTGCAGACACTCTGAATGTACTGCGTAGTGAGTTTCCAGGTCTACGTATGCAACATGGCTTAATACAGCATACGTGCACCTTGCAAGGCAGCTATTCAGATTTTCAAGGCGCTTTTGCTCATATGCAGATGCTATTTTATAATCACCTTTCAAGAGCCAAATATCCTAATTTTAGTGGAGACAACGGTCAAGGTCCAGAGACAAGGGAAGACCATGCAAGTGTAAAGAAAAGGGCTACCCTTGCCTCCCAGTCACTAGGCCTTCATACAGGAGACCATAGCTCTGTGGGTTTTGGACAAGAGCACTACGGACTGCAAGATAGCAATGAGGCTCTCACTGAACGCAGTACTCAGACTCAGAAAAGAAAAATGGAGGAGGGAGCAGAGTGCAGGGTAGATGAAGCTGATTTAGAAGATCTTTCGATTATCATGGAAGCGGATGTGTTTGCATACCTGCAGAGTATTAAAGAGTACAAGTATATACTGCGTCATCACGGTGTGCAAGTAGTTCACGTTACATCCGAGGGAATCACCACCCTGTACCTGCAATCAGAGGTCCCAACTGGGTCAGAGGTTAAACAGAACATCCGGCAAGCCCATAAGGAACTGAGGCAGCTTTATCAACAGCAAGAGGGTTGCCTGAGGAAAGACCAGGTTCAAAAGAGTGCCCTTTACATGCCAGATGGACTGACTGTGACGCTAAAAAAGGTGCAGTTAGTACTGCCCAATGTTCTGTTTAGCTATGACCAGGACAGCATTTATATAGTTGGAGAAAAAAGTGAGGTATCTCAGGCCAAACAAATGTTACTGCTGGGGTGTGAAAAAAGCATAATGGGGAGCTTAACAGAAATGCCACCTTCCTCTCCTAGTTCTGCTTCAGCATCCCCTGAATCCTTTGAGAGAGAGCAACAAGTTAAGAGAAAAAGTGAAGTACATACTCCGGTGCCTCCTAAACTTATTGGCTATAGCACTGAACGAAAAGGGGATGTTGGGAATACAAAAGAATACAAACTGGCAGCTCGGTTTAAGAGCTCCGGCCTAGGACTTGGTAAAGAGGAGTTGGGGGGAGACATAAGGAGTATCACTGCTAAAATGGACTTACTAATGTTAGACCTTAACTCTAAGTCAGCACCACCCACTAAGTCTTCACATTCACTCAGTAATGAACTGACAGGGGAAGGACCTGAAACATTCAGGACGGCAAGTCCAAGCTATACAGCGGAGGATGTCCTGTTTAAAAACCAAGACCCGCCATTTATGAATACATTTGGTGGAACCACCTTAAGCACATCCAAGGCCAAACCTACTACTACTAATACTGCTGGAATCACATCAACATTTACCACAGGAGTCAAAGCTTCAGGGAATACAAGTGTGAATGTCTTATCAGCCAGTAGTAACGAAGTGAAGACAGCTGCTCCCTCCACAACATCAATACCCACTTTCAAATCCACTTTAAGAAGGACCAACAGTTTCTCTGGTCGGCCATACCTAAGAGAGCCAGTGCAAAATAACCAGATTACAGTTGAGACAATGATTAACGCACATGCACATCAAAGAGCAAGATCTAATAGCATCAGTAGTGGAAGACCTAGTGAAGATTGTCCAATTACTACAGTGGAAGCAGAACTTACTGTGTCTTCTCTAATGTGGGCCTACATAAAGGAGGCATACTGCAACCAACTGGACAGCATGAAACCTGACTTGCAAATGTCTGAGAAACAAGCAAGCAAAAGTGAGATGATTGTGACACTGAAGGGCACAGATTCATTGAAGGTTGGAGAAAGTCATCGGCAGCTTCAGAATCTAGTGGCTGTTGTGGCCAGTGACTTTTGCTCTCAGGAGGTACGTTTGGAAGAGCTTGGTGTGATTGAAAAAGATAAACTGTTTGACACCTGCTGCTGGAATGTCCGGTCACGTTTTCGCAAGGTCACCTTGCACACCACTAAGAGCAGCATTTTCTTTCTTGGCCCAAAATTGCTTTGCTCTCAAGCCAGTGATATATTTAGGGTTGTATTTTCTGGGCAAAAGTCTCATTCCTTATCACAAATGAAGATCTTCCAGGAGGGTGTAGATCAAGGAGCAACCAAAGAATCTTTGAGCATACAATCAACAAAGGCTAATCACTCTAAAGCTGATCAAAGTGTAAAGTTGTGTTCTTTACAGGATGCAAGTCAAGTGGATCAGCCTAACAGCAGTCGCAAGAGTAGATGTAAGTCAACCAAACAGAAATCAACTACATTGGAAAGGTTGGAGAACACTAGTTCTATGATGGATGAATTAAGCATGACAAACACACCAACCCAGTTAGCTAATGCCAGAAAAGACACGACGGGACCAAAAACTGATGGGCCAACTTCTTTACCCCTTGAATCATACAAAAAACAAGATACCACAATGACTTTGAAACAGAGCAACCTGCTCTCCCATACCCTGTGCGAGCAATGTGTGTGTGGAGCGATTAGTACAACTGCGAAACGGACCACCTGTGGTGTCATCCTTTGTTGCGAATGCCTACCATTTCATTTATACTGCCGAGTGTGTGGAAAAGAAGGGGTGTACACTCAGAATAAGGTGCTGGATCCAGTGCAAAGTTATGGCTCAAAGGACATAAGGCAAGAATATCAGACTCAAGATATGCATTCAGAACAAGAGGGCAGCAAAGAACACAAGGCCATCCAAGGAACTATGACATGTGCGGAGATGCCTTTAAGTCTTTCAGGCTATACAAAATACACAACGGCCAAGATCACGTACTGCATACCTGATGGCATACAAGGGGTATTAGCTTATATACAGTTTATTAAGTAAAGCATTCTAGACATATAGCTTACAATTATAAAAAAATATATACCAAATATTATTTTAATATAAAACAATATATCACCCTGTAATGTATGTACTTTACACATCTCTTCTAGGATAAGGATCCCTGTCCAGGGACACCATTCAAAGGTGGTATATTTGAGGCTTATCTGCCTCTTGACTCAAAGGGACGGAATTTATTGCCCTACCTGAAAAAGGCATTTAATCAAGGGCTAACATTTACTATTAGTTCAAGCAAGAATGCCGGTGCTGGGGATGCTAAAGTGAACTGGGGCAAGATCCCCCACAAGACCAGGATGGAGGGAGGGAGGAGTAGGTGAGTATTTTGCATTTGTAGTGGAACGCGACCATTGGGAAGGGGAGGGAGTTTGGGGGAGCACATTAACTTGTTTGGGGCATGACCTATAAATGTCCCGCCTTGGCGCCAGCTCAGGTTAGTGCTGGTCATCTTTGACACAGCTATGTTTTGCCCAACTACAGTAGGCCTCTTAGTTCCAACAGACTAGCATCTCCTTTGTAGAGAACACCTATTTTTGTTTAAAGGGTAATAATCTGTTAAGATTGAACACAAAGTACATGACTGTGGCAGGATATCCATGGTGGCATGGTTAAAACATATGCTATCACTCAGACATTGTTCTATACATCTACTGTTCAAGTAGATGTATAGAACTATAATTTCAATTTATCTTTAACTGAAATTGTCATTCAAGCCAAATGTTGGAATTTCAAAGCATCTAGGAAAATTAACTTCTCACAATTCATTACATTGGGATTCCACATTTCCAATTAAATGTTTGTTTGTTTGTGTGCAGAAATGGATATCCAGACTCTACATACCTTACTGTCTTGACTGAGGCACTAGTGGCTCATGGGGTTGAAGGAGCAGCTGCAATCAGTCAAGATCAAGCCAAATCCTGACCTTGAGAATAACAAATCAAAAGACCACAAATAATTGCTAAATTGTGAATTACTTATTTTCTTATATTTCTTTACTAGAAATGTAAATATAAAAAAATGTGATTGTGACAGACTGCTTAGTATTTCTTCTAACAGGTATTTGCGTGTTTTGTACTTTTTGTAGTCGTTTTAGAGTGTCATTGACGTTTTGTAATCATTGTACCATATCATTAATGCTCAACATAATGCTCTATGTGTTCTGAATAAGTTGGCATGCTTTTTAATTAAACAATGATCTTGTTTAAGAGATTGTGTTAATTGTGATCCATTCTTTATCAGCCTGGCACATCTCATCTGGCTCCTCAAATTGTCTCACCTACTCAGGCTTTTATCTGTGGTATAAATGCTAAATCTGTGCATGGTTGACTCAGTGTATGATTTTGTTGTAAAACCGGAAGTTGCATAATAATGTAATTGATTTTGAGTAAGCAGAAGGAAGCTAACTAGATTTATTTGCTGTCACAATGCTACGTGTTATGGGTAAGTGGTCCCTAGATTTTAGCATTATTAGGTTTTGGGGTGTTTCCGAATAATTGATCGGTGGTTATTATATGGCCTACTCCAAAATGTTAGCTTCGATTAAAGTGATTAATATTGTATTTTTAATGTATATGGCTCATATGTCTGTAGGCTGAGTTTTTAAACTACATACACTTAAAATGTTAGGTTTGAACACTAAGTTCATAGTGTACAAATGAATGAATCTTATATATCTTTCCACTGCACAAAAAACACTGCAGCATTCCTGAACGTTTTCTTAATATGTCAAAGGAATCTGAGGAACAGGGTCATATTGCCTTTCTTTTTCCTTTTCTTCGAATCTGTCCTAGTATTATAACAGCGCCTGGAGCCTCAGCTCTGCAGCTCTGGGCCTTCTCCAGCATGAACACATTTTGTTTTTTGACAACAATGTCACTAAAGAAGTGTGTTTCTAGTTGTAAGGGAAAGATAACCTAGCCTTGTCCTGCCAAACTCTCGTACATTTCATTTGTACAGAGAGTCTGGCCATTCTACATTGACAAGCATTGTCAATGTAGAAGCATTGTCTCTGTTGAAGATGAAAAGTATTGGATCTGCCGGGATTGGTTAATCGCTAACGTTTGGTCGTGATTTGATCAGAGAAATTGATTGATTTGAAAATTTGATCAGAGAAAATCAGAGAATGTATTCCAGATGGAGCACTGAAGGAAAATGAAAATTGAGTGGAAGTAAGTAGGAGGGTGGAGTCAGGCTAAAGATAACCCTGTTCAGCTTCCCAGAAAACCCAGAGTTAAACAGTGGGTTCAGTTTGTTTTGCCGAAGCAGCAACGGAGTTCTGCAAGTGTGGTTGTTTGTTCCCGCAACATGTTCGCAATCGGCGCGTAAAAGTGCATATAAAGTTATCCAGCAAGGGATAATGCCAGAATTATCAGAATTATTACTTATACCAGAAGTTTTGCATGTGTGTGCTCACTCTTTAGCTCCGCCCACTGCACTCCTCCACAAGTTTGGCTGTTTTCAGAAAAATCTGTACAGTGTATCTGTCTTTTATAAATATGATTAAACTAAAGACTCTTTGCAGATATGAAGGATGCAATACTACCAACCTGATTCTAAAAAGTTGGGACACTGTACAAATTGTGAATAAAAAAGGAATGCAATAATTTAAAAATCTCCTAAACTTATATTTTATTCACAATAGAATATAGATAACATATCAAATGTTGAAAGTGATTCAAATTTTGAAATGTCATGCCAAATATAGAAATCCCTCATTTTGGATTTCATGAGAGCTACACATTCCAAAAAAGTTGGGACATGTAGCAATAAGAGGCCGGAAAAGTTAAATGTACATATAAGGAACAGCTGGAGAACCAATTTGCAACTTATTAGGGCAATTGTCAACATGATTGGGTATAAAAAGAGCCTCTCAGAGAGGCAGTGTCTCTCAGAAGTCAAGATGGGCAGAGGATCACTAATTCCCCCAATGCTGCTACGAAAAATAGTGGAGCAATATCAGGAAGGGGTTTCTCAGAGAATAAAAAGAGTTTGAAGTTATCATCATCTACAGTGCATAATGTCATCCAAATATTCAGAAAATCTGGAACAATCTCTGTGCGTAAGGGTCAAGGCCAGAAAACCATACTTGATGCCCGTGATCTTCAGGCCCTTAGACAGCACTGCATCACATACAGGAATGCAACTGTAATAAAAATCGCAACACGGACTCAGGAATAAAACATTGTCGGTGAACACAATCCACCGTTCCATTCGCCTTTGCTGACTAAAACTATATAGGCCAAAAAAGAAGACATATCTAAACATGATCCAGAAGCTCAGACGTTTCTCTGGGCCGAAGCTCATTCAAAATGGACTACATATGCTTCCATCCAGATGTTGTGTCTTTCAGGGAAGACTTTGCATTTTTCAACATGACAATGCCAGACCATATTCCACATTAATTACAACATTATGACTCTGTAGAAGAAGGATCCAGGTACTGAAGTGGCCAGCCTGCAGTCCAGATTTTTCACCCATTGAAAACATTTGGCACATCATAAAGAGGAAGATGTGACAAAGAAGACCTAAGACAGTAGAGCAACTAGAAGCCTGTATTAGATAAGAATCGGACAACATTCCTATTCCTAAACTTGAGCAACTTGTCTCCTCAGTCCCCAGACATTTGCAGACTGTTATAAAAAGTAGAGGGGTTGCCACACAGTGATAAACATGGCATTGTCCCAACTTTTTTGAGATGTGTTGAAGCCATGACATTTTTAAATCAACTTATTTTCCCCTAAAATTATTTTATTTCTCAGTTTAAACATTTGATATGCCATTTAAGTTGTATTTTGAATAAAATATAGAACATTTAGAAACTTCCACATCATTTAATTAGGTTTTTATTCACAGTTTGTACAGTTTCCCAACTTTTTTGGAATCGGGTTTGTACTTTATATACTCAAGATTAACATGAGATTGGCTGAAACTGTGTGTGTTACCCCCCTTTAAAGAGACAGGATACTAATTTCAACCTCAACTATATTGAAAGTAGCACCAGCAGCCATATCACCCTGTAGCCCAAGACTGGTTTCCCTCTGAAGCTAAGCAGGGCTGAGCCTGGCCAGTAGCTGGATGGGAGACCAACTGGGAAAACCAGGTAGCTGCTGGTAGAGGTGTTAGTGAGGCCAGCAGGGGGTGCTCACCCTGTGGTCTGTGTGGGTCCTAACACCTCAGTATATTGATGGGGACACTGTACTGTCAATGAGCACCATCTTTCGGATGAGATGTTAAACTAAGGTCCCGACTCTCTGTGGTCGTTAAATTTTTTTAAAATATTTAAAAAATAAAGAGTAGGGGTGTAACCCCGGCATTCCTGGGCAAATTTGCCAATTGGCCCCTATCCATTATGGCCTCCTAATCTTCCCCCTATCCTGATTGGCTTCATCACTCGGTCTCCTCTCCCCCATAAGCTGGCGTGTGGTGAGCGTTCTGGCGCAATATGGCTGCCGTCGCATCATCCAGGTGGGTGCTGCACATTGGTGGTGGTTTGAGGAGATTCACCCTTCTATGTAAAGCGATTTGAGTGCCTAGAAAAGCCTATATAAATGTAACAAATTATTATTATTTATCATTATATTCAGTAGAACAAAATACCACAGGGCATTATGAAGCCAGTAATGAGCTGTCATTATGACTTGTGGAATTTGGCCGAAATTGTTATTTGCATACATCACCCTTTCCACCATAGCTCAGGGCAGATATTTGTGTGCAAGTTTCTGCCACAAAGTAAAAAGTAAAATTAGCAATTGTGAGATTAAGGTCTAAAACATTAAAATTGCAATTATAAAAAAACACACCATTTTTTTTAAAAGTCAAAACAAAAATGAGAAACGGTTATAAGATATAAAGTAAAATGTATAGCCCCCATAAAATATAAAATTTTATGAAGTGACAAGAATACTTTTTGTGTGCCAAAAAAATAAAAAAATATTTTTTTTTCAGTAATCTCTTCTCTTCTGTCAGTCTCCTACACAGTTGACGAAGATACAGTGCAGCACTTCCGAGGGGTATGTCAGAACACCGGCTTACCATTGGCCGACGCTGTTCACGGGAGCACTTTGAGCATGCGCGTGATGCTGGCTGGAGCTAGCCAATGTAAATTGTTAAGGGGACTGACACAGACGTGAAGAATAAAGTCATTATCTGTTTTGTTGTTTTTTTTTTTTTTGCATGCAAAAAGTATTCTAGTCGCTCCATAAAATTAAGGTTGAACCATTGGAGTCACATGGACTATGACTTTAACAATGTCATTTTTTTACAATGTACATAATTTAACACCAACATGATTAAACATGGTTTGATTATGAGAATGTAGCAAATTAGAATGGGATTTCATGCTTTATATACATTTGAGGCATGTTGGTAGCTTTCCAAATATAGTAAATATTCAGATTTTGACAAACCTTCAATATCGTGTCACAATTTATTGAACATTATCAGTTTATACCATCTGGGATGTTATTTTCCCTGCATCTGTTCAGACACTAGCCAGAGTCATTCCCCATGCACAGTCCTCAGGGCAGAAAACCTGCCTTTTCAGTAGCTATATTCTTAGTCTCTCCACTGCATTGTCTTCATTAAAATGGCTGAGCACAGAGATCTGCTGCTCCAAGAGCAACTCAGCGGTCCTGCACCGATTCCCTGCGGACAGAGTTTTTGCATGAAATGCATCATTGGCTGCTCGGATTACAAAGCAAGAACTTTCTCAAAGGTTCTACTTAATGTAGTTACATGTGGTTAATGTAGTGGATAAAGAAACTGAAAGTATTTCTAAGAGATCAAACCTTCAGTTTGGATCTTTCAAGTCTACACAACATAAATGAAACTCAATATACGCTACTGTTCAAAGGTTTGGGATTAGTAAGGTTTAAAAAAAGAAAAGAAATTAATACTTTTATTAAGCAACAATACATGAAATGGTACATTTCCGGTACATTTTTTCAATACTTTTATGTTACAAAATATTTATATTTCAAATAAAAGCTGTTATTTTAAACTTTTATTCATAAAAGCTATTAAACAGCACAACATTTTTTCAACATTGTAAATGTAAAAACATAATAAATGTTTTAAGCACCAAATCATCATCATAGAATCATTTCTGGAGTAATGATGCTGAAAATTCAGTTTTGCGTCACATAAATGACTTTTCAAAAATACTGTATATTAAACTAGAAAAGTTTATTTTAAATTCTAACAATATTTCACAACATTACTGTTTTTATTACATTTTTAATTTATTTTGAAATAAATGCAGCCTTGATGAGCATCAGAGACTTCTTTCATAAACATTACATAATCTTATCAGTAGAGGATTCTCACAAAGGATTTAAAGGCTTATGCATAACATATTTGTATGTATATATATATATATATATATATATATATATATATGGGAATAATGAACTTTTATCACATATGCTAATTTTTTGATAAGGACCTGTGTATGTGTATATATATAAGTTCATTTTTTTCCATAATGTAATGATAAAAAATAAACTTTCATATATCTTAGATTCATTGCACACCAACTGAAATATTTCAGGTCTTTTATTGTTTTAATACTGATGATTTTGGCATACAGCTCATGAAAACCCAAAATTCCTATCTCAAAAAATTAACATATCATGAAAAGTTTCTCTAAACGAGCTATTAACCTAATCATCTGAATCAACTAATAAACTCTAAACACCTGCAAAAGATTCCTGAGGCTTTTAAAAACTCCCAGCCTGGTTCATTACTCAAAACCGCAATCATGGGTAAGACTGCCGACCCGACCATGTCCAGAAGGCCATCATTGACACCCTCAAGCTAGAGGGTAAGACACAGAAAGACATTTCTGAACGAATAGGCTGTTCCCAGAGTGCTGTATCAAGGCACCTCAGTGGGAAGTCTGTGGGAAGGAAAAAGTGTGGCAAAAAAACGCTGCACAACGAGAAGAGGGGACTGGACCCTGAGGAAGATTGTGGAGAAAGACCGATTCCCTTGGGGGACCTGCGGAAGCAGTGGACTGAGTCTGGAGTAGAAACATCCAGAGCCACCGTGCACAGGCGTGTGCAGGAACTGGGCTACAGGTGCCACATTCCCCAGGTCAAGACATTTTTCAAGGTGCCAGAGTCTGGAGGAAGACTGGAGAAGGAAATGCCAAAATGCCTGAAGTCCAGTGTCAAGTACGCACAGTCAGTGATGGTCTGGGGTGCCATGTCAGCTGCTGGTGTTGGTCCACTGTGTTTTATCAAGGGCAGGGTCAATGCAGCTAGCTATCAGGAGATTTTGGAGCACTTCATGCTTCCATCTGCTGAAAAGCTTTATGGAGATGAAGATTTGTTTTTTCAGCACGACCTGGCACCTGCTCACAGTGCCAAAACCACTGGTAAATGGTTTACTGACCATGGTATTACTGTGCTCCATTGGCCTGCCGACTCTCCTGACCTGAACCCCATAGAGAATCTGTGGGATATTGTGAAGAGAAAGTTGAGAGACGCAAGACCCAACACTCTGGATGAGCTTAAGGCCGCTATCGAAGCATCCTGGGCCTCCAGAACACCTCAGCAGTGCCACAGGCTGATCGCCTCCATGCCACGCCGCATTGAAGCAGTCATTTCTGCAAAAGGATTCCCGACAAAGTATTGTGTTGTTGTTGTTTTTTTACAAATATAAATTAATGATACTTTCTTCATATACATTTGGATTATTTAACTTTTAATGGGTCTCCTTCACTAAGCATGCGTACGCACATATTTCTGCATGAAATATGAGTACGAACAAATCACAATTCACCAAAGGTTTCATAATCATTTTTTCCCCCTCATTTTTACAAAAAAATATAGGAACAACTTAAGCCACACGTACGCAAAAATAACTTACTCTGTATGGCTTTATAGTGGTGTTAAGTTATATTTCATCCTAAAATTACAATAATTACATTAAAGTATTGTATTAATTGTATTATATAATCAATTTATAAAATGATATTTATTTGTTTATCAAATAAATACAATTAAATTATTTCTTAAATGTATTTGGTAATATAATAAGAAAAGCTGCTTTATAGCTTCAGCTGCGAGGTTTCTCTGAAAAACGCAAATGTACGCACATGTTCAGCTGCTGCAGAGAGTCTGTATATAAGGTGTTTATTGTGAGATCTGGTGAGAATGGCACACTTGGCATTGCTTTACACTTATTCTAAAATATGGGGGGAAATTATAGGCGTGTCCAAACTTTTGGCCAGTAGTGTGTTTTCTCAAGGAAAAGTAATGAAAAAATACTTTGTTGACAGGGTTGAGATGCTTGTACCTGTCCAACAGGTTACTGTGCTCAAACAAGCCTGTTTTCTTTTTCTCTCTTTTGCTCTCGCATGCTCGGTACGGAACATGATATGTAGAGAGAGTGAACACTGCATTTAAAAAAGTCAATTTTTCGTTCAGATAAGCGTATGAAATGGCAGAGAAGTGTTTCGAAGACCGCGATCCATTCACCTGTCCCATCTGTCTGGATGCACTCCAGGATCCAGTGACGATTCCCTGCGGACACAACTACTGCATGGGCTGCGTTAAAGACTACTGGGATCAAAATGGTGGCAAAGATGTTGGTTACAGTTGCCCTCAGTGTAGGAAGACCTTCTCGCCTCGGCCTGTTCTCAACAAAAACACCATGTTTGCAGAAGTGGTGGAGCGGTTTAAAAACACAAACCTTCAAGATTCTCCAACCACATATTACGATGGACCTGGAGACATGGAGAAAGAAATCTGTACGGCCACAAAGCCCAGAACTTGTCCAGAAGGTAAGGATTCATGTTGTAAGAGTCACCTGAGATATCGTAACAATGACCATGCCAGAGAAAAGCACACAGTGATTGTTGTAAGTGGGGAACCTAAAGGAAATATTTGCTCACAGCACAACAGACCATTAGAAGACCAACAGTTCATCTGTCCTATGTGTCTTCATGAAGTCCATCAAGGACATAAAGTGTTTTCAGTGGCACCCGAGAAGACAAAAACACTGAAGCGCAGGACGACTCTGGTGAAACGTGAGCTCAGGAGCAAAGACAAGACAACTGGACATGGTAGGAGGGCATCTAATAAGAGGGTTCATGGCCCTGAGCATAGACATGGGCATCGGAGTGGACATACCCGGGGCTCACATCTTAAAAGGGGCCATGAAACACACAAACACAGGGGTAATTCACATGGGCACAGTCATGGTGCTGGACACAGAAGGAAAAGACTGGGAATCATGGTTATGTCAGAAACTGGCGTAAGAAGAACCGCTCCGGATAACATCAGGGCGCTTTGAACTTTTGAGTTTGACCACAGTGTTGCAGATGCCATGTTTTCTAGAGGAATGTTGCTTCTACTAGATTCAGGCGTCGACATGTGACAGCAATCCATTTCTGGATGCATTTAATGTTCATTCTGTTATATAGCATGATTGTTTGCTGATATTCCTAACAATTCAAGATTGAGTTTATAAAAAATATGTTCAACGGCTTAGAAAACCTGACACACCTAAAATAACTTACACTAAGATTACATCTCATCACTCAGATTACACACATGACACATCCTACTAGTTAAGACGTTTCCTGAATGTTGTATCAGAATGATTATTATTAAGGATAAAAAAATTAAGTTTATAAACATTCCACTCGCATCAACAATAAATTGCTAGCCTTATTATATAGTAAGGAAATTCCCATTACATTTCCTGGCCTTAAAGGGTTAGTTCCCCCAAAAATGACATTTCTTTCATTAATGACTCACCCCAATGTCGTTCCACACCACACACCTGTTTCTTTCTCGGCACACAGTTTAAGATATTTTATATTAGTCCGAGGCCTTTTTGTCCTTCGAATGACGCTTCAAAAGAGTCTAACTAACCAACTGATGTCACATATGGACTACTCTGATGATGTTTTCATTACCTTCTGGACATGGACCGCAAGTGGGCATACACTTACATTCAAAGGACTAATAGTAGGTGGGCAAACAACTTTACGGTACATGAAACACATTGCTCAGCTCACTATGAACTACTGACTGTCTCATTTAGGCCACATTATTTGCCTCGTGAATTTGGACAAATAACAGTTATTTTAGTTTATGTGCCTGGACCAAACTTTGTACTTGCTGCCGAATGCATAGCTGCAATTCTGCCGATGACCCAGTATTTTTGCTTGGAGATTTTAATAAATGCGATGTATCTACGCTGTTGCCAAATCTTGAGCAATATGTAACCTGTCCAACAAGACTGGTTAAGACTCTAGATAAATGTTTTGGTAACGTGGAAGGTGTATATGTTCCGAGGTCACATCCACCTCTGGGACGCTCGGATCATAGTGTCATTCATTTGTTACCAAAATACAGGCAAGCGTTAAAGCTCCACTGTGTGATATTTTCCCCCATCTAGCGGTGTAAAGGTGTATGACCATCAGTGAATAATAGTTTCTGTTCCTCTCAATTCTGATTTCGTTTTAACTCCTACGGTGGTCGATTTAGTCCAAGATTAACATGGCAATCCCCCTCTTCACATTCAACACGGTGCCATTGAGTGTTAAAAAGCGAAAGGCGAAAATTTAATTTACGGGTATGTCCCTCTTTGGCTAATGTACTTTCAAGATGGAGGAGCAACATGGAGACCAGCATTCGAACCCCTCACCCGTATGTGTTTTCAATGGCATATAAACTTACAAGAATACTTTATTACTTGAAAGAAGTAAATATACATTAATGAGCACATATATTTTTGAAAGAACGAAGTGTTTTTAGCTAAGAATAAACTAAAAAAGTTACACAGTGTAGCTTTAAAGAGGATGAAGCCTGCCGTTCAGCAGGTTCAAACATGGACCAGAGATTTAACAGAAGAGTTAAGAGGCTGTTTTGAGTGTACTGAATGGGACTTATTTTTTAATGATGATGATTGCTGTGATCAGCAGAAAGTAAGAGAGTTAAATAAGGTAGTAAAAAGTAAGATAAAAGATGCACAGAATGAATATCAAGAGAATGTTGAATATAAATTTAAAACAGGGAACGTAAGAGACGCATGGAATGGTTTGAATACAATGATGGGTAGACAAAAGAGAAGAGTTCAACAATATGAAGACCCTCATTGTTTTGCAAATGATCTCAATATTTTTTTTTCATGATTTAATAATGGTTGTCACAGTGCTCAAAGTCAAACCACATAAGGCACCTGGCCCAGATGGCCTGAAGGTGAAAGTCCTGACAAAATGTGCAGCACAACTGGGATATGTGTGTACAAAATTTGTGTTTTCAAATTTTTCTAGACAATGCTGTTGTACCATTAGCCTGGAAGAATTCTATTGTCATCCCGGTGCCCAAAATCACTCAGTGACTTTCGCCCAATTGCACTTACATCAATTTTTTCAAATGCATGGAGCGTATAGTGTGTAATGAATTGTTATCCCAAATTGAGACATCTATTGATCCTCTGCAATTTGCCTATCGGGCCAACAGGAGCACTATGGATGCATCTGTTACTCTTTTATGTAAGGTTCAACAACACCTAGATCATTCAAATACATATGTTCGAATATTTTTTATGGATTTCTCGTCTGCTTTTAATACTGTTCAACCCTATCTCTTTCTAAAGCGCCTTTATGATTTAGGTGTCAGTAGTTGAATGATTTTATGGATTAAAGAATTCTTAAAAAACTGACCTCAGCAAGTCTGTATTAATAATAACGTCATGTCAGACCATGCTTGGTTTTAAACACCGGGGTACCGCAGGGATGTGTACGGTCTCCAATACTGTTTTCTGTGAATATCAATGAACTGCAGTGTAATGCCGATAATCTTTATCTTATAAACTATGCTGATTATATGGCATTGGTTTCCTGTCAAAACGAAATTAATTGCTCTCCATACTTTGAGTTCATTGATAGTATTATCGGTTGGTTTGAAAATAGTTTCTTACCTCTTAATATTGAGAAGACAAAAGAGTTATGTCTGAGAAATCAGTCAAAAGTAGATACCACCTCTATAAACCAGTTGTCACAAAAGGAAAAAACGTAAAGCAAGTCTCGAATTTTAAATATTTGGGTACCATTATTGATGAAACGATTACTGCGTTTGTCCCAATGGCAGTGATTATCTTAAATCACAGTTTTTTAAAGTACAACCCCAAATCAGAAAAAAGTTGGGACAGTATGGAATGTGCAAATAAAATAAAAAAGAAGTGATTTCTAAAATCACTTTGACTTGTATTTCATTGCAGACAATATGAACACAAAATAGTTAATGTTTTGTCTGGTCAACTTCATTTCATTTGTAAATATGCATCCTTTCCTGTCATTCAGACCTGCAACACATTTCAAAAAAAGTTGGGACAGTAAAGCATTTACCACTTTGTAATGTTGCCATTCCTTTTCACAACACTTAAAAGACGTTTAGGGACTAAAGACACCAAGTGATGAAGTGTTTCAGGTGTAATTTTGGGTGGGCAACAGTACGGGGTCTTCGTTGTCGCATTTTGCGCTTCAAAATGCGCCACACATTCTCTATTGGAGACAGGTCGGGACTGCAGGCAGGCCAGTCAAGTACCCGTACCCTCTTCCTCCGCAGCCAGGACTTTGTAATGTGTGCAGAATGTGGTTTTGCATTGTCTTGTTGAAATATGCATGGACGTCCCTGGAAAAGATATCTTCTTGAAGGCAGCATATTATGCTCCAAAATCTCTATGTACTTTTCAGCATTAATGGTGCCTTCACAGAAGTGCAAGTTACCTTTGCCAAGGGCACTGACACAACCCCATACCATGACAGACCCTGGCTTTTGGATTTGTTGCTGGTAACAGTGTGGATGATCCTTTTCTTCTTTGGTCCGGAGCACACGGCGTCCATTCCTCCCAAAAAATACCTGAAATACTGATTCATCTGACCACAGTACACATTTCCACTGTGTGATGGTCCATCCCAGATGCCTCCGAGCCCAGAGAAGTCGACAGCGCTTCTGGACACTGTTAACATAAGGCTTCCTTTTGGCACAGTACAGTTTTAACTGGCATTTGTGGATGTAACTACGTATTGTGGTACTTGACAAAGGTTTGCCAAAGTAGTCCTGAGCCCATGTGGTGATATCGCTTATAGACGATAAGACGATTCTTGATGCAGTGCCGCCCGAGGGATCGGAGATCACGGTTGTTCAGCTTAGGCTTGCGGCCTTGTCCTTTACGCACTGAAATTCCTCCAGATTCCTTGAATCTTGTAATTATGTTATGCACTGTTGAATGTGAAATATCAAAATCTCTTCCTATCTTTCTTTGAGGAACATTGTTTTTAAACATTTCAATAATTTTCTCACGTATTTGTTGGCAAACTGGCGATCCTCGGCCCATCTTTGCTCCTAAAGGATTAGATCTTTCTTGGATGCTGCTGTTGTACCAAATCATAATTTCAATCACCTGTTGACATCACCTGTTTCAAATCACATCATTATTTAACCCTTTTACCTCATTACTAGCCCTAAATTGCTCCTATCCCAACTTTTTTTGAAATGTGTTGCAGGTCTGAATGACAGGAAAGGATGCATATTTACAAATGACATGAAGTTGACCAGACAAAACATGAAATATTTTGTGTTCATATTGTCTGCAATGAAGTACAAGTCAAAGTAAATTTAGAAATCACTACTTTCTTTTTTTATTTGCGTTTTCCAAACTGTCCCAACTTTTTCTGATTTGGGGTTGTAGTACTTTTTTTTTTCTTCTTTGAAACAATGTCAAATGTTTTTCTGTATTTGTTTTGTAAATGTGTGATGTGATTTTGTGTAGTAGTGTGAATTTGTATATGTCACCAGTGTCAAAGATAAATTTCTGTTCTGTGACAAACAGAATGGACAAAGTTCAATCAATCAATCAATCAACGGCCTCGGACTAAATCTAAAATATCTTAAACTGTGTTCTGAGGATGAACGGAGGTCTTACGGGTGTGAAACGACATTGAGGTGAGTCATTAATGAAAGAAATTTCATTTTTGGGTGAACTACCCCTTTTAAATCACAATTTTAAAATATATTTCCAGGTTGTCCATGTCTGTAGAATATTGTTAATTTATTTTTATGAATAAAATTGACTGTTTGAGCTAACGTTACCCTCCACAAATAATAAATAAATTTGTTTTACATTAAGTTTTTCTTACCTCATCAGCAAACATCTTGTTTTAAGAATGTTTAGATATTTATAGTAAAAAAAACGAATGATTTATCACACTGGAAAACAGAAATGTATTAAAGCCTTAGTTCACCCAAAAAACGTAATTCTGTCATTAATTACTCACCCTCATGTCGTTGGACACTCGTAAGACCTTTGTTCATCTTCAGAACACAAATGAAGATATTTTTGTTGAAATCCGATGGCTCAGAAAGGCCTTCATTGACACCGATGTCATTTCCTCTCTCAAGACCCATAAAAGGCACTAAAGACCCCAAAAAAGAACGCAAAAAAACCCCTAAAAATCGACATATATAGTGATGGCCGATATCCAAAGACTGCTTTGTGACGTTTCGGAGCTTAATGAATCAGCATATTGATGATTCAAAGCCGGTTCGGATCACCAAAGTCACGTGATTCCAACAGTTTGGCGGTTTGACCATAGGGTTTGACACGCGATCCGAACTGTTGATTCATAACGCTACAAAGCTTTTTTTTTGTGCACAAAAACTATTCTCGTCGCTTCTTAAAATTATTGTAGAAACACTGTAGAGAGATGAGAGACTTTTAACGACGTCTTTAGTGGTCTTGACAGAAGAAATGACATTGGTGACAATGAAGGCCTGTCTGAGCCATCGGATTTCAACAAAAATATCTTCATTTGTGTTCTGAAGATGAACGGAGGTCTTACGGGTCTGGAACGGAATGAGGGCGAGTATTAAATGAATCATTTTCATTTTTGGGTGAACTAAACTACCCATTGGAAAAAAAATGAAGTTTTGTGAATGATAGAACACTGTTATAAAAAGCATTTGGAAAGCAGAGCAGATCAAATTCTGCTTAAATCTTTTTAAATCATCTCAGATTAGATTTGAATAAAATTCCCTTTGATAAACCTAAATGTCTATATGCATGTATTAATGTCTGCAGCATGTTCAATAACGACTCTGTAAACACCTCTTTTAGTTATGCTCTTTAATTAGTCCTGGAAAACATGTAAGGCAAAATGGTCACATTACACACAGAAGCGTTATGAACTCTACGGTCCTCATGACCACACGCAGTCCAACCAACCCAGAGTCGAGCACAGAAACAGCAGCACTTCAGATTCTCAAAATTAAATGGAAAAAGTTCTGATAGAGGGTTTCAAGAAACAAACAACAACACAAAACCCGTGGTGCTTCTCTGACGTGTGTGGAGGGGAGGAGCCTTAATGCTGACGGTTAGGGGCGGGTTCGAATTTAGAACCTATCGGTGTACAGAAATGTAAGCTGGTGCCTCTGATTGGCTCTTTAGTCAAAAAGGCCAAGCAGGAAAGTTGGATCTGTAATTTGCAGAGCACAAACAGAGCCTTTCGTTACTCGAGTCACCATGCCAATTTGTTCGCGCAAATATGCATCCAAACATACATAAAAAGTGCATCAAGACATTGTGATGTGTGCAGCGTACATTTGCGAGACAAAGATCTGTTACGCTGAGCATGTGTGGGAAACAGTCCACAATGACTCCCTGTTTCTCGTATGTGCCAGACAAAGAGAAGGCAAATACATCTGCTATATAAATTGAGACCTAAAAGCGCTGCAAAGCTTCATTTCATTAGTGATTTTATAAATGCATAAATTGAACACATTTCACTGTAGGCACACCAAAACCGCACTACATTTGTATATCTAATATTGTAAATAATGTCTAGACGTGATGCGATTCAGCGCTGGTTAAGGCTGCATCTGTAGCAGGAATTCTGCACTCTGTAAACCTGAGGGGTGTTTCCTGTTCTGGAAAATCTATTGGATTGAAAGACTGAGGAAGGAAGCAGCTTGGCTCGATCCGATCCTCTCTCTGGCTCCCAGTCGTACAATTCCATTTCCACTAGAGACGCTCACACCTGCAGCTGAGCTCATTGTGGAGCCGCGCTCGCTCCAAAGAAAGGGAAGAGGAATAATTCTCCAAACCACCATCCTATAATAATGTCCAAACCTTAAGAGATTTAAAGCGAGCATTCCCAGCCCAGATGTCATTGTTGTCGGGGGTGTGTGTGCTCCGAGTGGTATCTGAACAGACCCAGCAGCGTGTAACGTTAGCCAACGCAGACAGAACCAGGGACGAAACCGAATCAACAGCCGCTCTGATGTCATAAGCAGCCGAGATCAATTCCAGAACCGGAATGTCGCTGGAGATGAAAATACAGCGGGATTTGCTTGTGGATGGGGCTATGTTAAAGTAATAGTTCCACCAGTCATTTTTTACTCACCCTCATGCCATTCCAAACATGTATGACTTTCTTTTTTTTCTGCAGATGGACCAGAAAACGAGATGTATTGAAGAATGTTTGTAACCAAACCATTTTGGCTACCATTCATTTCCATCATTTGGATTAAAAAAACACTTCTTTTTTTATATCTTCCTTTATGCGCAACAGACACACAGTTTTAGAACGATATGAGGGTGAGTAATTTAAGACAGAATTTTACTTTTGGGTGAACTCTCTCTTTAATATCATATTCACTGACAAACAAAAAAGAAGCAAAAACAACGAATAGCCAGCAAACACTTGCGGCCGGAAACGGCTTGGAAAAACTACACCAACGTTAACCATTAGTTTGTTCTGACTGCTGCTGGATCTTTTTGTTGGGTTACCTCTGCTCACAGGTTATCAAATATTACCTACGAGTACCAACATGACACACAAAAAGTGCATCCGTAAACAACAGTACACTTGATCTGGGGGGGTCTCAGATCAGTGGGAATTAGATACCAGCCCTTCAGGACAGCAGAGCTGAGACGCCATTGGGGACGGCCTAGTGTCTACGTGTGTATGCATTCACGTGTAAACATGCGTGGAGGCAATCTGGTGTTGGTCTACGACTGAGGCACAGTGAGAACGAGAGGTTTTGCATGGATTTTAACGTTAGCGGAAAACAAAACAAAAATCAGAAATCAGTCAGCACCAATAATATTCAGGGCGTAGTCGACCACACACGACAGGAGCGAATTCAGAATCTCAAGATCTTTTACTGCAAGGTCATTTCAACAATAACCACAGACGTTTAGGTTTTTTTTTTTCTTCATCTTTCTTTCATTGTTTGTTTTTTTTCTTCAGTACAGTAAGCACAGTTATAGCGAAGGTCACACCTTCACAAAAAAGTTTGGCACACTCGGTCAGGACCAACAAAATCACATGATTCATCACATTTTAGAGGAACTGCAGCAAAGCCTTTTGAACTCAAACTACTGAAATGCAGACCACAAAAACAAACATACAAAAAAAAAAAGAATACAAAAATAAATCAAACAAAATACAAAGAGAACGTATATTTTTCACTGAAGTGTTAGTTAGGGTCACTTGGTGCTCTGAGTCACCATCCACAGGAACACAGGAAGAGAACCAGCGGAACACAACAAGAAACTGAAACGCAACCCCTCGGATCCGGAACTAAAAACCAGATCAGGATTTAGTAAGTCGGAACATGGTAACTCTTCGGACAAGTATGGCAGTTCCAAGCCCATCCCAGTGCATTCTGGGCCTGAACGGTTATCTGCACTCATATAGTGATTATGTAAACACAAGCATGCATCAAACAATGCAGCCCTCTGAGCATCTCCATGCATGTTCAAACACTTGTTTCTCGGTTTTTAGAGGTTTATAAAGAGCGAATGTGTTGGAGGGAGAAGGAGAAATGTGACTGAAACGGAAGGTCTAAGTGAAGACCCGGACGGGCATCCAGACATACGGTGGATCGGGAGTGGAACCGCCATTCTCTAAGTGCAAGCCGAGTGCAAACGATAGCAAACCAATGTAGGCCGTTCATGGGGGCCGGAATATTCAAGAGTGACGGTGAGAGTTAGAAACTGACAGAGGAGGATAGAAAGAGACTGTTAAAATGCCAGACGGTAGCATAAGGTAGTGTGAGGGAGGTAGAGAGACAGAAAGAAAGAACATCTGAATCTAAATCCAACAAACCTAAGGACAAACGGTAAAATGCAGAAAACACACACATACACATACACACACACACACAACAAACGCACATATAAAATAGGAGATCTGGTTTTGCTTCACACAAACACTCATTGACATGAACCAGACTCATAGTGTGAAGAGAAAGAGTGTGATCAGCAGGTGTCTTCAGTTCTTGAACGATAGCACTGCAAGGCATATAAATCACCAGCGGAGGCAGTAGATTCCTGCTATCTGAGAAACGGGGAGAGGGGGAGCCAGAGGGTTTGATTGACATGTCTAAGAGAGGGAGTTGCCACATTCCTGAATGCATTCAAATAATCAAATATTAAACAAAAGCTGCTGTGGAGATGTGAGCGGTTATGTTTGCGTCCGTCTGGGATGTGGGGGTGAGACCTAACTGTCATCTCTAACTAGCCAAACTGCTGTTGCTATGCCAACCACCATGACGAAAAGGGTAAGAGAACATGGAGAGAGAAAGCGTAGTCAGATAAGCCAGAGCGGAGACCATATTTAAATGCGAGGTGCAGGTCAGCAAGATCGCATGGTAAGCCGTCATGTGAACGAGGGGCAGAAAGCGTCAGGATCCTGAGGAATCCTGGAGGAGTTTCTGGAATGAAAGGCCACTCCTGTCTTTATGCGTCCACATCTGATACAAGAGAAACGATGGGAAAAGGCTGGGAGAATGTTCCCTATAATTGGTCCTGCTTGCCAAGCTAGACTCATTAAAAGCCTGGCACTTGCCCCGTTTTAATGACATGGCACATTGATCAGCTGAAGCCCAAGACACCCTTGTTAGTTTTTTGGGGTAATGTTGGCGGGGTGTTTGTGAATTTTAGTACACATGCGTGTGCATGAAAGAAGCTTGTTGTCCCTCTCGGCCAATCAGAAACCACCCTGACTCCTCCAGGGGGCGGGGCTTGAGTGCATGTCAGTGAGTCTGGTCCAATGGGGGAGAAAAAAAACAAAACAATGGGTGTGTAGGTGGGTGCCCTTGTTTTGTGTGCCAAGGTGGGCAGGAAAAAAAAGTTCTTTCACAATTGATGATGTATGACAAATCAAACAAATGCACCCACATCAGAACAGAACAGAAACGAAAAAGGAAAGGGAAAACCCAGTCTCACAGTCAATACACAAACACACGGAGGGGTGTAGAGAGCGAACAAGGTTGTTTTTGGTTTGCGTCTACAAAGTTTACAAATATTTCGGTGGAATACAATAATTTTATAGTGCATTAGTTTGGCAGGAATAACGTTAGAGGATATGGTAGTAGGATTTTAAAGGGTGCAATCGTGCAGAATAAGGTTATTTTGTTATATAATCAAAGACATTGGTTGAGTAAACACTGGTGATATTTATAAAAAAGATAATACTGCCCTAAACACGCCTCTGTGGTGTGCAGTCATATGAAAGAGTTAGAAAGGATGCAGGGTTATAACAGAAAAATAAAGTGGTGTGTTCCCTTGGTGTATAGTGTGTGTGTGTGTGTGTGTGTGTGTGTGTGTGTGTGTGTGTGTGTGTGTGTGTGTGTGTGTGTGTGTGTGTGTGTGTGTGTGTGTGTTTGAATGATTGCAGAAATGCAGATCTAATGTCACGAATCACCTGGGCTTAAGCTAATTATACTATACACCCCTCCATTCACACACACACACACACACACACATATATAACACACATACATACACACACTCATACCACTCCCAAACCGCTGACAGAGACACAAAGCACATCCACAATGTTTCTCTCCACTCAGTTCTCCTCTTTCTTGGCTTCTTCCTTCTTTTCTTCTGCTTTCTTGTCATCCTTCTTGGTCTCATCCTTCTTCTTCTCATCCTTTTTCTCCTCCTTCTTGGCCTCGTCCTTCTTCTTGTCTTCTTTCTTTTTGTCATCCTTTTTCTTGTCATCTTTCTTCTTCTCCTCATCTTTCTTGGCTTCCTCTTTCTTTTCCTCTTCCTTCATGGGCTCGGTAGTGAGGATGATTTTACCGATGTTGTGCCTCTCTTGCATCCTACGCATGGCTTCACCGACCTGAGAGAGAGAGAGAGAGAGAGAGAGAGAGAGAGAGAGAGAGAGAGAGAGAGAGAGAGAGAGAGAGAGAGAGAGAGAGAGAGAGAGAGAGAGAGAGAGAGAGAGAGAGAGAGACTGGTGAGGGTGCGGCTGAGGAATGGCAGAGAGAGCAGCAGCTTGACTGGCCATCTGCTGTGGTAAGAATATCTAACAAGCTGTTGACAGTTGATCTAATACTGAACTTCATGCGCACACAAAACACTATTTGTGAAATGTTATGTCTTCAATGTATTGGTTGCTTACTCTGTAACTCAAGTGAGTAAGGATAGACACAAGGCTTTAGATTTACACTAGTGTCGACTGCTTTGCTGGCGCTTTCATTCTAAAAAAGCATTTTATTATCAATGGACATTGAACAAACTCCATTTTTGATTTCATTGACCTATTTATTATATATTACTGCAATCACAAAGAGCTATTTGAAAACTATATCTACTCTAATCTACTATATCTATAAAAATCTACTCACGAGGCTGTAACACTAGGTGGAAAATGGTCAAATATCAGCTGACATTGTTTCTCAGTGTTTTTCAATGGCAAGTCCTGTAATGGTTAGATTGCTGTGGCTTTTAATTTACTTTAAATAATAAAATGCATTCATTTTATTATTAACAAACATTTTAAGTTGCTATTAATTATTAAGTAGTATACACATTTTATATTATATGTCCTTGTCATGTCCTTCTCCTTCAATGTCCTTCTCAAAAATTAGCATATTGTGATAAAGTTCATTATTTTCCATAATGTAATAATAAAAGACCTGAAATATTTCAGTTGGTGTGCAATGAATCTAAAATATATGAAAGTTGAATTTTTATCATTTTAATACTGATGATTTTGGCATACAGCTCATGAAAACCCAAAATCTCAAAAAATTAGCATATCATGAAAAGGTTCTCTAAACGAGCTATTAACCTAATCATCTGAATCAACGAATTAACTCTAAACACCTGCAAAAGATTCCTGAGGCTTTTAAAAACTCCCAGCCTGGTTCATTACTCAAAACCGCAATCATGGGTAAGACTGCCGACCTGACTGCTGTCCAGAAGGCCATCATTGACACCCTCAAGCGAGAGGGTAAGACACAGAAAGAAATTTCTGAACGAATAGGCAGTTCCCAGAGTGCTTTATCAAGGCACCTCAGTGGGAAGACTGTGGGAAGGAAAAAGTGTGGCAAAAAAAAACACACTTTTGGTTGGGTTTTCATGAGCTGTATGCCAAAATCATCAGTATTAAAACAATAAAAGACCTGAAATATTTTAGTTGGTGTGCAATGAATCTAAAATATATGAAAGTTTAATTTGTATCATTACATTATGAAAAATAATGAACTTTTATCACATATGCAAAAATTTTGAGAAGGACCTGTGTGTGTGCGTGTGTATATAAGGGTGGTCAAACGAAAAAAAAATTAAAATGCGATTAATCACACGATTGTCATGAGTTAACTCGCGATTAATCGCAATTCAATCGCAGATTTTTATATGTTGTAAACGTATCTTAAATTAAGTTTGAATTAAGTTTTTAATACTCTAATTAACATGGGTATGGACAAATATGCATGCTTTATGCAAATGTACGTTATTATTAGTGAAACTATACTTATTCAATAATAATTAATAATACAGCATGAAGACTAGATATCTATCAAAGGTCACAGATGTTTATCAAAGAACTTTTTCATGTCTCTTAAAAGGTCCCATTCTTTGTGATTCCATCTTTCAAACTTTATTTAGTGTGTAATGTTGCTGTTAGAGCATAAATAATATCTGTAAAATTATAAAACTCAAAGTTCAATGCCAAGCGAGATATTTTATTTAACAGAAGTTCCCTTTCAAAGCCTACAGGAAACGGCCGGATTGGACTACAGCCCTGCACTTCCTGCTTTAATGACGCAACTAAAACCGTTTGTTGACGAACCCTCCGCCCACAAGAACACGCAAATTCGGGGGCGTTGTCCTTTTGCTCTCGCAGGTCGAGAATAGGAAGCGTTGTTTTTGTAGAGTGTGTTTGTCGCCATGCCATTGAAACGCTGTTATTTTCATCCCGGAGTCAAATCACCTTTGTTTGGCCTTCCCACGGATGCTGTACGTAAAGATAAATGGCTACAGTTTATGTTTAACTCGGTTCCGGAAAATTATAATCACAATTTAAAACTATGTGTAGCACATTGTGCTGAGGACTGCTTCCTCAATCTCAATCAGTTTAATGCCGGATTCGCAGAAAGATTATTCTTAAAAGATGACGCAGTTCCCTCTTTGTCTGGAGAAGGCGTTGTTTATATGGACCACAACCGGTAAGTGTATTTTATTATTTAAGTCGGTCCGTTTAACAGTTTATGTAACTCATTACACAAAGTGCAACGCTGTTTAGCTTTGTTAACTAACGTCAGAAGGTAATTGAAACTAATCTGAAAAACTTAGCATATAAAAGTGTAGTAATTCATTCAAACACCATCGATTGTTGGTGTTTGTAATGATCAGTTTAAACTGAATAGACAGCTTACCATTCTGAAACATCCAGCAAAAGTCTTTCCCGAGCAGGTTGTAATCGATCCTCTTCAATATTCTCCGGGTCTGATTCCGACTCAAATTGATAAGGCTATATAGACATTTTTGCAATAACATTGAACGCGCGTGTCGTATCTACCCGTTATGATAAGAGGCGGGACCTTTCCGGGCAATGTGCTAAGCTGCTGTCCAATCACAGCGCGGGAAGCGCTGGCCTAATCAGAACTCGTTACGCATTTCTGAAGGAGGGACTTCATAGAACAAGGAAATCCTCAGGCCGTTTTTAGGACAGAGGAAACAGCGCTGTACAGATAAGTAAATTGTGTGAAAAATACTGGGTTTTTTCCACGCGAAACATGAACTCATGTTATATTGCACACTGTAAACATAATCAAAGCTTCGAAAACACGCGAAGAATGGGAGCTTAAAAATTCAGAATAAGCAGGGATTTCTCTCATTTTAAGAATATAAATGAAGGTAGTATTACTGGCAGTTTAGTTAAGAGCAGGGCACAGTTTGTATGAAAAACTGGTAATATGAAAGCTGTCAGGCGGACCGTTGAGCGCACCAGTAACACACCATGCCCGGAGGAGGTCCATATTCCACAAGTAGGAATATAGTGCGGCCACTTTAAGAGACGCGCGCTCCTGAACTGCCAATATTTTGTGTGTGCGCGCCGAACTATGCCTCAATGCACGTGAACAGCGCAAGATTCGGGATCGCTCCTGTTCAGAAAAGTAACCCGTGCATTCGTTTTAGACGATTGTGATGCATTTAGTTCAATATAACGCATGTACTGTAAGTGATGATGTGTCAATGATTTACCTCACAAATGAGCGAGAGTGAGCTTCAGTGTATTCACGCATCGCGCTCGGACTGCAGAGAATGTGCTGAGTATGAACAGACTTTTCTTTCGACCTGGTGTCTAATATGCTTAAACAGAAAATATGGTAGCTTTTAGGCAATAACTGCACTTTTGGTTTAGAATATTAATATTAACCATTTTCTTTCCCTTTTAATGTCTGCTGCTGCATCCTTTACGTCTACGGCTTATTTTGATCTCCAACTACGGGCTATGTACGGATCAAACAGAAAATGCGCTGCATTAACGCGCGTGAATAAATTTAGTGCCGTTAAAATGAATTTGCGTTAACTTTGACAGCCCTAATAATATTAATATATATATATATATAAATAAATCAATACATTTTTCACTTATCATTTAAAAGGCGTAAATTTAAATAATTGTTATTCAGCCCAGCATATAGAGTTGTAATGTCAAAATGGCTCCATAACAGATAATATATCGGTCTATAACTAGTTAGTTTATAAAATGTTGATAAAGGATAACTTAAAATTAATTCATTTTCTTTAAATGTTGAACGTTCATATATCAGCTATTCCCTGGTCAGTCCACCTGTCTCCCTCTGTTTTTCCCCCCAGGTCACCTCTCCTTTACCTCTCTACCTAACAACCAGCGCCACGGCAACAGCGAGCCATCTCCTAGCAACGATGAAAAGCAACCTGGCCCTGACGGTTGACTTGGACAGATTGAGGAAAGAGAATGAGACAGGAAATGAGAGTGAAGGACAGGGAGAATGAGCACTTACAACAGTGCTTCTCTCATCCATCAGATGAAGTCTTGTGAAATACGCGTTTCACTTGAATGTGAAAGCATGTCGGAATTCTTTTTTGAATTTTCAATAACACCAAAGTCTAATGAAGCTGATGAAAGCCTGGATCATCAAAAAAGCATCAGCTCGTATGCACAGTCACTTACTGTAAGCAGGAAGAGACGTCTCCATAGCAACAGGGGAGATAAGACAGAAGAAGAAATAATAGGGAAAGATGGATGAAAGTACGAGTGAGGGACAAAGCAAATACGCTTGATCAAAGGGTGGAAAGAGTACAAGGCATGGCTGGTGTTTGAGCTGAAGATCATGAAAGAACACCCACGCATATATACATATCTGCTCAAGGTGGAATCTCAATGGATTTCAACATCCTGGCATAAATTCACTCCCAAATGGAATTGTGCCACACTCGGGTGTATGTGGGAGTTCTTTGGAAAAAAAACATCAGTTCAAATGACCCCCATCAGACATTCACCTGTTCTAGGTGGTAGGTGGAGTCAATCCGGGGCTTGATCTTGCCCTGCTTGTACAGGTCCATAATCACGGCCATGGCCTGAGCGATGAGCTCACTCTCAGAGTCCAGGTAGCCCAGGTGAAACCCGCACACCGAGCGGTTCCCTTGGATCAGACTCAGGGTGTGTACGGAGAACTGCTGGTACCAGGTCTTAGCCACCGCAAACAGGTTCTTCTTCTGGCCCGCCAACATGTTTGCGGCACCTGCAAGGTCCAAACACAAAACTCAAGTTGACATAGAAAACATCAATCCATTACGATCATGGTTTTGAACCCATTTTTCAGTATTCAGGTACTTCATTTTTTTGTAATGTAATGAAATAATTCTAACTAGTAAAAAAACAGTTTTTCAACATTAATTATAATACATGTTTTTGAGCCGCAAATCAACATATCCGAATGATTATGGATGGATAATGTGACACTGAAGACTAGGGTAAAGATGCTGAAAATACAGCTTTGCCATCACAGGAATAAATTACATTTTAAAATATATTAAATACAGTTATTTTAAATTGCAATAATATTTCAAAATATTGCTTTTTTACAGTATTTTTGCTCAAATAAATGCAAACTAGATGTTTTAGTTGGACAATCAACAAATGGATAATGGTTTAAATTATTAAAAGTCTCATGGCACGGATTTTTGTTATTATTTTTTTAATGTTTTTAATGGTGTACTTATATTGTTAGTATGGTTTTTACATCAAAAATGTCATCATTTAGAATTAAAAAAATAATAATTCTATACTGATTTTAGGCCTCTGGCTTGAGTGCTCTGTTCCAAGGGGCGTGTCTGCTGTGAGATGTCAGTGAAAACACCCACTGTTGTGATTGGCTGACATCTGCATTTGAAATTAGATTACGTGCGGAGGGGCGTGGCTTAGCAGCAGCACTGCCAGTCCAGAGAGAGACGGAGAGCTGGGGAAAGATTGCTGTGAAAGAGTTATTGTACCGAGTTGTTGTGAGGGCGAGTTTATTTTGTTTGTATTTAATTTTTGTTTGTGTTGTTGTATCACAACTGTGGGTGTTTTCACTGACGTCTCGCATCAGACACGCCCCTTGAAACACGAGTGAACTTTGCAGAGTTATTTCTCTCACAAAATGATTTCACCACAACTAACAACAAACACAACATCGACATGAATACAGTATGAGCTTCTGTTGTAGCGGCCATTTGGAAGAGTGTGCACTGCAGATATACGCGTGATTGACCGATCCGAACATTATAAAGAGTATTCTTTGATCGCCCTCTGTAGTTTAATCATTTAAATAACAGTTTTGTCTCATGCTACTTACAGAAACGACAAAGTTGATCGTTTTAGTCACTGGCTTGATTCACTGATGCATCAAGACAGGCAACGGCGGGACTGACGGTATTAAACAATTTAGAAAGAAAGTCTGTGTGAACTTGAATGATTAGCTACACATCAGAACTCACTGATCCCAGATCAGGCATTAATGAACACAGTTACTCACTGTTTGTGGCGGTGCTGTCGAATCCATATGGTAAAGCCTGTGCTGCTGATAAACGACTGTAAAAAACTGAATCCATTTGCTACTATAATTCTCTGGGCGGGTAAAGCAGAGGAAGGGGAGGAAACCTTTCCTGGTATGACGTCATAACAGGAGAATTCAAGACCAGCTCATCTGGGCTGTCAATTTCTCAAAGGCAGAGAAAGACAGCCAGAACTCGCTTTACACAGATCCAAATTTCTTGCCACTTGGGGACAATATTCAGGCTAGGGGAACTCATCTTTTTAATGTTGAAAAACCTCCTAAAATTAAAATTTCATGCCATGGGACCTTTAAATTAGCATGTGCCAATGTCAATGCCTGTAATAGATAAATCAGTGAGATAAATACTAACATGTATTTCTATACTTTGGAACTTAGACAAAATATAATATTATTCATTACAAATACAAAAGACTTAACCGCTCACACACATAAAAATGTATTTGCATGTGCAAGACGTTTGAACTGCGAGTATGTTCCCTGAGCATGAATAGGTATGTGTGTGAGTTTTCTGCATGTAAAATGTGTGTGCGGTTGACCGATGGGTGAATTACTGCTTAATGGCTCCCACAGTGAGCGTTCTTCATTTACAGAGGAACGACATGCCTATCTGGCCCTCCTTCTCGCTTTTTTCCCCCCTTTTCCAACACTGCACTCTTTGACCCGTCTTCATTTGCTCACTGTCCGCACATCCTCTCGCGTCGCTTCCCATGTCTGTCACTCCCTCACTCGTTTTCTCCCTTTTCAGCGTCTCTCCGGACGATTATCCTCTTCATTTCATACATGTCCTCTCTTTCATTTTCAACAGTCTGAACATTACTCTTTTCTGTTCTCTTCAAAGGTGGCGTATTAACATGGAATAAGATAAGAATGCTACACATTTAGGAAGACAAAGGATACCAGAGTAAATTACACTCTATAGTACCATTAGAGAAGGGGGAAATGTACACAAAACAATGACAACCCTCTCTGTTTGTCTCTCTGCCTCTCTTGCACACACATTCACACAAAGCAAGCTCTGAGGTGGCCTGTGATTTGGACCTGACCCAGTCTGTTACATTCGGACACATTCTGGGTTCTGTGTCAGATAGAGAAGCCATTGTTCTGATAAGGCAGGATAGAGGAAGAGAGTGAGCGAGAAAAAGACATGGAGGGACAAAGACAGTTGGGTGGGACTACAGGGCGCCATGTTGTTTAAGGGATCTTGTTCCGGTTATTGTGTTTCTAAAATTGATTTACTGTAATACGTCACTGTCAAGCAGGCCTGGTTCTTGGCAGCTAATTAAGTGTAGGCAGATATCCTGGGTGGGAAGTTTTTTTATAGTTAGGTAGATAGATGATAGATTTTCTCTCTTAACAATTCTTTAAAACGTATTTATACTGGGCTTTTTATATCACAGCTCTCCATGAAATGACAGTTATCGAATTTTCACAAAATGCATTTCTGTTTTCTACTGTCCAGTGAATGCAACTTTAAGTGCTGGGTCACACAAAAAGCAATTTTCTATTTTCCCCATTGCACTACTTTCCCACTGTTTTCAAATGTAAACGCACTAGACGGACATGTTTGACAGTTGCGACATTCTGGTGAATGGCGTGATGTTCTAAAATGCGGCACTCGAGTTAAAATAAGTTCTACTTTTTTAAAAAGTCTCTCATGTCAGACTTGTACTGACATGCGTCTCATGTTTTTAACAGCAAAATGTGTAGAAAGATAAACCACTCATTGCCTCGCACATTCAGTTTAACAGCATTAACAGCAAACCAAAGAGAGTGACGTTTCAACTGAACTATGTATTTCATACACTTACATTATGTTCTTCCTCCATCCATGCAATAAATGCAAGTTTTCTAGCGTATTTCAACTTCTCAGGGTATGACCCCCTTTTAGTGGCAACCAAATTACATTTTAAAATCAAAGTCAGAACTATAAAAATTAATATTCGTATTTACATGTAAATATAAAGATGCATATACATGAAGATACATTAACCTCCCTTTTATTTGCACCTTGATAGCACAAATTTCGCGTAATTGTCAGCCTCTGCTTTTCCGCTACAGGCTGAAGCGTTCTGAGTGTATAATGTGCCACGCCATAACTTTCAGCTAACAAAAGAAAAATACTAGCCTGGATGCTAGCCAAACTTAACCCTGCCCACAACATTTGAGGTCAGGAAGTTCAGTCTGGACTTGATCGGTTGTGGAGCAACTACACTCGGAGCTTTTAGGACCAATCAAATTGTCAGGGCGGGCTTATTACGATGATGGACAGATGATCAACAGTAACGCAATCATCCACGTCACCAAATTGACGCTTGGGTTGAATTTGTTCAAATTCTAAATGGAGAACTTGTTTAGACAATTGTGTTGGTAAGTAACTCTGTTGATGTTGTAAAAGAAATTTCAGGATACACAAAGATAATTTAGACTCATCTTCTTCTGCTACTTCTTCCAGCGTGCGTGCAGTGGAGTTCTGTTTACAACTATGTGTGGCTCATCACTTACTCCATTGCTCTGATTGGTTGTAGGTCTATCCAATTGAGGTTATTCCATAGACAGTAAAAGAAATGGACAGAGCTATCCCATTGACTTCAACGGCCGAAAATGAGGCCAATCAGGAGGCACTCACTTCCTGATGGCTGAGCGAACTGCGCAGGCTCAGACTGAGCTTGACGACGTAGATGTGATGTCTGACAGCTGTAGGTCTTCTAGTGGTTTTGGAAAGTGAAATCTGAATCACGTTATTTAAATACTTTTGGTTCACTATGGGCTTCTCCCCATTCTTCTCCCTTGACTTTATCAGACTTTATGTTTCCACGTCCCCCCAACTGCCTCATAGACAGTAAAAGATTGCTTCTGAGCATCTCCTCAGGTCTATACGGTAATTTCTCAACCGTGCGACAGAGTCGCGTTGGTTATGACGCAATCGTTAGCCTATTTTTACAAAAACAGTTTCTACGTGGCGATAGTGTAAGATACAAGGTAATGGAGCCTTTTATACATTGTCGTGTTTTTTTAGAAATAAACAATGGACAAATGGAGTCTTTAAACGCCTCAGATGTAAAGTTATTCACTGTCAAAGTGACTCAAAAATAAATGGGAGTCAATGGGATGCTAACAGCAGGTGATGGCTTGGTTAGCAATGGCCACCTCTATGGGTGGAACGCTTTCCGAGTGCTAGATTACCCCCTTGGGTTTTTCCTGGTTCGGTTGAAACACGCCCCATAATCACAGCCCAATGGAGCAGTAGCAGACTCATATTTTTTGTGTGGGTTTAGCACACCCCTGCTCCACTTTCAAGCCATTCAGATGCGCCTACTGGGGTTTGTTCAACTTAACTATTAAAACCTAGCCTGACAAGCCAGACCCACATGAAGATGTTTGTCTGGGAACTCACCATTGACAGGGCTTTCAAACTCCCTCTGCATGCGATAGGATAGCGCTACAACCAACCAGAGCAACATGAAGTGGAACTAGTTGATAGATTTAACTTTTACCGTATCCGGTCGGCAAAACTCATAACACATCTTCCCTTCTTAAGAATGACTTCAGTGCTGTTCTTTTCTCAAAGAAAAGGGTTAGGGTTAGAAATTCTCAAAAGCCGTTTCGAAAGACGCGGAACCTCCACAACTCTGCTGTCATTCTGTTAAGCCCCGCCTACCGACTCTATACACAATGTGATTGGCCTGACCAGAGTTTGTTTTTTCCAGCTCACAAATCTATTGAGAGTTGCTAGACTTCATTCATGGGACAATAGATTGGCTGCTGTTAGGGTGCCTAGATTTCTAGGCTAATTAAAACCTCAGATTGGACATTACTTTTGAAACTAGTATTAGGTCGAAGTAATATGAAAACTTATAAACAAGTGGAATCTATGCAAGCTGACATTCAGAGTGTCCCTCGTGGCTCACCGTAGCTGATGAGCTTCCCCATTGGCTTTAGTAGGTTGTAGCCCTTGTGGGTGTCAGAGCCTCCCAGAGGATCCAGAACAATATCCAATCCTGAAACACACAGGCAGAAAGACAGATACTGAATTATCAAATCATTTCACTATATTTATAAATTCTGTATCTACAAGTCAAATTCAGAGTGTTCATTTGTCATTAACAAGATATACTGCATGCCTGGAGCAAAAATATACACCACCATTAAAAAGCTTGGGGTCAGTAAGATTTTTTTGAAAGAAATTTACTTTACTTGAATACTTGTATTAAGCAAGGATTAAAGATGTATCCATTGTTACTAAAGATTTAAATTTTAAATAAATGCTTTTCTATTGAACTTTCTCAAAGTATCCTGATAGAAATGTATTGTTTCTCTACAAAAATATTAAGCAGCACAACAGTTTTCAAAAGCAATACTCAATCCTTTTTTTGTCTCTTTTTTTCTTTCTTTTTTCTAGAAATGCATGTTGACTGTTTAACCAACAGTCTAACAGCTAAAGGACAACATGCTCAGAAAAGTAATTACTGCATTGTCTATAGTCTTTTTTTCTTTTCTTCTTTTTTTGGGTGCATGCTGCCACAGTTTCAGAATCTCTGTCTTATACTGCAGATGGCCTTGTCTTATCAGTTCAAGTGTAGCACCTCAGTGTTTCAAATTTTCTAAAACAGTTTATGTGCTAAAGCTGCTCAAATCTTGCCAGGAGTGGAATTTATTCGATGTGATAGTGTTTCTAAATTTCTAAGATTGTTGTGGTCAGAGGAGTACATCAAATAAAATGTACGGTCAGGGAAAAGAGTTAAACAAGAATAAAGGAATTTGTTTGTCTATTTCTGTGATAAGATAAAGTAAACATTTTATCAGCCTTCGTGTTAAGTGTTACACCTGACTAAACATGCATACACAAAACCTCAATATACACATCAGATACATAACCAAAAACACAAATGTGGAAGGCAGAGTGGACGGATTGATTTCAAGTTTAAAGCAATTCAAAGCAGAACGATTTATTAGACATCTTGGAGGAGGCTTTAAACTTTTGATGTTAGCTTTCCATTCTGTTTTTATCAGTAGTATATTTACTAGACTATTTGCCCACATAGCACAGAAAGCAGAACAAACTGAAAAAGATGTGTGGTGATTAGTCAGCAGATGTTGTGTTTAAGATTATGCCTAATCTGAATTTTCGGCATTACTACTCTTCAGTCAGTGTCACATGATTTTTCAGAAATCATTCTAATATGCTGATTTGCTGCTTATTAACCCGCTGGTCCTCTTCGTTTAGGGGTCACACTTGGCTTCTTCCTTGTTCTTCACAAGTGACCGAAGCCCTATGTATTTTTTTTTCCCAATAATATTTTTTGATTCTCATTTAGAATTTAATACTTAAAATATATATTTTTTTCTAATATTTAAATATATTTTTAATTAAATTAAAGCAGTATTCCATGATAAAATAGATAAGGTATTTAAAATCTTTTAAATGTAGATTTCTTCTTCTCCGTCTTCTCATAGAATCGCTTGCGGAAAGTTATGAAATTTGGCACACAAATAGAGGACAGTCTCTAACTGTTACTATAGCAAATTTGGAGTCTCTAACTCAACCCCTCGAGCGCCACCAACTGTCCAAAGTTTGCACTTATGTTTATGCTAATAACTTTTAAACCCTAAGGGGTAAAAAAAAATCTATTTTTATTCCGGTCTCAAGCCGCCATTTCTGTTATGTACAATTTCCTGCTATTTTAAATTAACCGAAAAACCTACCGTTTCAAACTTCTAGGCCGTTGGTCCGATTTTCATAAAAACTGAACCAGATTATCTTTAGTCCATGCAAACAAAAAGTTATCAAATTAAAGTTGATTCGTACAACTATTCGCAAACAACACGCAACAATTTTTTACGTAGTGGTTGCGAAAATACACTTAAGGCTATATCTCTGAAACGTTTTATCATATTCAAACTAAACTAGGTACATTTCATCACAAGCATGACCTGAGGCAACATGCTGCGTTTTGGCACAGCAAAAACGAAAAATGAAAAATGGCTATTTTTGCTATTTATAACTTCTGAAACGTTTGTCCAAAAATCATAAAAGGGGAGTCATGCCGAGTCGACAGATATCCAATTTTACCAATTTGGCCATTTTGAATTATTTGCTATAATGCTGTATTTTATGAACACATGAACGGATTGTTATGAAACTCAGTATGGGTAATCACCACGATGCCCTGAATTACATTGCCCGAGAAGTTTTGAAACAGTGTCAGAGTTTTTTCAAATGCTTATAACTTTGGGTGTTGGTGACATATTTTCATGGGAGTAAATTTTTTTTGTTTCCTGGATCCTTTCCGAGACCAAAGATATGTGACATGCCAGATTTCGGTGGATGGTTTGTGCAGCATAGTTATTAACGTAGTAATTAAATTAGCGCAGTAATAAACAATGAAATTGGCTCTATAGGCTACAACAATTTATTAATGTGGGGGGTTTTTTTTCCAAACATTTTTGCTTTACATTGTCTCAATGTTTTTACTCATTTATGCAGTTGGTCTGCTGCTAGCTTCCTTGTTTGCTTCTGTTGCGCTTGGCCCCGGTATTGCTGCTTGCAGCTATACTTTATATAGAACTATATATAAATAGCTTATTAATTCTCTGGCGTGTTTAAGCAAGTGGATTTGGATTTATACTGAGACATTCTCAAAGACTACTTTTTGTCAAAGTTAAGCATTTTTTTTAAATGTTGATTTCAAGTGTCAGTTTTCGCTTTAATTTTGCTACATTAAAACCTGAACACAGAGGACCCTTTTGTTACACATAACATCAAAATTCATTAAAAATGTTAAAAAAATAACAGGTATGTTGTATCACAATTTTACCGTAATTATTTTTTTAATTTTTTTTTACACATTTGCAAAACAAGCTCTGTTATGGTCATGCTAGTTCATATATTTGTGTTTGTGGGGGTGGTTGTGTCTGTTTTGCACTCTGTTTTGATATTTTAGTGTGTCACCCCTTCATTGCATTATTTTCTGCATCATGATATGTGGTTTGTGTCACCAAAATATTATCCGTGTTGTTCACATTGCTAACATGACAAAAATTGTCATGTTAAAAACAAAAAATATACAGCATTAACATTCGATACATTTAATGTGCCCTTTCTTATAAATTTCTTAAAAAAATAATAAATTACTTGTTGCCCCCAAACTTTAGCATGGTCTGCATTTTTAAAAGCTGGTTTGATGTGTCTGTGCTTACCTTTGGGACTTATTTTACGGATCTCCTCTACGTAATCACGTGTCCGGTAGTCGATGGGGTGCGTTACTCCGCCCTGGCTGATGACCTCGTGCTTGCTGGCTGATGCGGTGCCAAACACTGTGACATCGTTCACAGTTTTACACAATTGAGTGGCAGCAATGCCTACTCCACCTAGAGAGGGAACAAAAACAACAACTCTCAACACAAAAGTATGTTCAGCATTTTCCACCTCAAAACAAAAGCAGAAGCATGTAAGCAAAGGGTACAAGAGGACAAAATTCAATGCAGCCATCTGACCTTAAAGAAAAACAGCCACCCACACACATGCACAAACATTACCATTGTAGCAAACCCATTATCCCTGTTAAACTTGTGGTTTCAAGGGCAGATAACTTTGACCCATTTTTAATGGATTTTATAATGTGTTTCTACTCTGATGCCTTTTGTTTTTCTGGAGAAACAAGAACTAATCAGAAAGAAACTCAGAGTCATGAACATCTAAAAGCTTGAAAGTTACTTGTGTAAACAATCTGCTACCATTACTACTGAAAAACATTTCAAAGCATAGTATTTTTTGTTAAAAGCTTTAACCTCAAGACAGAGTCAGGGCTCCAGGACAGCAGGTCACCAATCATGAGCTCTGTCTGGGGTCTAATGTCTAGAAGATGCCATTTACATCTGATATAGACTGTGAGCAGAGCTATTTAATCTCAAATGGAACTGTGTATTGCATGTGTTTTTCTAAAAGAGAGGCAGAGCAGTGTCTTAAAAGGTCACTAGTGCATGAACCTATAAAGGGTAAAGCTTATCTAATGACAGAATTAATAGAGCGCACATACATAGTGATATTTATAAAATGTGATCAAGTGTCCTCGGATTGTGAGGAACTGCACTTGCAAACACACACACACTTTTTTTTGGTTGGCATTTTTCATGAACAGGACATTTTAGTGCCTGGCTCCAAGAAAATTAAGTCTCTTTTTCAGAAATTCTAATTTTTATTTGAAGTAAATAACAGCATATATTAAAATATAAATGTTTGCCAGAATGAGTCACAGTGTGGAAACTTTATCAAAATAAATTTAACTATATTATAACTTAGTATAAATATAACTCAGTACCGTCTATCTTTTTTGGGACCAAATCATTTATTTTTCTTGATAAACGTATATTTCCATATTTTATTCTTATAATAACACTGATAGCAATGTTGAATGGTTGAGCTCTTGATGTAGTCAACACAATTTGTGTAACTGGATCAGAGTTCATTGAGGACTGACACTGAATTAAGCTCATGTAATGCTCATATACAGTATCTTCTGTCCCATCACTTCATTAAATGGCCCTCTCTTCCTCTCGCTCATTCACCCGGCATTGAATGAAGTTTGTGTTGCCATGGCGACTTAGGAAGAGTTGGTTTCTCTGAAAACAGCAGGGCCGCCATTTTCTGTGTCAGAGAGCTCACAATGCATGAGAACACACATCTCTTTCACATTGTGCTTTTTAACCTGCTGTCTCTCTGGTCTTGTCTCCTGGACCTCGTTAGGGGGGTGCAGTGCCAGGCCGCCCCATGACCACCGAGCTCCGAGTCCAATCACAAGACCTGCGGTAGATCTGCCAAGAGATCCCCTTAACCTCACACACACACACAAACGTACACAAAATGAACCGTTCACGTGTGCTCATATCTAGTAATCTTCAAAAATATGTGCACTTTATTCTCCCTAACTCAGTCTCACGTGCTTGCTAAATCTTTGGTGTGAACTTCACTTATGTAGGAGTGGCTTTAAGCATGGAAAATTACCTCGGACCCCAGAAGGTCTATTTTTTTTTATACATATTTTATTTTGAAAAAAAATCAAACCTTTTATTCAGCAAGGATGCATTAAATTGATCAAAAGTAACAGTAAAGACATTTTTGAATGTTACGAAAGATTTCCATTTAAAATAAATGCCGATCTTTTGAATTTTCTATTTAAAGAATCCTGAAAAAATGATATATCTCCACAAAAATATTAGGCATTGATAATAATAATTAAATGTTTCTTGAGCAGCAAAAGAATGATTTCTGGATGATCATTAAAATGTAGTAAAATTTTAACATTGTAATATTTAAAAAAAAAAAACAATTTCACAATATTACCGTTTTACTGTATTTTTGATCAAATAATAAAAAATAAATAAAAAAAACACCACAACAGAAATTTGTATTAATTAAAAACAATTGTTTCCAACAGTAACTATGTTTACCATGGAAATTGTGGTAAACAGTTAAGTGTTAAGGGAGCGTCTTTATTTGAAATACTCTTCTTGTCCACACTAGTCTTTTTTTATTATGGCATATTTCAGATAAACCCACCTCTAAACAGCATGGAAAACAAAAAGTGTAGTTGGTCACTTCATATAAGGTCTCTTTCTGTCAAAGTGAGCAGTTCTTGGCCAGAGTAAGCTGCAGTGTGGACTGTGGACCAGACCATATGTCATTTGCCAACCCCGTAATTCAAAATTAATCTATACAAAAGTGTTTGTGAATAATAATAATAATAATAAATATAAGTATATATATATATATATATATATATATATATATATATATATATATATATATATATATATATATATATATATATATATATATATATATATATATATATATGTGTATATATATATATATATATATATATATATATATATATATATATATATATATATATATATATATATATATATATATATATATATATATAAATAATATAAGACATACTGATAAAACTGGCTCAGGGTTTTGTTTTTTGTTTTTTTTAGAGTGAGAGATTCAGAGCAAGAGAACATAAATGATCTGTAGCTATAAGCAGATTCTCCAGTTTAATTCCATTTGTTGCGCTCAGGATTGTGTGGCATTTTTGTGTGGCACTTTATTTAAGAAAATTAAGCAGAATGTTCATCTAATCAGGTCGTTTTACACAAGGGCGTACGAGGGTGAAACGCACACAGTGAACTCTTTATGTTTCCCTCTATCCACACATTCATACACACACAGAGACTTGGCAGCCAACAATCTCGGCCACAACAATATTGCCCTCCCAATATCACCCTCCTCTAGCGAGAGGGAATTTTCCCCCAAAACACAGAGGAATTCTGCAGATTCCCAACATACGAGCACTCAGCCCACACCCTCAGTGCAAATAGAGGACAGAGAGACAGCGGGACTTGTTTCACTGTGAGTTGTATGACAGGATTTAAACGTGGAGGTTGCAAATTTGAGACATTTTATAAACAGCTTCTTTTATCGGAATCTGGTTCTTGAGTTCTTCAAAACGGATCTCAAATCAGAGAAAAGTTCCAGCAAACTAAATAAAACAGCTAGTGACTGGTCAATCAAATTCAAGTGAGTGACACCAATCAGACAGATAATGGTGCAGTATGTGGCATGAGGAGGCGCAGTCACAATGAAGAGGCTGTGCTCTACTCGAATATGTTCTGGTAGTTTATAAAATCCAAAAGTTGCTACTATATCACATTTTAATGTCTAGACTGACAGGGGAGTCGAGAAACTAGAATTTTTGAGATGTGGCATACGAGGTAAAGGAATATTTCACTCAAAAGTTATATCACATCCAGTTTAAAAAAGGTAAAAGTGCAAATAAGACTTGGCAGCTGTGAAGTGTTATTATTGATAAAGAAAATATTAAAAACGGTAAATTAAAAAAATAAATACAACTTTTCTTAGAAATTAAATTGTCTTTTTAATAAATTAATGAATTGTTGTTTTTATCCTTTCAATTAATTAGACATGCTTTTTGATAAAATAAAATAATAAAACCATTAAAAATGAATTCCAGAAAACTTAAAAACTAAATTTGGTATCAAATAAAATAAAATGTATTCTTAGGGCCCTAAACGTATAATTTTTGTGAACCATTGAATTAAAATTAAATGTTGTTAAATTGAATACGGTTCATGATTTCGATGAATAGGTCCAAAAAAAAAAATTATTTTTTAATTTTTTTACATTTAATTTTATTTAAAAAAAAGTTCAGGGAATGAATCCAGAAAAAAATAAAATAAAAATCATAGGGCCCTACTAACACTAAAACGAAACAAAATAATAATCATTAAAAAAAGTATAATATTAAAAAATAAATAAATGACATAGCACAAACTTACCAAAACTTAATTTAAAAAATGTAAATAAAAACAGCATTGAATCCAAAGTATTAATAAATACTATAATAGTATATTATAAATAATAACAACATGAAAAGACACTACAATGACACTGCAGCTGTGGTAGAGGGGAAAATTTTCAACAAACAATGACACACATTTTGGACTTTTCCTCATAAAAAACGAATTGCATGGCTTTAGAAGACTTGGTGCCAGGTTTACTAAACAAACTAGCATTAGCATTATTTTTATTTTTTTTAAATAAGATGGGAATGGAAAGTTCTACGTGAGCTACTTACGCAAATTAAAGACCACAGACACAGCCGGATCATTTTCATAATGACCAGTGCAATCTACCCGATCTGGATAAGGACCTTTTTTTGGGGTGGTAAATAATGGCGTAAACGCCAGTAAATTGTTGTGTGCAAACCTTAGTAAATCACCTTGCGTGATTTATTTAAATACTCTCCTCCCATAAATAAGGTCATATGCCTTTTCAGTGCTAATTTTTTACTGTGTCTTTAGTAAATCCTGACAGTTTTTTAATGATAAAAGAGGGTTTGCGCTGGCACAAGCTGTTAGTAACTCTGGCTCTTGGCATGTAGAACAAGTCAAAACATTCTTCAAAACCTCATCTTTTTCCACAGAAGAAACGGAATCATACAGGTTTGAAACGACTATAAAACAGCTTTAGAAATCGATTTTATACATCATAGCTGATGGTGACTGCTCTTCCTGGATGCTGTAATCCTGGAATGCTGTTTTTGGTGCGAGTGTAATGTTTGTTTTATTTTACAAACGTAGCGCCCATTGAGATCCCCATGTTTCCTTTAAGGCTGTCCAAATACAACAAACTATTATAACAAGCAGACGGTTCTTCACATTTGTGTGGGAAGCATCAAGACGGATTAGCGTTTACAACAAAAATGTGTTGTCACATGCTACTTTTGACTAATCTGATCTCAAAACGTGTTAGACCCCGTTTACACCCGTGTTTGTGATTGGATACTTTAAAGGTCCCTCTACATAACAAAAATTCTTATTTTGTGTTCCACAAGAATTAAAGTCATATGGGTTTAGAACATAAAAAAACTTTTCCTTTAAAGAAAAAACAACATCAGTATTTGCCTGAAACGCACATGGTGCTTCATACGAAGGTGCGGTGCCATTCTTCACTCTTCGTGAAACTCAAGAGGAAACACATTTCCAGTTTTACAGCAAATTCAAAAAAACATCCTGTGCACTGAGATACCAAGGGCTTCCTGAGTGCACACACACTCGAGCATTCATACACACACAAACAATCTCAAGAACAAGAAAACAAACAAGCTGAAACAAAGAGATGGTTATAATTAAGAGAAGCATGATGTGCAACATAACTGCAGACTACTCATCTGTGACTGACGCCTCCATGTCAGGGATGACAGACCAGAGATCTTTATTTATTATAGGGGTTTTGGTTTGATTTCTTTGCAAATATTTGTGACTACTACTAAGTTTTGTCTTAAAACATTCCCTCTTTCGCTGTTAGGGTGTGGTAGCGGTTTAAGGAGTCGCTTTCGAGATTGTTTGAGATTCCTGGTGTCTGCAACACTCCAGTTGGACGAGAGCATTTCCTTCCACCCCGAGCCAAAGCTTCATCCACACCCACACTGATGCATATGTCCACCAGCATCCACAGCGACAGGGGATATCAGACACATATCAGACCCCAGAGAGGGAATATGAGAATATTTCAGTCCGTTCACTGGGCCTCATTCATGAAACACAAGCAGAATTGATTCATGTGTATTGTAAATCATTTGTAAATCCATTCTTGTGTAAATTATGAGTGCTTCAATGCTTTCTTCTGTTTGCGTTTCATTCAGGCATGTTGTGTTTAAAAAGTTGTCATAAAACAGACTGGATGAGTATTTCAAGATATTAATTATTAGACAAAAAACATGACACTAACAAGTGTAAAATGTTTTCCTCACAAGTGCACCGAATCTCCTTTATAAATGGTGCGCCTGACATGCAGTTAGACAGAAATCCTCCTGGCACTTTTCAGAATAAGTGAATCAGCTAATGCAAAAGTGCTGCATACAAAACACTGAAATACTTCACTGGGCTATACCATCACTTTGAAATTGAAATGGGGGGAGAAAGAAGGCTTTCTAAATACTGAGTTGTACAAACAGAACTTCCCTTCCAGGGTTCAGGATGCAGAATGCTTCTTAAAATTAATTTTCACAATTTCACAAACAGCAAAGAAATACAGCTGCAAAAACTGAATGGTGTGTATTGCAAAAACGTGA
The DNA here is from genome assembly GCF_024679245.1 of Pseudorasbora parva. Lineage (NCBI taxonomy): Eukaryota > Metazoa > Chordata > Actinopteri > Cypriniformes > Gobionidae > Pseudorasbora > Pseudorasbora parva. The sequence continues at coordinate 25,231,175 of NC_090173.1, forward strand.
TATATTTGTCAGTTGCCAAAGACAAATACCAATTTGAGACGCCATCTCATGTGAGCAACAGGTTGCCCTGCCCTGCAATATTCCATAACAGTAAGAATCAATTCTCTGCGACATCAAGCCAGAAGTTATAAGCTAAAATTAAAACATTTTTTAGGGATGCATGATATATAGGCCACAATATCGGTATCAGCTGATATATGTTCGTTTTTTAAAGTTATCATTATTGGCTAGATAAAACGTGTGGACGATATATTAAAGCCGATAAATGAATTATTTCCTTTGGCTGAGACACTTCAGATGCACACTGTTTCACCATGATGGTTTTGAATTGCTTGAAATATGAAAGGAATCACTTAAAAAAGAAAAGAAAATAGGCTACATAAAAGTATTATAATTGTGTACTTGGGACTTAGCATTTAATAATGAGAGTTTTGTTTTTGTAATCAGACTCTCAAATTTTAAATGTTATTCGTTTTCAAATATAAAGAATTATCAGTTTTTGGTATCAACCAAAATGGTCATATTGATGCATCCTTAAGTTGTTTTCTGTGAATGTGCGAGACTTCCAATTTATTAGCCACTACAGGGAAATAAAGCGAATAATAAAAGTGTAAAACTGAATAAAAATAAGGTGGCCAAAAGTAAAAATACCAAAAAAATTAGCTCATTAACCTGAAATAGTTGTTTTTCTCACTTAGGTTATTAAATCTAACAACGCAACACTCACTGACAGCGAACTGTGACTGAATCATTGATATGCACACAGTCTCATGAGTGCCAACACATATGCCCTTCTGTTCTAACTAGAAAACACTTAAATCACTTAAAACACTTATAAAACGGACAACTGTGTTCACAGTTCAACCAAAAAACAGTCCAACCAAATAACTATCATCCCAAAATCAGTCAGCATTTTCCAATACAACTACAGAACATTGTCTAAACATTTAGAAACAAAGCGGCTGCTAAGGGACTCGCTCGCATGAATTTATCGAAAAGAGATTTGTTTGACACATACAGGAAATATTCTCTGAGTACTAATAAACTATTCAAACCTGCACCTGCTCTTAGAGTGTCTCCCAAAGTTCATTATTTAGAGAGAACACATTCCTAACACACCCCCGCACATACATACACCTGCACATAGAGTGAAACATCCCTTAGGGACGACACTTGGAAATAGTTAATTAACACAAGGGACTGGCTGATCCACTTACATGAACGATGATGGGAGCGAGTAAGTAAATGTAAACCACTGGTGTACTCCCTCGCCAGCATAAAAAGCCCCAGGGCTCTCTTTTGTCCAGCTGCAGGAGCCATATACACAAACACTTACGCAGACCTGCCACATGATGGATGTATCCATTGTGTTGTGGCTCATGAAAATATAACTGCATTAGGTTGCATGTAATCCCCTTTATGAAGCCTGTAATACATTTGCATAATCTCCACACACACACACTTTCATTTACCTGCGGCCATATGGACAAGTACGCTCTGGTTGGGACGCAGGTGCCCAAAGTCGAAGAGCATCATGTAGGCAGTGATGTAATTGACAGGAAGAGCCGCCGCCTCCTCAAAGCTCATGCCCTCGGGCATCAGGAAGGTGTTTGTGGTCGCCACCACTACTACTTCCTGCCACAGACCGCTGCGATTCAGAACCAGAACCTTATCACCCACCTAGAGATGAAGAAAGGTAGAGAAATGTTCAAGGAACATTTGGAAAACAGTCTTATACAACATGCCTTTTGGTGTTTTACGCCACAGCAGCAACGCAACAATTTACACATTCATAAGAATATGTGATGATGGTCAGTGCATCTGTATAGTGATTTGCTCAATTGCCGTTTTGCGTAGGGTTAGATTTTTTTTTTTTTACTTTTTTGGCAAGACCATTGGACAGCTGCACAGATCTGGGGGATCTTTTGTCTATGTTTTGTTGTCATTATCCTTCAAAACAGTTAGCATACTTCAACGAAATATTTGAACCTGTACTGTTGGCCATCTGGACTGTTTTGCAAAACTTTATCCTAGAGCAGATAAATGTGCTCCATTTAGAGTCGTTTGATAATATATGTGGTAACTGAAAATCCTTTAATTACCTTAGAAACCCCCACACACAGACAGGAAAACTGGAAAACTCAGTAGACTTCCACTACTTCTTTTGGAATGAGGAGATACAAGGAATGCAAACACACACACACACACACACACACACACTTGTAGCACAGACATCTGAGCCTCCATAAGTACATTTACACATGCAGTTAAAAATCAAGGTCCAACAGTTTCTTGCAGTCTCCATCTGTCCATTGAATTGAATATTTTAAAGGGATCCTATTATGCCCTTTTACAAAGTCTTGATTTTATTTTTATGGTGTACTAAAATATGTTTTAATGCTTGATTGATCAAAAAACGCATTATTTTTCACATATTTTACATTACAGCAGCTCTCCGTCTCCAGTCTAGCTCGAAAACATGCAGATTTTGATGAAGCCTCTTCTTCCGAAATGTTCTGTGATTGGTTAGCTGTTAGCATGTTCGGGAAATGTCCCGCCCCTCCATAACGGTGAGACAAGTTCTTCTCGAGTGTATATAGTAAGGATGGCGTCCATTTCAAACCAATTTGAGCCTGATTCAGACCCTGACAATGTTAACTAGGATTTCAAGCATGGTATTCACAGGACATTTAAGAGTGGTATTTTTTTTTTGTGTTATTTTCATTATAGATACAACGATGTTATCCACCACGATATTTGTCTGAAAACTATGGTAATACAAAGAGTAATGGATCACAAAGCCAAGGATAATTTTCCTAAGGGTTGGTGAACAGCCTTTCAAAAGCGAGAGCTTACAAACGCTACAGAAAACAAGCTGTTCTCCATGAAATGTACAGCGCACAGATGAATGTTGGGGTTATAATGTTCAGGAACAGTGTTTTAACCACTCTCGTCAGCCTTAGGAAGGTCAAACAAATGAGTTTTGGAAATGTTGTGGAATAAGCAGTGTCTCTTTTACATGGTAACAGTACTGTCTTCTCTAGCTCAATTAGGTCTCATCCTCTTTTTTGCATATTCCATGGGCGGGGATAAATTTTAAATAAGTAACATTGTGACTTCATAAGATCCAGACGCTTTGTAGCCGTTCATTGTAGTTCTTGAAAAGTATATTCTGTTAAATAAAATATCTTTGGAGTAGACTTTGAGCTTTGAAACCTTGCAGATCTTTTATGCTTAAACAGCAACATTACACGCTAACTAAATTTGGAGTGGAAAAAAGTGGAAAAGTATAATAGGACCTCTTTATGGATAAAGGATGCATCTTTCACAGCATGCACCCAACAGTGCAGCAATCTGTAGTCGGACTGAAATTGGCAAGAAAATTCACCTCATCTGTTTTCAAAATGCATCTTATTGTGAATTATGTATCCATCCATATTTCATTATTTTGAAACAAAACGCCATGACTCGATCTTCCAGTAGAATGACAGACTTCTCTCTGGTGACATACAGAATGATGGACTTCTTTAATCATTTAGACCACTTAAACCCCTTTCCAACAAATCGACCACAAACTCACATTCAGAATTTTCATTTTTGGGTGAAATTTCCCTTTAAAGACGCCCTGTGGTGAAAATCAAGTTTTTAAATGTCGTCTGTTTAGCTGTGGTGTTTTTAATATGCTTTAAGACAAACCATGTGCAAAGTCATAGCAATTGCATACTGTAATTCTTGCACCACTACCAGTTCAAGTCATTGGTTGACCCAGTGTTGTTATCAGACTTGGTCAAGCTGCTCAAATAAACAGATTGCAGTTCTGTTTGTTGTCACTATCACCAACAAATGGCACACTTCAGCTTTAAGCGGTGTTCAAAATTCATAAAGGCAGGGACACTGACTGATCCGACCTTTGTAACATCCACAAAAAAACACTCAACACTTATGTCCCGTTCTCCACTTGTGTATTTTCTCAATCAGTAGCATGATAAACATCCCACTTCCTCCACCACTCTTTCTCTGTCTATCACTTCTTTTCATCTCCCATCTCCCCCTCCATCATGCTCTGTCTTTCTTTATTTCTAAGATCAGTTCCTCTCATCAGGGGGCAGGCAGATCCTTCAGCCTCAATGAGCTTGAGAGAAGACAACAAACACACACACATACAGTCGGAAAAGCACCTCTCTTTATTTCTCTTTCTGAGGACACAAAAACTTGGCACAAATGTTCAACAGAGCTTCAGGAACCACACACACACACACACACACACACACACACACACACACACACACACACACACACACACACACACACAGTCTAATAGGCCCAAGGGACACATGGGCATCTTTGTCTATACTGTCCAATTAGAGAGCAGGGCTACTCCCAAGCCGATATGCCTGTGCCCCATTTCGTCTCTCCTCCCTGTCTCTCTCATCTCATCTTCCACGTCTCAGTCTTGCTTTCTGCCATTCCTCTTCCTACTTTAATTGGACTTTCTGCACATCACAGATCAATGGGCATTCAAGTCTCGGCCAGGAATTGTGACCATGACTCACCATAAGGGGGAAACCAACCACACCTCTTTCTCCTCCTTTTTTCTCTCTCTCTCTCTCTCTCTCTCTCTCTCTCAGACTTGCAAAACAGTCACACTTGTGTCACAAACTTATCATACTTTGTATTCTGTGCTTGCACAAAAACAAGCGCTTTTCAGCTGAGGCTGCAAAGATCAAGGCCAGCAGAAGGTCTTGTGAGATGACTGTCACTGGCTGCGTGAGTCTCTCTCTTCCTTTCCTGTAAGTGTCCACGTACACACTCTAACACACATACACACGCTGACTTTGAAGGGTAAAGTGCCTCTCTAATGCATTAGGCTCAAGAAATACGTCTGTCGGCAAACTTGTAATCTCGTTGCTGTGGAAATGAGCAGGATTCTGCTCCATAAAGCTTTGCTGTCTCCCAGCACTGATTTGGTCTATTTTATCTGTTTGTTTGTTTTGTAAGTGACGGCAGTATCCCTGCGGTTACAGCTCTGGCCTTCAAACACAAAGGATGGCCGCTCAGAATCCCACGTGGGGCAGAGAGATATTGAGATCACGATCCTGTTTTATCACCACGGTGCCTTTGAGCAAGACGCTCAACCCCTGCACAATCCAGGTGGGGTTCAATCTATGCAACAAACTGTTGCATCTATGAAATGGCAACTAATAATTATGCAGGAGCGAATTCCTGCTATATTTTAACTGATTAATATTCTATTTAAACTCAACACAGTCCTGTAATGTGACATGCTCTAAAATACATAGCTTGATTTGTAAATAGATTCATTGTTTTTTTTGTTTTTTTATAATTAATTAGTTTGCAGCTTAATGACCTCCTATTAAGAGATTACAGTAATTATTTATTTTTTCTTTTATCCTGCGCAATTTAAAACGAACTAGAACAAAAATGTCAAACATGGGGGAAAACTTTATAGAAACGGAGACCAGTACAAGACCTAAGATATACACTGTCTTTCTTATATATTATATAAATATTATGTAATTTTTTCCCATTAACATTTTAATATCATTTTAAAAACTTAACAAAAAGTACTCCACGGGTAACTCACTTACTATTCAGCAGAAATTGTATATTTTCCATATAATTCGCACAGATATGAATGCATGATAGTCCTGTGGAATTTTGTCTTTTTAATCAGAATCCACGTGGAATTATGAAAGTATTAATAAAATACTTAAAATGCACTGCAAGGTACTGCAATCAGTTTTTTCCCCCAAGCCTATCCATTTATTTTTGCTCGTTTTATGTGGCACCTGGTGAAACTGGGCTTAGATTTTTTTTTGCCGTATTTAATCCCTACAATTGTTACAATGTCATACGTCCATCATAGCACCAGTACTATAACCCACCTCCCTCCCTCTTTCATGAAACACTGTTGCCTCTTCTCTTTTTGTACTGTGACATTTACTGCACAGTAAAAGGTTTTCTACAATAACACCGCTCTAATACGCTGATCACTCTTATAGTGATATACTATAGTAATACTAACTGAACAAATCTTAAAACCATGACTACTACTCTTATGGTGCAGTTAAACTGCTCTTAAATGCAACTACTTAAAAAGACATCAGGTTTCCATGTCAAAAATGTTATGGTTAAAACTGTTTGAGAAATATTACACGGCACCATTAGATTCAGCTAAAAGGGCACGTGTCCCTGCCGTTCGCTTGATATTCACTGCATTGCTGTTTATCATCGACCTGTCAAATCACACACACACACACACACACACACACACACACAGGGAGGGAGGGAGGGAGGGAGGGAGAGAGAGAGAGAGGAAATTCCAGGCTGACAATGTGGTCCAGGGGAAGATAATTGTGAACAGATGTATCTGATCCTCGCAGCAGAACTCTGATAAATATTGTGTGAGTGCATAAGCAACAAGTTATATGAATTATTCATGAAAAAATGCTAAGATATACAAGAGAGTGGGCACAAGAGGGCAGTTTAGGAATAACATCTGTCAGGTCATGTGAGAGAAAGTCATTGCGTTTGGCATCCACCTCTACAGCTCTCAAGAGTGCGTTTGGGGAGATGTGTATGATGCAAAGAGAGACAGTCTCTGTCTCTTCCTCTAAGAAAGAGTCATTTTCTGGACATCACAATCAGCAGATTCCTCACCTCACATGCTTACCAAACAATGTCAGCTTTGCCAAACACTATAAGGTCTCCAAATGTGAGACAGAGCAATTGTTGAGAGAGAGAGAGAGAGAGAGAGAGAGAGAGAGAGAGAGAGAGAGAGAGAGAGAGAGAGAGAGAGAGAGAGAGAGAGAGAGAGAGAGAGAGAATGACCTTTTAAATTCAATATTGATGACAGACAAGGCTGAAGAAGGGCTAAACCATTATCTTCCTCCTCTGCATCACCCACCAGCCAACGCCTAGTGCTTGGTTTTGCTCGCTCCCCCTTTCTCTCTCTTTTACTCATATTAACAAAGGTTTTAATCTGCATTTCACACAATTCTTGAACACCTTACCTTGACTGGTTCTCATTAAATATGTTTATTCTCAGGAATACAAATATCAAACCCTTTCAACACAGAGTGAGACAGCGCCGGTGCATGGCGTTGCCATGATACGTTGCCATGGAGACCAGCAGCGACCACCAGGCATGACTCATCGATTTGTTCGTATGGAGCAGATAGAAAGTCAATTAGTCCGCGTCATACTAAGGCCGTTTTCAGCAGACCTTTATTGCTTAAAAAGTATCCCGAGCAGTATTTTAAATCAAAGAGAATCGCTGGCCAACTATCTTTAATACTAAAAAAAATGTATTTCATTGGTGAGATGCCTGCAGAAATAGGCGTGTACGTTTATATGGGCCTAAAATAAGAAGAAGAAATAATCTGGCACGAATGATGAATGATGTCAGAGAGAGAGTGTCGGTGTCACAATGCGCGAGGCAGATGACAAAGGGCGCGTGCGATTAGCATTTCCCCCACTCGCGAGCCTCGCCCTTTTTTCTGCGCGTGGAGAGTCCTCCACGCGCCCACATTACACCGGGCATCGCTGGCACAAATAGCTGAAAGTGAATTAACAATATCGAGGGAATTATTTCGCTACTTTTTGCAACTAAAATCGTTAAGAAATTGAGGCGGCTCGCGCGTGGATGCTGCGCGTCTCAGGTGAGACTTCACAAAACCCATCAATCTCTGAGAGAAAGAGGGCGGTGGTTCATCTACGCTCTGACGCCATAAAACTAAACGCTCCCATTATAAAAAACGAGGATGCTTGCATTTATCGGGACGCGACAGTTAATCGTTCATAAAGGGAGCGTTCTTGTTTATCTGTGTACAAAAAGTATCACCGGGTTTGTTACGCCGCGCACACAAGCAAGCTCACTCTCCCGTGAACGTTTAGCGTTCCGGTCCATTGCTCGGGTCAGCGCGACAAGAGCTCCGGTGCTTCTGAAATGAGGTTACCGGCGCCCCTCCCGCTCCTCTTTTGTCTCCGGTGGCGAGTCGGTATGACTGAGAAGGAGTTGTCTCTTTGAATTACTGACATCATTATTTGCACGGCGTTAAAGATGATCAATAACTGTAACAGTTAATCACTTGGGAAACATTTTCACAGATAAAATGAACGCCGCGGAACGAATATTAATCAACAAATATCTGCATGAATAAACTAAGTTTAACGATACTCACTTTTCTGTCAGTCACATCTTCACCGACAGCCTCGATGATCCCGGAGCACTCCATGCCCGGGGACACCGGCGGGGACGGGAGCCGGTCGTACAGTCCCTGTCTCGCCATCAGATCGGCGAAGTTCAGCCCGCATATTTTCACGCGCACCATCACCTCGCCGCTCTTGAGCACCGGTTTCCCCTTCTTCACCTGGAGCTTCACCTTATCATACCCGCCGTAACCGGTGAGCACCAGAGCCCTGTAGCTGAACGTGTCCTCCTCTGGGGCTTTCTCGGCGGCGGGCGCAGGGGTGTCGGCGGCGGCGGCAGCGGCGGCCTCGGTGGACGCGCTGGTGGGCGGTGGGTCTGGTTTGCTCTCGGTTTTTGGGGACTCTGCGGGCGTCTTGGTCTCCTGCTGCTGCTGCTTCTGCTCCTCGGCGTTTTGCTGCTGGGCAGGTGCGTCTTCGCCGGACATGGTCGGAGTTTGGGTAGAGAACTTTTGAGGAGAAAAGACTCGCGCTTGTTTTCCTGCCTCACTCAGGCAAATAATAAAGAGCTCAGACAACCTCAAGTACACGAACGGCTTCGCGGTCCACGGTTTTCTCAGCCTTTGCAAAAAGGATGCTGGAGCCTGAGAAGGTGGAGGACAGGGAGACAGAGAGAGAGAAAGAAAGGGAGTGGAGGATGCCTCACGACGACTAGTGAGTGACCCGCGGCTCTGACAACTATTGAGAAAAAAAAGAGGCGAGGCGTGGCGAGCTGCAAAGCCCGGAGAAATGGAATTGAGGGGGGAAGAATAATGGATTGAACGGTCCAATGAGGGAGTTTGAGCGCTGACAGGCAGCTGTGCTGACTTCAATTTAGCAAATGCAGTGAAGCTGTTTTTACTAGTCAGCTGAAATTCAGACCAGAGAACGAGAGGAATTCTGGCTTGAGTGTTAAATACACTTTCACAGATTAATCTTTTTTTTCTTCTTTCTTTAGGAATGTGTAGGCTACAGTTGAAATGCAAGTGCAACTTAAAAGGAATAGTTCACCCAAAAATGAAAATTCTGTTATATCATGTTATTCCAAACCTGTATGAGTTTCTAAAGAGGATCTTTTGAACAATGTTGGTAACCAAACAGTGGATGGACTGCACGATAAATGGACTACCAATCAATTGTTTGGTTACCCATATTCTTCAAAGTATATTCTCCAGTGTTCAACAGAAGAAAGAAACTCATACAAGAGGGTGAGTAAATGACAGAATCATTTTTGGGGGGTGAATCCATTTAAATGGGCTGTTTAAAAACATTTTTTGCTTCATGTTATTTAATTCAGAATAGATTGGCTCAACTTATGTTGCATATTTTGTTGTAAAGTTCAGTCAATAAATCAGCTAAATAAATTAAAAAGTAAATTTAGTCCGAATTTTTTTAAAACCTGTAATCCTCCTAGTCATGTTGCTTTAGACAACAATATCTGATTTTTATATTGATTTTAAGCAATAATCACACTGAATGCTGTATGGCTGGGATTCAGCCATAGGCACAAGGCCACAGGTTCATATTGAGTCAATATAAAAGGTTCAGACAAAAGCCAAAGCATTTGATTATCATGTCGCTAAGCTACGGACAAACTGGAGTAGTGAAGCTCAAAACATTCTGTAATCGCTGCGCAAGCTCTACTACACTAGATGAACTGTTGTATAATCATATTTTATTGTATTTTAGGACAATACACAATCCCCCTGGTTTCACAGACAGGGTTTAAGCTAGTCCCAGACTAAAATGCATGTCTGAGCTGTTGAAGCTAAAAGCAACTTGTCAGTGCCATTGTTTTGTCTCAAGATGCACACCAAGGCATGTTTATAAAAGCTACTTATTTGAACCAAGGCCTATTCTTGGCTTAATCTAAACCCTGTCTGTGAAACGGGGCCAAAATGTATTAATATGGCATGATATTTTCCCCAAACCATTCAAATGCTAATTCGTCTCAGGCAGATTTTATTGGTTAGCAGTCACCTGTCGAGCAAAGTCATGGATGGATCTATCAAGATGTGCTCTAGTATAGATTAACGGCGGTTACGGGTTAGTATTTGTTTCAGCATTGTGTATAACCAGCCTGGTCTCACCCTTAATACGTAGGTATTAATACGTTACTTTCAAAGAGACTAAACGTACACTGTAATTGACCAATGAAATCGTCAGATTCACCTGCTTTGTGCTCATCTGGCACATTCATATTTTTCTCAATGTGAGAAGAAATATTCTCCTCTAGGAAATTAAAATGGTGCACAATGCCTGTGTGAACAAGAGATGTGTATGTTAAAATACAGTTCATAACAGCTACACTGTCTGGAGTTTTAAGTGTTGTTTTTGAATGTTGTGGAACGGATGTGTGCATCTGTGCGCGCGTGTGTGTGGAGGCCTGCATGTCCTTCGCATGGCTGTGGAGGCGTGCATATGAGCATGTTTGTGTGCAACCAGAAGGCCAAGAGGAAATGTCTATTTATTCCTTCTATTCTCCAAGACCGATGTGGAAATCACAGTAAATTCACAAACCATTGTTTAAACTTGAAGGCGGTGCATTGCGTCCATGTGTTTGTGAGTGCTCTGACATAAAATAACTACTAGCAACAACTCCGGCCAAAGCATGCATGCTTTTGCACACTAAATCACAAACCACACCCCAACACATTTATACCAACATCCATACAGCCACCGACTGCAATAGTAAAGGTCACTGAAACTGCACTCTGACTCATCAACAAGTGTAAAGGAAGGGCTTTGAGAGAAACAGGAAGTGAACTGTGGGTCATGGGGCTGACTGAGTTAAGAAGATATGCAGATCACGACAGGAAAAAGATAAAATATGCGGAATTCTATTTCCTTTTATCAGGTCACCAGTATTCTAGAAACAATGACAAAAAAATTAATTGCTTTAAAATTCAAAGAATTGCACTGATTTTGGAAACCACCCAATGTCTTGCTAACTGCAGCTTAGTTGTTTGAGCTCTGGTCTTAAATCTTTGCAAATAACGTCTGGTGTTTGTGTGCCAGTCTTACTGTACCCACCAATGGTGACATAAATCCTCTAATGGCTAAGAGTCGGGCAAAGTCCTGCTGGCAGGCAAAAGCTGTGTTTCAAATGATATGAAACTCAATTGCCTCGAGCACTTCAAATATAAACATTTAGTAAATGGACATTGCATACTGGATTTCATTATTTTTTGATAATTATTATCATTTTATTTAATTACTATTCTTATCAATATCTATCTTTCTGTCTGTATGTCTATGTCCATCCGTCCATAATATAATAATTATTTTTTTATTATGCAAATCAATGCATTTATCAATAACTTTCTATGCAAAAAAATATATTTGTATCATAAATATAATCATACATTCTGATAATTTAAATTATGCTTCAATTATCAGTATCTATATTTAAGCAAATAATTGTTTAATCATAAATATAATAAGTAATTATTATTATTATTATTTGATTTAATAATGCTTATTTTATCAATATCTATCTATCTATCTATCTATCTATCTATCTATCTATCTATCTATCTATCTATCTATCTATCTATCTATGCAAAATAATTATCACATATTCATAATTTCCTCTTTTTATTGTGTCAACAATGGTCTCATTTGTGTCCCTTTGAAATATTAGGAGAAAGATCTGAGACAAAGTTGTTACTTAAATAGAACATGACTGAGGACTTGTTTAAATCTCCTGAGCTATGAAAGTGCAATGATAACATTTTCCTCTTGGCGTAACCTTAGAACACTAGGCTTCATCTCCTTGCAGGATGACAAGGGGTAATAAAAGTTTACAAGGGCATTGTAGAGTGATATGGAGTAGGCTGAAAGGGACAAGAGATAGAGAGAGATCTTGACCATAGTTAACCCTGGTCCTTCTGTGTGAATAAGCTCCCTCTTCATGTCTGGTTAAGTTGTAAGTGGGTTACACTGTGAGTACAGCAATGCATCTGATGCATTCTAGGCCTTATATGGGTTATGCACACATAAGAAGACAGAGAGATTAAGACTGCACTGGATGAAAATGAGCTTTCTTTGGCCCCTTGAGATCTGGAGGCGTGAGGTACATTCACACACATACACTTCAGTTGTAAATTAAGTGGGCTACTTGTTTAAACTTGCTCAGACTCATGCCAGATATACACAACAAAAAGTGGATGGTGTTACTATTTATAAGACACTGACTGCTCTCCCTCTGACCAACAAACCAGCAAACAGGCTTCTGTGTTTCCAACAGGGATATATTTAGGTAGATAGTTGTTTATTTTACAGATCCACAGCAGACTCATTCAGTCCTTGACCAAATAACCATATTAAGTGTCGAGACTACACAAACTACAACACTAATGGACATGACATTTCAAGTAGTACGTTTCCTGCAGTGTGACATGCTTTACATTTTATAATATGATCAACTTAAAAATATTATCACCAGATATTAGGACCAGTTAAGACTCACTTAACAATCACTCAAAACACTCAAGCAATCACACAGAAATGGAGAAACACTTAGCAACTGCAAGTCAGCATACTATATACCATCATTAAAAGTGTGTAATCTCACGGGAACATTAAAATGGACAAACAAAAAAGTATGTACACCTCTATACAATACTCCATTATTCATATAAACTGTAAACCTATAATCTTGATATAAACATGCATGTAATTTATCAATACAAAGTTGTTACTTTTAATGGGACTTTGTGCCAAAAAGTATTACATTAATCTAGATGGGAATGAGAGCTTTTTAAGTGGATTAACATTTTTAAAAGATTCTTAAAATCTGAAATCTTTCTTTTTAAAAACAAAAAACAAAAACAAAACAGAAACATTAAATTTGTTACCTAAATGTATGCAACATGTAAGTAGGAGGATAATACACACTGATGTATTATACTGTACGCATAACATTATGATCACCTTCTACTCTGCCAAAACAGCCCTGACCCATGCATCAAGGCAAAGACTCCACTATACCCCTGAAGGTGTGTTGTGGTATCTGGCACCAAGATGTTAGCAGCAGATCCTTTAAGTCTTGTAAGTTGTGAGGTGAGGCCTCCATGGATCGGACTTGTTTGTTCAGCACATCCCACAGATGCTCGACTGGATTGAGATCTGGGTAATTTGGAGGCCAAGTCAACACCTCAAACTCGTTGTTGTGCTCCTCAAATGATGTTTATTAACAAAGATTCAGGAGGAGCACTTTCAGATAATTGACAGATGTGGGGAGCACATATATACGCAGCAGTCTTACCTCCTATGTATATACACGCAGGAGTCTTACCTCTGTTTTGTTGACAGTTTATCAGCATCCCTTCACCACCCCTTCTCCACATTTTGCTCTTTTTAGTTCTAACCACTTACATGCATGGAGGGGTACTCTGAGTTCAGGCCAAATCCGAGCCCGAAGCCCTCACCCCGGACAGCACGCCATATACACATTTTAATCTACTCTCTATAAATTATATGTAAGTGTGAATTTGTGAAATCATTCCTGAACCATTTTTGCTTTGTGGCATTATCCTGCTAAAAGAGCCCACAGCCACCATGGAATACTTTCATTCCATGAAAGCGTCTTCATAGTCTGCAACAATACTTAGGTAGGTGGTACGTGTCAAAGTAACATCCACATGGATGGCAGGACCCAAGGTTTCCCAGTAGAATATTACCCAAATCTTCAGACTGACTTGCCTTGTTCCAATAGTGCAGGTAAGCGATGCACACACACCGGCCATCCACGTGATGTAAAAGCGAACATGCAACCTTCTTCTGTTGCTCTATGGTCAAGCTCTGATGCTCACATGTCCGCCGTTGGTGCTTTCAGTGGTGGACAGGGGTCAGCATGGGCACCCTGACTGGTCTGCGGCTATACAGCCCCATACACAACAAACTGCAATACACTGTTCTTTCTCACTGTAACATCTTCCTTTAAAGAACCAGCATTAACTTCTTGATCAATTTGAAATACAGTAGCTCATCTGTTTGAATGGACCACACAGGCCAGCCTTTGCTCCCCACGTGCATCAATGAGCCTTGGCCACCCATGACCCTTTCGCCAGTTCACCACGGTTCCTTCCTCTGACCACTTTTGATAGATACTGGCCACTGCAGACCGGGAACACCCCACATGAGCTGCAGTTTTGGAGATGCTTTGAAATATCCATCTAGCCAGCACAATTTGGCCCTTGTCAAACCCGCTCAAATCCTTACGCATGCCCTCTTTTTTCCTGTTTCTAAAACATTTTGAGGACAGAATGTTCACTTGCTGCCTAATATATCCAACACACAAACAGATGCCGTGATGAAGAGATAGTAAGTAATACTCACTTCATCTGTTAGTGTGGTCATAATGTTATGCGTGTGCGTGCGTGCGTGCGTGCGTGCGTGCGTGCGTGTGTGTGTGTGTGTGTGTGTGTGTGTGTGTGTGTTAAAAACGAATGAATTCCACAACCAAAACAAATGGCCTTACAAACAAACAAATACAAAAAAAACTCTAGGCCTACAAGAAATAACGCTGGAAGAATATGAAATGTGAAAATAATGCAGTTAAATTGTTGTGAAAGTTAACTTTAATGGACACCAGGAATGTGGTTGGCTAATGATTTTCTTACTTAGTATTTTTGTATTTTTTTTTCTCTTTGGATGAATGACCGAATTAACTAATAAACTAAACTAAAGTCCAAATAACAAAATTCTTACACCAAGAAGCATTTACTAGACAAGCAAAAGTTCTTGTCTGGGGAAATCCTCAGTAATTAATTTAATAACTCAGTAAAAATAATTGGGGGGGGGGGGGATACTCAGTTTAGCAAAAACTGAGCAAAATAATCTGCCAATGGGGTAAGCAAAATAATCTTGTTTTCAGTTTGAATTAAGATTTTTTATTTTCCCCCAAAACAAGACAATTCATTTTGCTTTTCTAGTAAATACTTATTGTTTTATGAATATTTAGATGTTTGGAATAGAAACAAGCCAAACATACTAAGTAAGAAAAGCATTTTTGAAGTGTACTGTGTGTGGTTTAGTGATAATCGCTTCTTCTAGTTTCTAAAACGTCTTGTGTACGTTTGTCATTTGGTCTTGTGGTATTTGTCTCCCCCTAACGGTAAAAGTAGGAAAGTGCTAAATGGGTGTGGCTGTCCAAATGCAACTCATCTTTAGAATATTAGTCTGAATCCGAAATCGCCCCATATATCCTCAAATGGGACATTATTTGAAGGGACAGCCATTTGTAGTGGTGTTATGAGTGAGTGCACTCCAATAGGTGCACTTCAATCCAACATTGCACCGCAATAACGAGTGTACAGCCTATACAATGTCCGAATTCACACACTCGTTGTCATTCACTCCTTAAAGTGAACTGTATTCGTGGACTAAGGAAGGAATAGAGCATGAGCACTTACAAAAAAATAACAGCAGTACATTTAAATAAAACTGCAGTACAATGAAGCAATTGCAGATTTACAGTATAATGAAATGTATATGCAATAGCCTATAACTTCAGTAAAGTGCACTGTAATGCATGTGAAGACTTTGATACAAAAGTCAGATTTGTTTTTTGTATCGGGTTCCTATGTTAATGGTCAGTAATTTCATTTTAATTGCAATGGCATTCTTTTAGCTGCCATTAAAGTAAAATTTCTAAACATATAGGAGCCTATTAAAAATGTTGCTTTTAAAAGAAAAATGTCAGATGTTTTTTGCATCTGAAGTCTTAGGCCTTCACCCATACTACACTGTACTGTACACTCTAAAAAATGCTGGGTTGTTTTAACCCAATGTTGGGTCAAATATGGACTAACCCAGCATTTGGATTGTTTTAGCCAAGCGATTGTGTTGTTTTAATCCTGCGGTTGGGTTAAATATTTGCTTAAGACAACCCAATCGCTGGGTTAAAACAACCCAACTGCTGGGTTAGTCCATATTTGACCAAACATTGGGTTGTTTTTTACTCAGAATTTTTTAGAGTAGTTATTCTGTATTGGTGCAACATGTAGCCACTTTTTTCAAGTCTAGGCATGATAGTAATAGGAGTTAATAGATCAGTTTAGCGAGGCCATAAACAGGGGTTGTTACTCCTCACTGGGTAGGTTACCTGATTTAAGTATCTCTGCAGGTTAGTAATGAGACTTATCAGATCAGTGGGTGTGGTCCGTCACAGTGTGGGTCGGGTTTAGGGGTCGGATGAAGGAGATCATTTTCATTGCATGGTTTATAAACACCCATCAGTTTGAAAACACCCACAAATTTAGAAACACCCACTTTTTGTCCGCAGGCACCCCATAGTCCTTTTTTTGTGTGCCTAAGGGACATTTCAATCGCATAGATGAATAGCCCACAAGTGACCAAATCTTTTTTCTTCGTTCCAACATGGAACTTTGTCTTTGTCCTGGCACAAGTCTCGAGCTGATCGTAACGGTCAGTCAGCATCTTTTCTGTGGTGTCTACTGCTGCAGGATGGATGTAAACTATGTTTTGTTTTATTTCCTCATACACTTACAACACTGAACAATAACAATGAAAATACAAAAACATGAATTGGGCTACTTTAATATGATATTTGGCCTTGGGAATGTAAATTTTAGTGGGAGAACTCTGCCAAAAACAGATTTTTGGGCAGATTTACCCCACCCAAACACAATTAGGCTAGCTTTGGGGCAGTTTTGAGTAGCAATTGGGCGAGTTTTGTTGTGAAAACCTGGCAAGGCAAGTTGGAGTTGCTTCACAACGTATTTGAATTCCTTTGGCATCATTATTTTCATTTTTATCAATGCAAAGCTGCTTTGTATTGTTTGAAGTGCTATATAAATAATAGTGACTTAAGGGGGGGGGGGTGAAACACTCAGTTTCAGTCAATCTCATGTCAATCTTGAGTACCTGTAGAGTAGTATTGCATCCTTCATATCTCCGAAAAGTCTTTAGTTTTATTATAATTATAAAAGAAATATAGGCTGTATCGAGTCTTTCCGGAAAGAACCGAGTGCCTGGAGGCGTATCGTGTGGGCGGAGCTAAAGAATGACGAATGCACACAAAGCGGTGACGTCCTCAAGCGTGGAGAAACCCATCGCTATCGATCTCAGCTAATACAGATATGATCCAGAATCAGATCCGGAGGCTGAAATAAATTGAACAGGAGAAACAGCAACAGCAGGACGTCCGTCTCTGTGGTATGTACTGTATTTAGTGGCCTGTCAACATTTGTGTTTGTTTACTCGCAGTTTATGAGGACATGATTCGGTTTATGGACTATTGTATGCGACTAAACCTTAGCAGTAGCAAGCAAAACGGTTTTGCACGTCAGACTAGTGTAACGTTATACAGAACAACAATGAAGTCCGTTAGCGCATTTGAATGACGAAGCACGCGATCGTGACGTTTACTGATGTTTACTCACGCGACGATAGCCAACAGCACAGACATTTGAAGCAGTTTTACTCACTGGCTGCTTCCAAAGCAGGACCGAACCTTTATCGCTGGGACCGCTCCGTCAAAAACACACTTCTTTGGTATGATTTGGTGAAGTCCTGTGACAGCAGTGACCGTGGAAATCTGCACAACATTTATTGTTTAATATATTTCACAATTACCTCTTCCACAGACACTATGTTTAAAAATAACAATAAAAATAATTAAAAGTGCTTTTTCAAAAAGCCGTTTTTCATAATAATATGCTGCATTTACGAACTTGACATCTATTTGACGAAACATGCATTTTCCACGATTTTCCCAAAGATTTTTTTCATAATAATAGAGGACATTTCACAAATGCCAATCAACAGGCAGTGGGCGGTGCTTGGCGCTGATTGGTTTGTAGTTGAATGAAGAGTCGACAGACATGACAGATCGATCTGTGTGATGACATCACGGAACACCGAGGGTGCTTCTCATTTCTTATTTGTGACTGAATATTGACTCTATTGAATTTTCTAAAAACCTGAAAACTATGAGAACTGTGGCTGTGTTTAAGACAGTGCGTTTTTATCTTGATCAATTCCTACCGCCATATTAATTTCCAATCCATCAATCAACTTTATTTATATAGCGCTTTTACAATGGAGATTGTTTCAAAGCAGCTTCACAGTGTAGGAAATCTACAGTAAACAGGACAATATTGCAACAAAATTTGATTTGGCTGTACAGTCGTTCTGGAGAAAATGGTGATGATGTTATCATCTTATTTTAATTTATCATAGAGCGACAATGTTGGCAGATCAGTTTATAGAATAAAATAAGACCTAATTAATTCATTTAATTTGTATATTTAGTAGAATAACTTGGATCATAATTTGAGTGTCCCCAACTGAGCAAGCCAAGCCAAAGGCGACAGTGGAACCAAAACTCCATCAGGGCATGATGGAGAAAAATAAACCTCGGCAGACTCAGACGGGGTGCCAGTTCTCCTCTGGCCTATTATTAAACAGTATATAATTATTATTCTGGCAACCTTACAGGTCAGAAATCATATTAGATGTGGAGCTTTTCTGTCCAATAATTAAAAATTCAGTTTTATCTGAATTAAACTGCAGGAAATTACTATGTATCCAATTTTTTATATCAGATATGCATTCCGTTAATCTTGTAAATTGGTAAGTTTTCGTCAGGGCGTGAGGAAATATAGAGCTGAGTATCGTCAGCATAAGAATGAAAACTAACGCCATGCTTCCTAATGATATCTCCCAGTGGTAGCATATACAGGGTGAAAAGCAACGGTCTTAACACTGAGCCTTGCGGTACTCCATATTGAACTTGTGATCGTTGTGACATCTTTTTATTTACTGCTACAAACTGATAACGGTCAGATACGATTCAAACTATGCAAATTCAATTCCACTAATGCCAACATAATTTTCGAGTCTATTCAAAAGAATATTGTGATTGATAGTATCGAATGCAGCGCTAACATCAAGTAACACTAATAGAGAGATACAACCACGATCAGATGATAAGAGTAAATTATTTGTATTATTTGTCTCAGTACTGACACGGTCTAAATCCTGACTGGAAATCCTCAGGATTTGAGGATTTCCCCAATTTTCCCCAATTTCAATCAATTCCCCAATTTCCCCTTGCCACTTGCCTGACCCAGACAGAAAACAGTTAATCAGTCTGAAAGGATTATCCAATCAGCGCCAAGCACCGCCCACTAACTGTCGATTGGCATTTGTGAAATGTCCTCTATTATTATGAAAAAAATCTTTGGGAAAGTCCTTTGGAAATGCATTATTTATCAAAAAGGCATCATTCGTAAATGCAGCATAATTATTATGAAAAACGGCTTTGTGAAAAATCATTTTTAAACATAATAGTGTAAGATTTTTAAACATAATAGTGTGCATGTAAAAGTTAATTGTGAAATATATTAAACAATAAATGTTGTTTTCATGTAATTTTATAAAATAAATAGATACATTTATTTATTTATTTATTTATTTATTTATTTATTTATTTATTTATTTATTTATTTTAGCTAATATTTAATTAAATCAATTATTTAATTATTAAATTAATTAATAACTTGTTTAATTAATTTCAGAATAAACTGGTACATTTAATTATTGTTTTCTTGAATTCATTATTTATTTAATTATTTCATTTTGAGTAATTTGGTCCTCCATACTATGATGTGTCTGTGAAGTTTTGGCTTAAAATACCTCAGATAATTTATAAATCATCAGTCGTCAACAGCTTGCTTGTGGTCTCTCTTCTACTGCACATGAATATTATACCATATAGTCTTTTTTTCCCCCCAGAAATGCATGTTCTTGTGCAAGCTACATAGACATAGACGTCAAAGGAGTGATGGAAAGCTTTCAGATTTAATTAAAAACATCTTCATTTGTGTTCCAGAGATTAATGAAAGTCTTATGGGTTTGGAACGACATTAGGGAGAGGAATTAATGACAGAAATGTTCTTTTTGGCTGAACTATTAATGTCATTATTAATGCTGACCAATATACCATATCACAAACACTTCATTTCAAGAACACCACATTTCAAGATTCATTTTAAGCTATTATATTTTGGTAAAGACTGTAATTGATTTTCTGTGATTTTTGTGTGTGCTTGTTTTCCCAGACTACAAAAATAGTGTTTCCACATCTGAGATAAAGGCAAGCTCTTCAAAAAACAAACACCTCCCTGAATAATAAGAGCAGAAATATGATTGTATGATTTGTTAATTAACACATTACATTGTCTTTTACTTATATAAAAGTAAAATCAGATTTATTGTTGCTTTGCAGCTGGAGACATTCAATGTTGTTTTGTAGGCTACATTAATTCATTATATTGCAGAAACCTATTCTGGTTGTATTTCAATGCCATTGTACAGCATTTTATTAGTATTGCACATTATTGTAATTGTAGGCTACTTTTAGTCAAATTAGCTATGCATTGCAGTACTACCGCAATTATATTGTGGTTGTATTTTAGTAATACTTCATTGCAGCTGTATTTTATTAATATAATTTAAGAATTGGTTTGTATAATATGAACATAACAGAAAAAAAAAGATCTGTCTTGGCTCGCTGAAGGTGAAATTATGTTTTGGTTATTTGAAAATGAATTTTTTTGTATGGCAACCTTTGTTGAGAAGGCATGGACATTAAGACAAAAGACTTTGTACCCTAGATGAGGATTTAGTTGTGATTATGTCAGGATGTTGTGGCTTATTATATTGTATATATACACAATTTGGATGGATATCTTTCCTAATGACTGGATAGTGTTATAAGCCCACGTCTGCATGGGCACCATGAGTGCATGACACTATATAAAAATTCATTCATTCATTCATTCATTGAGTAGGCTACTTTCGAATTGCAGTAAAACAGCTTTGTGTCCAAAAAAATTATGTTTCTACATGTAACTAAAACTGCAGTATTACTTAAAAAATCTAGGCTATAATGCTTGACGGTCAAATTTACATTTCCTCTGTCTGCATGCCGTTATCAATGTCAATTTCTTCCTCTTATTGAAAATTGAGAACACACTATTGTGGATTTTTTTTTTTGCTATTTGAGCAAATTGGAACACCGAAAATACATGTTATGTAGGCCTAGTCTTACCTCTATATCGAAGCTGACTCAACAGACTATTTTCATCCGCTTCTGAGAAGCCGGGAATCTGAAAAAAGGTCAATCAAAACAATTATAATTGCATTCGTGCACAAATCGTGCAGTGGGCTAAAATAAGCGAACACAGACGCACTAGCACAAAATATGCACTTCCCTCAATAAACAGAAGATAGCGCCATTACTTAGGCCTATTCAATGAATCCGAAATACTCTAGGCACAACTTGCAAATTTTGCCAGAAAAATAAATGAAGGCTATTGACAACTTTAGAACCATTGAAACAATTGTAAAATGTAATAACATGTAATAAAATGTAATATTTACCAATTAAAAGAACTATAGGCATGCTATTAGCCTACGCTAAAGGAATGGATTGCCTATTCATTAAAAAAGTTAATCTTAACTATTTTTCAAATAACTGAGAAAACATACATTTTTAATTTATACTGACATTATTAAACTCAAACACGCACGCACGCACACACATTGCAGTTTTGTGAATTGTGTGGACTTTCCATAGGCGTAATGGATTTTACACTGTACACAAACTGTACATTCTATCGCCCTGCACTGCCCCTGCCCCTAAACCTACCCATACCAGGACACGTGCTGCATTTGGACATTTTCAAAAAAACATCATTTAGTAGGATAGGCTATGTTTATAAATGAATTTACATTGGTGACCGCTGCTGGTCCCCAATGTAGGTGATCTCGGGTTAATTACATTGTGGGGGACATTTGTTCAATGTAATGACATGTAAACACACACACACACACACTGGGTAGGCCTACTCTGGGTACGGGCCAAATTCCGACAGCACGCCAAATACGCATAATCTTTACTCTATTTAATGATATAAGTGTGAAGTCGTGAAATCAAAGATGGAGAATAGACTCTGTATTTCAGATGACTCATGCCATCTTTTCCCCCAAGATATCAGGTAGCCTATAGTATAGGCTATCACTTTCTGACTTTTGCTAAAGTTCCACAAATATGTTCCGAGTGCATGATGTTTTTATAAGATTTTTCATGACCTTGGGAACCCTGGATGGGGGATTCAGTGATGCGTTAAATCACATCGTTAAAACAATTTCCAAACCCGAGCCAGAGGGGTCGTTTAATTTACACCATGTCCAAACCACAGTATGAAGGCTAGATCGCATCGTGTCAGGAAATCAAGACTGCTGCTGCCGCCGCTGCTGCTGCTGCTGACTGAGTCGAGGGGCAGCAGGCAGCCCGACCCGCATGCCCGGCTCATGACGCGAGAGAGGCGGCGAGACTCAGCGCGTGGTGTCACCGTGGGAACCAGGAGACTGACAAGAGGACGGGGAGGGGCGCGCGCCAGTGTGAGTGGACTCTCTCCCTGGCACACACACGTCCACTCAGACAGACTCACTCTGAATCATTATTTCGGCGTTATAAAGAGCCGTTATCAGGCAGCGGATGGTGTTCGTTAAGCGCTAGGACAGTGCTGATAATGATGATGATGGAGGGACAGTGCAGTCGCTGTAAGATCGTGGTGGTCGGTGACACTCAGTGTGGAAAGACGGCGCTGCTGCATGTGTTCGCCAAGGACAGCTACCCAGAGGTGAACCCAGCATATTATTTATCATTAATTGCATTACTATTAAAACAAAAAAATAAGTTATTAAATTAGACGAATGGGATGATGACAATTAGTCAGTAGCCGCCTAATAGTAGGCTATGTCTGTTTTAAAGCAATACACATCTGTAGGTTGCATTAAAAGTTGACAAAATTATGCTATTCAAGTTTATAAATTGTTATGAGTTAAATAAATTGCATGATGCCCCGTGCATGTCTCACTGGAGCGCACCTGGATAGAAAGAAATTTATTGGAGCCTCGCTCGGGGGTTTAGCCTGGACGTCTAAAGTGAGACCGCCGTATCTTCTTTTCAAATAACATTTCAATACAAAACTTTAAAAGTTATTTTAGGGCCACTTGCATAAATACACAGCGAGTATGTGTTCAGAACTAATCTGACCAACTCGATGGTAGCCAAGGGAACATCAATCTTTTACTTCTCAAATTAGAACAAACCATGCAGTTTATTTTAAGAAGAATAGATCCGTGGGCTGCGCGAGGTATAGGATTCATTTCGGATAAAACAAGACTGTCATTATTTATTGGTTTATTATTTATAGCCTACATTGCATGTTGATCTCACACAAAGTAAGCTGTTTTAAAGTCACAAAGAAATCGACTCTTCTTTTTTATGAAATGTTGCAATATTTATTATAAATTCTTTATCCGTGTAGATTACATTATTGTTATAGTTTTTTTTTTTTTAAATCATGTGCTGCCATCATAATCTTTAATCAAAATAACCTCCCCTCCCTCTTGCAGCCGATGACGTTTACTGATGTTAGGGCGGGACAACCTGTCACTCACATGACATCACAGCAATAGCAAACCACAACCATCCAATCAATTGGACCAAACCAAGTCCCGGCCCACATTTTTTTTCTTGTTTGAGAAGCCGTTTTTACTCAGACATACATCACAATAGGGAAGAATAGACTCTCAACTTCTGTTTCATGGTGATTTAAATAGTTGATGTGCTGTCATAGGAGACTAAACTGATTCACCAGTGATATGATTTTGCATTGCAGAATTATGTGCCCACAGTGTTTGAGAACTACACAGCGAGCTTTGAGATCGATAAGCACCGCATCGAGCTGAACATGTGGGATACATCAGGTGAGATTTGGCATGGCATCAAATGAAACCATTGTCCAGAATAGTATGCCGTTTTCATCCAGAATATTTTTCAACTCAGAATTGATTATTTTCTGTGAATGTGCCAAGACTTCCAATTAATTTGCTGCTATTGGGAAACAACTAGAAGAATAACAAAATGCTTGTCTGGCTATCACCAGACCAAGCTCAATCTAAGACTGAACATTGGTCAGAGCAGTCTGCTCTGTATTTTCTACTGCACAAGAGGTCTGATAAGAATATTCAAATGATTCAGTATGCAATTGGATAGTCCTTCAACCAATCAGACCTCAAGAGGCGTGATCAACAGGCAAGGAGCAGTCTATGCCAACGACCCATCATTTCTCTATCTGTCATTGTGGTTAACACGCCAATAGGTGGATAAGCCAGTCTGTGATTGAGTGACTCCCACAAAAGTCTAACAGAAGCAGTAGAAATTAATGACTCAGCGAAATTTCCAGACTCACATCGCCGGCAGATCAGGCTGTGTTTTAGCCTAGAAATCTAGACGCACCCTAGCAGCAGCAGATCTAATCTGCCGCGAGTGTCGTCTAGCAACTCTCAATACACTTCTGAGCTGTAAAAGCCAAACTCTGGTCAGGCCAATCACATCGTGTATAGAGTAGGTGGGCAAGGCTTAACATAATTGCGGCAGAGTTGCGCTTGCGTGCTTCTAGTAAACACAGAAACTGGTGAACGGCGGTCTTTTGAATCAGCTTTGACCACGACTCTGGAAGACTTGGAGTTACACTTGCGTGCTTCTAGTAAACACAGAAGCGGCGAACGGCGGTCTTTTGAATCAGCTTTGACCACGACTCTGGAAGACTTGGAGTTAAGCTTTTCTCTGAGAAAAGAACAAAGAACGGCACTGAAGTCATTCAGTGAGTCATTCAAGAAAGAAAGAAAGAAAGAAAGAAAGAAAGAAAGAAAGAAAGAAAGAAAGAAAGAAAGAAAGAAAGAAAGAAAGAAAGAAAGAAAATCGAAAGAAAGCCCAGTATAGAGGTTATTCTTCTTATCTCAGCCAATACATTGTCAAACAAAATAAAATTACTTAGTATTATCAACTAATATTTATTTTATAAATATTATTAATATTGTCACTAAGCTATCATTTGCTAGTTTTCTATGTATTACTACATATTGCAAACATAACTTCACTGACAATAATCTACAATAACCTACATGGATGTAATTTAAATATCAAAAGTCCAGTTCGTTATAAATATTCGTTTTTTTTTTGTTTTTGTTTTTTACTGGAGTAATGATAGATGCCATATTATTTACATTAAACACAAATATGCTGTGTTTTAGGCTACTTAAAGATTGATTGGGATAGACAAAATTACGGAAATCACCGTGTTCTCTACAGTAGCTGTAATGTAGGAGTAAGGTGTATGTTATCAAGTTTTGACGCATATCGATCAGAGGTTCGAATCCGCCTTTTGCCACACTCGCTCTATTCCCTTTTCCCATCACATATCAGATCGGAAAGGCATTTATTTTCAATAAAAAGTGAGAAAATATGAGAAAAGTGGAAATAAAGCGTCTAACGTGTTTAATAATAAGTGCTTCATGGTTAGGGGTAGGCCTAGGTAAACAGACATGTGCTGAATTAGAGACGATAAAAGTGGGGCGGGGCAGGGGCGCGCAAAACTCCTTCTCGCCTAGAGCAACTAAAGAGCTAGAGCCGGCCCTGTTTGCCGACCAGATACAGTGAAAGTTAAATCTGTCAACTAGCTCCGCTTCACGTTGCTCTGGTTGGTTGTAGCGCTATCCTATCGCGTGCAGAGGGAGTTTGAAAGACAACCGTTTATCCCGCCCCTCAGATTGAGCCCTGTCTGTCTATGGTGAGTTTCCAGACCAAACATCTTGATGTGGGTCTGGCTTGTCTGGCTAGCTGGGTTTACCCAGTCTAACAAAATGCTGCACATGGTAAAATAACTTGCGCTACAACCCAGTGTGTAAATGGTTATGATATTAGATTAAAATAATATAATAACAGCTAGCAGTTTGCAAAATCAAGCAGCATAATGGACAGTCTTTGTACAGCAAAAATAAAAGTGGAAAAGCCCGGAATTCTTGACACATACACATTACAATGGCTGTGCCCAAATTTATTTACTTATTTTAAAGAAATCATCAAAAAACTTGACTGACCTACTACATTTCTGTACCCAACTGTGCAGTATACACTCTAAAAAAAAACGATGCTATGTACTAAAAGTGGTTCTTTGGCTTGTAATCATAGGGGAACCACTTTAAGTGCTGTATAGCAACAAATCTTGGTGATTCAGTGGTTCTTCCACAGTTCTTTGGGATGACTGAAGTGCTATATAGCACCGTTACCATATACAGAACCTGTTAAGCCTCTGTATGGTTCTTCAGCGGTTCTTCAGCGGTTCTTTGGGGTGATAAAGGTGCTATATAGCACCACTACCATACAAAGAACCATTCAAGCCCCTTTAAAGGTTCTTTACACACCAAATAACTACTTTTGGTGCTGTTTAGCACCATTATTGAGGAAGAAATAAAATGCGATATGGCACTTATGGGTTCTTTCTACATAGCACCATTTGACATAGAGCACCTTTAAAAATATGGTGCTATTTGGCACCAAAAGTGGTTCCCCTATGATTACAAGCCAAGAACCACTTTTAGTGCCAAATAGCACTAATTTTTTTTAGAGTGTACAGCAGAGAACATGGTTCACAATACGGTGTCCCACAATGCACGGCACTTGACCTGAACCAGAAGCAGAGATAGTCTATTTATTTGGAGATACAATGGTCCATAGCTCTATCATTGAAAAAGGTGTAACAGCTACTTTAGATCATGTTTGACTTTATAACCAATCACATTACAGCCTTGATGTCATTGAATTTCGTTGAATTTC
Organism: Pseudorasbora parva; assembly: GCF_024679245.1. Lineage (NCBI taxonomy): Eukaryota > Metazoa > Chordata > Actinopteri > Cypriniformes > Gobionidae > Pseudorasbora > Pseudorasbora parva. The sequence goes on from NC_090173.1 coordinate 25,258,107, forward strand.
GAGTTGTGAGAGTCAATCACCGTTTGTGTATACCATAAAAATGAATGAGAAAAGCCATAAGGCTTGTTCGACTTCATACAGCGGTGAACAGACTGATCGGCAGCTGACTGAAGCAGTGCATTACGACTTTTGTCCGACTTGAGACTGCGTCGACACCAAGTGAGTACCCCGAGAGCAATTAGAGAGCAGTCAGCTAGTTTATTTGAGTATGGGGTCAACAAAAGTGGACGTTTCTAAACAGTTTTCAAACTAATCGGAGTTTATAAATCACGCAATGAAAATTAATATTGACAAATATTGCATTTATTTCACTTAATCTGTGATAAAGTATGCAACCACAGCACAAGTGTCAGCAGAAAGAGTTAGTTTGCAGCTCCTCCCCGCCTGCACGCTGCAACTCTCACTCGCCAAATGGGTAAATCCAGCCGCAGCCGATTTCGAACATACCTATAAACTGGATCCTACCTGTCGCACAGTTGTCTGTGACTTCTCTTATAAAACACCATTGTTTTCTCTGTGTCAAGTCTAAAAATAGATCAAATTCGAAATGAATGTTTAAGAGCAAACATGTTAAAGATTAGCTGTGAGGCTATCGATTCATTAAATGATAAGCCGTTTTCCCAAAAAAGCAGTTTATTCAGTTTAGTGAAGCCTCCATTGACATCTATTAAAAAAGGCCTCTGGTCTCCTTCCCTGCATACTGCAGCGTTGCGCTATTTTTTCTAACCTTTTAGGCTTGCATTTAAGCAGCTTTGATGGAAATAATATCACAGATTTTTACCTGTTTTATCATTTAATTATATGCACAATAATTTCACACCACATGTATGATGGTGTACACTGTTCCACATTCTCGTATAATAAATACATATTTTAAAAGGGCACCTATTATGCAAAATAATATGAATATAAATGTTTGAATATAAATGTCCCATTTAATCCCCATAAATCATAAGCAAAGTCTCAGAACAAGCCATTTGCAGATTCCTGGCAGAGTGACACGCCCACAATTGTTGATGGACACTTCTGTATTAGCATAGACCCCGCCCTCGGAGAGCTGTACAAAGTCTGCCATGCTTATCGCCTTGCCAGAGCATTTAACAGCAGCATTCAAGTAAGAAATGTGTTCTTAAAAAACCTACTAAAGTTATTCAGTCAAGAGCAGTGAGTGATTTTCAGTTTATCTTTTGTTGTTTGATTCGTATTAACAGCAGATATAGAAGTAGGTACTGTATATTACACTGCTGTCACTTTAGTAACGTTACACAGATTTCTGTGCTTGCTGCATACATGCACAGACATAACCAGCTTTTTTCATGAGAACCTTGTGAGAATGCGACAGTTTAATCGTAATAACACATGAAAGAGAACTAGACCTGTTTAATACTCACGGACACACCGACAAGTGTCAGATGTGTGCGCTCAAGTTGAGAGTGATAAGGCTTTAAAACGCATGCAGATGATAACATTTCATGATGATGAAGAACTGCAAAGTCACATGAACGTGTCTGTGATAGAGATGATAATCAAAGCCAAACAGATGTATCATGTTTTAGTTTTCAATGGCATGTTCACAAGCTGCGAAGGCTCCGCCCTCTGGGGGTGGGGAGCAGCAGCTCATTTGCATTTAAAGGAGACACACACAAAACAGCTAATTTTTATCAAACCCAAAAATTGCCAGTTTCAAAATGGTATTTTAAATGATCTGTTCGGATTTTTTGATCTGAAACTTCACAGACACGCTCTGAAGGACACCGGAGACTTATATTACATCTTGTTAAAAGGGGCATAATAGGTGCCCTTTAAAATCCATATTACATTTGGCAGTATGCCATGGGTAGTATACTAGTATTCCACTCACATAACATAGCCAGTGATCTGCTTGTTACTTATGCATTGTGCTCTCTAGAGGCTACAGACTGATTTGGACAGACTCTGGGACTGCACATTTGGAAACTTCCTCAAGGATAGACAGATAGATGCAATAGCAAACATTCTAATGTAACAAATCCTGGTGCCAGTCTAGTCTGTGCACGGACGTAGTTTATTCCTGTCCCTGCTGACTGCTGACCGCTCCCATGGCCTGGCAGACCCCTAGTGTTTTTGTATTAGAGTGACTGAAATTGATTCAAATATGTGATGGCTAAACTACAAAGAGTCGGGTAGCAGAACTCTCACTGCTTTGATTTAACAATACACAATAGACAATACAGGGTTTATGAATGTAGAGTAGGACATGATCCTGTTATATTGCTCTTGAGTTCTGGACTGTATGTGTTGGGTGAGGTCTGTAATATAAATGGCTTTGTGTGGATTCTAGCTTCTCTTCTCTTCTAACACAAGCCAACAAGTTAGCCCGAACTTATTTAATATGTTCAGGGCTGTGCATGTGTGTGTTTGGACAGTACTGTCAGTGTGGATTGTAGCACACTTGGTGTTAAGCTACACTACTGCTGACACACACTCGTCCTGACACACACTTCAGGGGTTTCTCAGCAAGCCTGACCCATAAATCCCCCGCTTTAGGCCTCTGCATGTTTCCCCACCCTGCTATAAAAGTCCTTTATGGGAATTTCTTTTCTTGTCATCTCCATTTTTAAGTTCCTATGGGAATGTTTTCCTCTCCCACTGTTGTTGTTGCTCTGTAGGGTTGCGCTGGGGTCAGACTGTAACCCTGCCGAGAGTAAATCTTCTCTTTACTGTAAGTGCTCTCATACCCTGTCTGGGACACAAGAATCCACATTTCAGCATGATAATGAAGTTCAACTGGTTGTGAACTTTATCACTGTTTAAAAATGGTGTCAGTCAGTCCTTTTGACAATAGCCAGGCGCCCAAGTGGCCATGTGTGCAAAAGTATATTTATATTTAGAGGTGCTTTATTGGACAATATTGTCTTACCAAATTGGTGTACCTTGGAGACAAAATTAAAGGCAAATGGAAGTATGTAAATGCTAAACTAAAGCATTTCCCAATGTATGGCCACGGGCATTAATGGTGCTTTCTTTATTCACTTTCACCACCAAATGCACACCAGCATACTACTAGCATACTAAGTCATAGGGTGCATCTCAATCAGCTCCCTAGTTCACTAGTCAGGGCACTGATCAGGGAGTCAGCCCACTGACTTATGTCCTGATCAGTGCCCTGACTAGTGAACTAGGGAGCGAATTGAGACGCAGGGATATATTCAACTTGCATATTACGCAACTATACTGAAGTATGTAAGTGGCATGCATTTGTTGTATGCAGAGAATACCAAGATGACCTTTTACGTTTGGGATGAATGTGCAGCATCAGCATGCAACAGAGCAAACGACATGAAATACTGTATCCCACAATGCAATGCACTGGACTTGACCTTTCATCTCTAGTGTGATCAATGAGCCAGAAGTAGAATCAGCTACAAAATCTTTGTCTATCTTGACAATGTCAGAGTTGCGTTTGTTTTCTTCAGTCGCGTGTTTCTTTGTTTCCCACCACTCATCTGTTTTTCTGGTCACCTTTGTTAGTTAGTTCAGTTCAGCTGTGTTCAGTCAATTACCTTGTTTGTGTTCAGTATTTAAGTCGCACCCTTGCCTGCTCTCTTTGTCCAGTCACCGTTCTGTATAGATGTGTTAATGCCTGCCTGCTGTTTGTATCATTTGTTATTAAACTACATTTTGAACTTTAATCATCTATCTTCATCTTCCTGCCTAACCCGTGTGACAGACAAATGTTAACTAAAAAATAAGCATTTTTATTTTCAAGATAACAACGGCTTATAGTTGTCTCCACACATTAAGACAACTTAATTACATTTTTTAATTTGACAATTAAAAAAAATGACATGTAAAGAATTAGCTTTAAGTGCTACAACATTACTGTCTGGTTATCACCAGACCCAAGCGAAATCTTTTAAGACTGAACATTGGTCTGGGGAGTCTACTCTGTATTTTCTAATGCACAAGAGGCATGATCAACTGGCATAGCTCAAATGACTCTGTACACAATTGGATAGTCCTTTAATCAATCAGACCAACAATCTATTGATTCTCTATCCGTTAGTGTTAAACCTCCCAAGCGCGCCAGGCAAGCCAGTTTGTGATTGGTTCCGGCAGAATTGTAACAGAAGCAGTATAGAAATATGTACAGGTTTCCAGCCTTAGCTGCAGGGTGAAATCAAATTGCCGGCAGATTGGACTGGATATACCCAGTCTAACAAAATGATGTAACCAACCATATGAACAAATCTGTCACCAGAAGTGAGATGTGATTTTATTTTTTCTGAACAGAATGTCAGAATAAATCAATCAATGAAAAACTAAACATTATGTATGATTAATTTCCTTATTATTATTATTATTAATAATATTAACTCTAAATGGCACTTTTAGATTTTTTAAAGGGGGGGTGAAATGCTGTTTCATGCATACTGATCTTTTTACACTGTTAAAGACTTGGAATCCCATACTAAACATAGACAAAGTTTCAAAAGTTAAGGTGGACGTTTGATGGGAGTATTTCTTTGTCAAAAATACTACTTCCGGTTAGTAATAAGTTTCGGCAAGTTTTTTTCGATCATGGGTCCACTTGACGTTAATAGGTCGGAATTTCCTTGTATGGGCCTTACGGACAATTCTACCGGAAGAGCGTGAGAGAGAGAGAGAGAGAGAGGGAGAGAGCGAAAGTAACAGGCTATGCCCATCAAAGCGCTGGCTCGTAGGCTGCGCTACACAGGTGATGTGCACATAACAATGTCACCAAAAAAGTGTGTTTTTGGTTGCCAGACCAAGACAGTCCTGCACAGATTCCCCAAAACCCCCGCGTTAAGGCAACAGTGGATGTAATTTGCTTTTCCGGATCAGCAACTGAGTTGCGCAAATGTTTATATCTGTTCGCTGCATTTCGGTGCCGACTGTTTCATAAACAAGGCCCAGCTTGACGCCGGCTTTTCCAATCGCCTAATGCTGAATGATGGAGCAGTCCCAACGATAAAGGTCCTAACGTTAGAACCGCAGGCTGTGAGTAAGACTGCTTCAAATGTCTGTGTTTTTGCCTATGCTCATCAAGTAGCCCAAACATGATCACATATAGTTAATTGATCAATGGAGCATGCGATGTGTAGTGCGTGTACATTTGTTTAGCTGGCCACTATATGTGTAACTTTATGTTTGTGTATTGTAAAAGCACTCCAAACAACAATACACAAAGAGGGGGGAAATATGTTGAACTAAATAAGCACGCTTCTTCATTCAAATGCGCTACTATTCCGTGTCTATCTATGTAAACACTAGCCTGCGGTGCAAAACCAGTCCGCTTACTAACGTTACAATTGTCTACACAAACCACGCGCAAACACACACACACACGTGCACAACTGCACTTCCCACATGTACACCTTCAAAGACAAAAATACGACGATATAATTCAAGTATAAATATGTAAATAACACAAGTCGCTAAGCATATTATATAGTTAGTGTATAACTTGTACCACATAGAGACGTCCTGCTCTAGTCGTTTTTGCTGCTGCTCCTGTTCAACTGCAGCCTCTGGGTCTGATTCCGGATCATAGATGTATGGCTGTATCTGATTAAAAGCCATATTTTTATTTTGAATAAAGTTTTTTTCCCGCTGTTAGGGATGACACAGCTTTACGACGCACTCGACTCAACACAAAAGCAGCAGCGGGCACACGTCATTATTTAGCTCCGCTCACACGACACGCCCCCACCCGCTCTGCTTTTTTCGGAAAGACTCGGAACAGCGCATCTTTCTTATATAATTATAAAAAAATAAAGACTTTTCGGAGATATGCAGGATGCAATGCTACTCTATAGGTACTCAAGATTGACATGACACTGACTGAAACTGAGTGTTTCACCCCCCCTTTAACATAAGGGCAGAACCCCTAGCCTAGAAATCTAGACGCACCCTAGCGGCAGCAAATTTAATTTGCCCGCAAGTGTGGTCTAGCAACTCTCAATTCCTATCTGAGCTGTATTCCTCAGTATCTGGACGGCCCAATCACATCGTGTAGGTAGGCTATAGAGTCGGCGGGCGGGGCCATAATGACGACGGCCGAGTTGCGTTTGCGTGCTTCTAGTAACAAAGTCTTCTAGTAAACACAGAAACTGGCGAACGGCGGCGGTCTTTCGAATCAGCTCTGCCCGCGCCTCCGGAAGACTTGGAGTTAAGCTTTCCTCTGAGAAAAGAACAAAGAGCGGCACTGAAGTCATTCTTAAAAAGGGAAGATGTGTTCGGAGTTTAGCCGACCGGATATGGTGAATGTTTAATCAGTCAGCGAGCTCCCCTTCACCGTCGTTGCTCCGGTTGGTGTACCGCTATCCTATCGCGTGCAGAGGGAGTTTGAAAGACAACCGTTTATCCCGCCCCTCAGATTGAGCCCTGTCTATGGTGAGTTTCCAGACCAAACATCTTGATGTGGGTCTGGCTTGTCAGGCTACAGAACCCCTCCAAAGGTTATTAATATGTATATTTTAGTTAACAATATGTATGTTAAGTATAATCAATATGCATTTTCCTTTAGAAAGGGAACTGCCATTTTGTACCAGAGTGTGGGATAAAATGAAGTATTTTGACATAAAAGGGTTTAGCTTTAAGTGCTACAAAATTATGTAATCATATGGATAAATCTGAATTTGTCACAATGTCAGGATTTGTTAGAGATCTGTAGTAAATGTGTGTGAAAAGTAATTTTTGCGGTTGTAAAATCTAGAGCTGGATGTGAGTATTGGTCCGACCATCTGGAGAGCTGGAGCAACTAATGATTTGATGACTAATGAGAACGCTGAATGGTAATGAGAGGCTCACTTTTGTTTCACAGTGTCTGATTTGTTTTGTTTGTTACTGTGTGTGCTTTCTTAAGCATTTTTCTCTGAGTTATCCATCAGTTTGTATAACTAAAAAACAGCGTGTTGACAGAAATCCACTTCTAAGAGTCTATAGGGCTGGAATGGTACATTTAAGACTTTCATTGTAATCACATATCTGTCAATGAGATTTTTGTTTGACATTCTGAGAAATTAGTTGAAAATGGTAATCAACAGCAGGGACCAGATGTTGTTCATAGAGCTTAGGAAAAAAGAAACATGTTTTGTTGTTCCAAAGCTATTTGACTTTTCTTCTGTGGAATTCAGTTAAATTGAGTGGGTTTCCATGTTGTTTTGAACCTCGTAGACTTTCATTGTATGGACAAAAACAGTTGAAACACTCTTCAAAGGGTTTATAATGGTATGAAGGTCAGTAAGTGATGACTGAATTAACCATTTGAGGTGAACCATTCCTTTATGTACATTTATTGCAAGTTATCCACATTTCTAGATTTTTGAATTTAGAGAATTTGAATTCTGCTTAACCTATCTGCACATCACCCTTAGGCCTGTTTAGTTCTACAGAAATGCAAACATAAACACAGATTCACACAGGTAATCCCACTGTGTCTCTGAAGGGTCTTAATGAGGTGTCTGTGGATGTGTGTGTGAACATATGTGTGGTGCTCCTGACACTCTTGTGCTTACGGCTACATCTTCAACAATCTGTAATGACATCCCATAGAGTTCTGCTTCAGTCTCTCTCTGACACACACACACACACACACACACACACACACACACAGCTGGCAAGAGGTGAATCTAGGGACTGGAAGAGGAGAATGTTTACTGGCAAGCAATCAGGTCAGTGTTTCATATGGACACACTGTTCTACAAATTTGGAAGAAAAAAAAAGATACAAATTATGTCTAGCACCGCAGTACAGACGTAATCACAATAATAACGTCTTGAAAATAAACATGGCAGAGATTATTGTGGTGATATTTAACCCACTGCAAACAAGACAGAAAATGAAAGTTGTTAACACTGAATGTTTTTGCATTGGCATATAAGAGTGACCATAAATGAGAAGCTCTTTAAATTGATCCCCAAAAAAAAACATGTAGACAAGAGGAATGCTAAGAACAAGAAGTGAGTTCACACACATACAAACACAGGCTGCGATGCAGCACAGCTGTAAACATTGTGAGTGTGTGTGTGTGTGTGTGTGTGTGTGTGTGTGTGTATGTTTGGGTTTGGGTTTACTGAGCCATACTTTGAACAAATCTGACGCAAGAACAGAGAAGTCCAATAAAAAAAAAGGAAAACTGACAGACTGTCCTTTTTAGGGAACATTTAATTCATACGTAATCTAAGAAAAATTATAAAAAATATTATTGTTCTATTAATAATAATAATAATAATAATAATAATAATAATAATGTAGGAATCATTTACCTTTTTATGAAGGGGTAACATATTTTTATCTTGATGATGATAACAAAATAGGACTAATAATATATAACATTATTACTTTTATATTATTTATAATAATAAATACATGAATCATCATAGCTTTATGTGAGGTAACATTATTATTATTAATTTTATAATTCATTTTCTTTATACATCATTCATTTTCATTATTATTAGCAACAATAATTACATGTAATATGTAATGAAATGTATTATTATTATTATTATTATTATTATTATTATTATTATTGTCTCATTAGTTAATGTATTAACTAACAATGATCAATATGTTTGTACAGCATTAACCTTTGTTCATGTTCATGTTAGTTCACAGTGCATTAACTAATGTAAAAGGGGGGGTAAAACACTCAGTTTCAGTCAATCTCATGTCAATCTTGAGTACCTATAGAGTAGTATTGCATCCTTCATATCTCCAAAAAGTCTTTAGTTTTATTATATTTATAAAAGAAATATAGGCTGTACCGAGTCTTTCCGGAAAAAAACGAGCGCCTGGAGGCGTATCGTGTGGGCGGAGCTAAAGAATGACGAATGCACACAAAGTGGTGACATCCTCAAGCGTGGAGAAACCCATCGCTATCGATCTCAGCTAATACAGATATGATCCAGAATCAGATCCGGAGGCTGAAATAAATTGAACAGGAGAAGCAACAACAGCAGGATGTCCGTCTCTGTGGTATGTACTGTATTTAGTGGCCTGTCAACATTTGTGTGTGTTTACTCGCAGTTTATGAGGACATGATTCGGTTTATGGACTATTGTATGCGACTAAACATTAGCAGTAGCAAGCAAAACGGTTTTGCACGTCAGACTAGTGTAACGTTATACATAGAACAACAATGAAGTCCGTTAGCTCATTTGAATGAGGAAGCACGTGATCGTATCGTTTACTGATGTTTACTCACGCGACGATAGCCAACAGCAGAGACATTTGAAGCAGTTTTACTCACCGACTGCTTCCAAAGCAGGACCGAACCTTTATCGCTGGGACCGCTCCGTCAAAAGCTCACTTCTTTGGTATGATTTGGTGAAGTTCTGTGACAGCAGTGACCGTGGAAATCCACTTTGCGACGCGACTGAAGCGATATTGTGAAGCTTCCCGTCATTTCTGCGTTCAAATCGGTTCAAATGCAGCGCTGCCTTCCCGGAATGCTGTGCTGAAGCGTTGAAGTCGCTCGACGTCACCCATAGGAATAAAGTGGAGCGCGGCGCGGACTATAACCGACATTAGTGTTCACGGACGAGTGGATCTGCACCTGAGCAAGTGTTTATGGGCGTGCATTTCCTCTCTCGCTCTAGTCACGCGTGCGCGCACCCTACCGGGAGAAGAGCCCGTACGGCCCATACAAGGACCTTCCGCTCTATCGACGTCAAGCCAACCCATACTCGAAAAAAACTCTCCGAAACTTGTGAGAAACCGGAAGGAGTATTTTTGACACAGAAATACTCCATCAAATGTCCAACATTAGTTTTTGAAACTTTGTCTATGTTTAGGGTGGGAATCCAAGTCTTTAACAGTGTAAAAAGCTCAGTATGCACGAAACAGCATGCCCCCCCCCCCCTCTTTAACAGATACAACTTTGGATTTTAATAATTTATTAGTAAATGTTGAGACAATTACTAAATACATGTTGTAGGTCATGTTAACTAATGGTTAAACATGGAACCATTTATTATTTAATTAATAAAATGTTTTAAAAATGCAAATAAAGGTTTTCTTCTAGAAGTACGGTTAGGACTTGGGTGATCATTAAAGGCTTTATATGAAAATAAACAATACAAGTCTTTATTGTGTCCTCATTTAAATAGCTTAGTAAGCACGTGTATTTTAGAAGCTGTTGTAGGGAGAACAGAAACATGTGTCCCTGTGGATTAGCATACTCAACATGGTGACAGATAACACACAGTATCAGTCTTTCTTTTCATTCCAGTCTCTCTCGCTCTCTCTCAGTACACTTTTATTAGTTTCTTCTTATCCTTATTTGCATTCTCATCTAAGAAATTAGATTCAACCATCTTTCGTGGCTGTGGTTGACAGACCTGCCAGGGGGGACTGTGGGACATGTAGCTCATGGGGTGGCTCCTGAGGCTAGCCCATAATAACTGATAGCTTTGATCAGTGCTTCAAACACTCATTGTCACTCTCACACGTCCTCTCTCTTTACCTCCCTATCTCTCACTGTCTATGTCTGGATTTGTGTCCTCACTCGAGGGAAGGACAGGAGAGTGAGAGATGAATGCAAAGTTTGAGAAAGGAGATCAGGAAAGACAGAGAGAGTATGCTAGTTGTAGAGAGTGGCAGTTCACATTCAGAGTATGTGTATACTGTGCATGTTATGCAAATATTATATGTGTATCCCATAATGTTATGAGACAAACTTGCCTATCTTCTATTTTTAACATCACAAATGGATGTATATATAACATAACAGGGGTTTTTTCATCTCAAGATGCACTCCAGCAATGTTTTATGTCACGTTCATAAAAGCCACTCTTAAAAGAAAAGGTTCTATATAGAACCTTTAATGGTTCTATCGGCGCTACATATTTGGAACCCTAAAAGGTTCTATATAGAACCCTTTTTAAGTGCCAAAAGGATTCTTTCTTTTCATTATAGAACCTTTTTAGCATAAAAGGTTATATAAGGACAAGAAAGAACTCTTTTGGCACTTAAAAAGGGTTCTTCATTATGGTTTTCTGGCCTTGACCCTTACGCACAGAGATTGTTCCAGATTCTCTGAATCTTTGGATGATATTATGCACTGTAGATGATGATAACTTCAAACTCTTTGCAATTTTTCTCGGAGAAACTCCTGATATTGCTCCACTATTTTTCGCAGCGGCATTGGGGGAATTAGTGATCCTCTGCCCATCTTGACTTCTGAGAGACACTGCCACTCTGAGACGCTCCTTTTATACCCAATCATGTTGACAATTGACCTAATAAGTTGCAAATTGGTTCTCCAGCTGATCCTTATATGTACATTTAACTTTTCCGGCCTCTTATTGCTACCTGTCCCAACTTTTTTGGAATGTGTATTAAATCCAAAATGAGCCAATATTTGGCATGACATTTCAAAATGTCTCACTTTCAACATTTGATATGTTATCTATCTATATATCTATATATTGTAAATTAGATTTGTAAAATATTGCATTCCATTTTTATTCACAATTTGTACAGTGTCCCAACTTTTTAGGAATTGGTTTGTATAATAATAATAAAAAACAATTATTTAGCATGTGCATTTTGTATAAAATGTTTTAATGAATAAAAACAGAGATTAAAAATGTTTGCTGTATTACGCTTGGTTCATTCGGAATCGTTACATTGGAAATGGTGTCAAGAATTTGGGAAACAATGGTTAACAGTTGCCCCAAACCGTTAGACAAAGGGAGGCTTGAAAACATTATGAACATTATGGATGCTAATGTTATAAAGTTAATACATGACTGTGTTGGAATTAAACTGACCTCTCTCATCCTGCTCAGGCACTCACCACTGGAGAAACATCATTCGTTTTATCATCTGCCCTGCTGTATGACCCACTGTAAATAATTTGTACATGCCACAGCAATCGCGAGCACCATCAGCAGTATTTCGCTCTTTGATTTGAACATCAGCTTCATCATAATGAAGCGTTTTTCTCCTGACCCCTCACTGTGCTTTTGTTCTGCAGGGTCCTCGTATTATGATAATGTACGGCCCCTGGCGTATCCAGACTGTGATGCTGTGCTCATCTGTTTTGATATCAGCAGACCCGAGACGCTAGACAGCATCCCTAAGAAGGTCAGAATCTCCTTTCCTTTCCTTTCCTTTCCTTTCCTTTCCTTTCCTTTCCTTTCCTTTCCTTTCCTTTCCTTTCCTTTCCTTTCCTTTCCTTTCCTTTCCTTTCCTTTCCTTTCCTTTCCTTTCCTCTTTTCCTAAAAAAAGAAAAGAGTATATATTTGCAAAAGTGCATTTTGGAATGACATTATTCTAGTCTCTCGCTGAAAACACAATGTAATTGTCGACTAAGAGAAGTTTTTGTTTGTGGGCGTTTCGCAGTTGGAGGGTGACGGCATTGTGGATTTACACAAAAACACAAGCTTTAGCTAAACACAGATGCCAGCAATTATGTGGTAATGAGGGTGTGAGCCTAACGCTGAAAGGTTTAAGTGTGTTTTTCAATTTTAAGTCTATATGTCTGACGAGGAAAAAAGATATTGGGATGAGTAGGAAGAAGAGTGGGCAGTATGAACACATATCACATATATTTATATCACAGTAATGATAAACACTACCATTGAAAAGTTTGAATGATAAGAATTTAATACTTTTATTCAGCAAGCACACATTGAATGGACTGAAAGTGATAGTTATCATCAAGGACATTTATCATTTTACAAAAGAGTTCTATTTCAGATAAATGCAGTTTTTCAGTTTGAATCTAGTTGATACTGATTTCATTAGATTGGTAACGGCCTATATTGTCTTATTATTCAAATTAAATTTGTTGATTAAATTTAAGATTTTTTCATTAAAGATAACAAATATATTTAAAAAGATTAGAATAATTGCCCATATAAAGGTAATAATGATTATAAGCTATATGAGAAAAACAAACAAACAACAACAAAACAAATAGAACGACAACTAAAATAGATGGGCTGTGATAACTGACATTGATACTAATTAATGTAATTTAAATCTTTTCATATCTATCATATTTCAACTTCATCCCTTGTCCAAAACTCAGTGTGCTGTCTAAAATAATAGATAAGATTGCTGCATATTTACACTATGAAAAAGTTTATTTAAATACTTCAAGAAGCGGACTGTTATTCTGCATGGAGCGGAAGAACTGAAAGCGGCGCGGGTTGATCTTTAGTCGACCAATCACCGGAAAGGGGCGTTTCATGCCCACGCACACGTGGAAATCGAATATTCAAACCATTTATCCATTTTCTATTCCTGAACATAAAAATATAAAATCAAGCCCAATTCTCTCCTTTTTTGTGGAAAAAAATTATAAATAAATGAGCCGTTTTATCATTTTTCCACTTTCAATATTAAATTGAAAAATGAACAAACCAATATTACTGTTTTTATTGTAGTTTTGATCAAATAAATTCATTGTAAGCATATGGGTAGTGTATATACATTTTTTTCCAATTATTATTAGAAAATTATTTAATCTGATGTAAGTATTCTAAAATTCCTCTAAATTCCTTTCATTCTCTAACTGCCCTAATGAATTGCTAACCCTGCCACACCAGACACACTGAAGGCTTTAACACTTCTGCATCTCACCTCTGAGGCCACAGGGGCGGAGCTAAAGGCTGTTGTGGAATGTTGAGAGGCAGGCGGTGACCTCCGATTGGCCAGTTAACGGTGGCATTTAAGGTTAAAGATCACAGACAGTGCTGTTTGATGGATGGTTGAACACATTCAGAACCTGTGAAATGGTGCCATAGCTGAGATTGCAGAACCTTTGCAGGCGAATAACGCACACATACACACACACACACACACACATACACGTACACACACACATGCCCCATGCATTCTCCCAAATAAGCTGTCTGAATAACTGTCTCAGGGTAGTTATGCATTAGCAGGAATTTTCCTGAAAAGAGCTTTGTCTGGATCATTTCAAGCTACACTGGTGTAAAAGGAGATTTGAAGCTGTTGTAATTTACTACTGCTGTATAGTTTGCTGGCAAAAACTTGTGTAAATATTATCTGATTTGATTTGGATGTGCATGTAAGTAATCAGACAATAGCTGGTCAAATTGCTTCTCTTATTCTCTCTCTCATGCTCACACAACTACATTATACACACATAAATGACAGAAAGGGAGGAAAACACTGTGACACAAGATCTATGTATTACAGCATAAACAACTATTACAAGTTTCGGCTAGAATACTAAATAATATATTTAAATATCATTCCTAAAATTTGAATACTGAAGTCTATACATTACAAATAGCTGGATAGGGAAGGATAAATGGATGGATGGGCGAACAGAACGGCGTTAATTTAAAAAAGAAATCTTTTGTAACAATGTAAAATCTTACATTGTCTGTTTTTCTGACTTTTGAACAGTAGAAGATGTTTTTATTTAAAGTGACTGATTCTCTCTCTCTCGTTCTTTCAGTGGCAGGTGGAGGCTCAGGAGTATTGTCCAAGTGCAAAGTTGGTGTTGGTTGGCTGTAAGTTGGATATGAGAACCGATGTCAGCACCTTACGAGAACTGTCCAAACAAAGACTCATACCTGTCACTCATGAACAGGTGAGTGTATACACACACACTCACATTCACAAACACAAACACAGGAGACTAGAACATGAAGTGTTAAGAGAGATTTTTTTATAGAGATTTGTTTTTTTGTATAGAGACATATTGTAAACAAATATGTTTATTTTCCTCTAGGGCTATATAAAAATTGTTTAAAATATATAAATAGTAAAGTTTACATTTGCATTTGGCAGACGCTTTTATCCAAAGCGACTTACATTGCATTTTAAGGTACACATTTTACATTTTTGTCAGTTCTTGCTTTCCCTGGGAATCTAACCCATGACCTTGGCGTTGCTAGCGCCATGCTCTACTGTTTGAGCTACAGGAAAGAATATTGTTAATACATATAAAGTTCAAGTATATTTGTAAGTGTACTGTTTCAATACTACTTGGGACTAAACTAGCCCACTTTTTAGTGTAAAAAAGTATACTTTAAGTATACTCAAAGTCCCTTTAAAGGAACACGAACTGTCCTAAAACTATCCCTGCACATCACACCGTCGACCTAGGGTGGCGGTTAGATGTGATGATGCCTCAGACTTAGCGGGGTACACAGTGTTGAACTTTTATGTAAGACTTGACTTTTCCCCTTCTTTTAAATTGAAGGGAAGGGAAAGGAGAGGGAGAAAGAGAGAAAAAAATAATGATATAATACTAACAAATAATTTAACTAATTATAATAATACCACTATCTAAACCGGCATACCTCACTAAGAGTCGAGCAAGTAAGGACCCCAAGGCCAAGCCTCCGCAGGGACATGCACACATATCCACACAACACATGATCTATACCCTCTTGTTAAGTAGATGGGAGAAGGAGATGTAGAAGAAGGGGATGAAAATGGGGAAAATGAGAACAAATGCATAAACACTATACCATATAATATATACATTTTACATACATATACATGCATACGTTCAGAAATAAATAAATAGTAATAATAATAATTAAAAAAGATATATATGTATATCATCTTTGATATAATGGAGAGGTTCTGATATATTGAAAAAAAAGAAAATAAATAAGTAATAATGACAATAACTTATTATATTAAGTATTTTTTTGCATTAAATTAATACAGTATTAATTTCGCCACATTGTTGCTACTTGTTGCCACATCGTCTTGTTAATACATTGTTGTAGCTTGTTGCTACATTGTTGCCACATCGTCTAACTTTGCTATAGAAGAAAAAATGAAAATAAAATAAAAATAAATAAATAATAATAATAATGTAAATAATTATATTATGTAATACATTGCCTTGCAGTGTGTTGAGTAGAGATACACATAATGGTATTTATGGTGCTTACATAATTACAAATGTGCATCTAAAGAAAAAATAATAAAATAAAATAAATGTTTTTTTTATAGTTTTATATAGGTAATAAATGTTCAAAACTATATGTAGTGTTGTTAATATTTAAGTTAATATTTGTTCTGACATTTGTTCTTGCCATTTCATTTGATAACTTTAAAAAAAAAATTAATGTTTGATGATACATTGGGTAAGCAATTTTCTGTCACTTGTTTCTATTTCATGATTTTCAAGTTTTCAAGTTGTAAAAACATCTTCTCTCCCCCCCCCCCCCCCCCCCCCCCCCACACACCATATAACAGTGAAAACATGGATAACTGGAAATGTCAGTCAGTGGTGGGGGTAGAGTAATGTAGATTTGAAGGAAATTCATAATATGTACACTACCAGTGGACTAGCCTACAGTAAAATTCAGATACGCAGAATTATGAACTGTTTGATATAATTCAATATTTTCAAACAATGTAAGACAAGCTTATAAGACGGTTTGAAATTGCCTCCAATAACCTCATTCAATAATTCCTACTCTGTAAAAAAAAAAATCAGGTCTCCAATTGAAAATGTTCAAGTGACTGATCACATCTCAAATTTTTAGTTGGCCAAATTGCATTTCTGTAAATTAGATTTCACAAATTCTTAGACATTCAATTTGACCATCTGAAAAATGAAGATGTGATCAGTCACTTGAACATTTTCAATTGGAGACCTGATTTTTTTTTTTACAGTGTACATTACTTTACTAATAAAGTCTATTTGAAGGAGTGAATGAGAACGAGTGAGTGAATTGGACACTGAGTGCGCCGGGAGGGCAGCTCCAGGAGTACAGAAAAGATTTATATTGAATTCTGTCATTGAAACTACCATGTATAAACCTTATTTAAACAATATAATCAATTAAAAGGGTTTTATATGTGTGTGATATTACCCTATTTGACCAGTGGTTTGGAAAATGAATGGATGGATGATTAAGATGCGGGCACTTCTTCTGGTTATATGCTGGAATTCATTCAGCACGACCCTCACAGTGCATTATGGGTATTCTCTAGCCATTGCCCATACAATTTTGCCCTATTTAAGGGTATAGGGAGCGGACACAGCCTATGTGAAATAAGTATTTAATAGGCTACTCAATCAAAAGAGTAAACACAACTACAAGCCAAGTATAATTAGAAAAATGATACTTAAAAAGTATGATAATATACTTAAAAAAGTAGACATACTTTCTTATTTTTAGTTTAAAAGAAGTATACTGATTGTACTTGAATTAACTCCTTTTTCATAAGGGATGTCATGTCAATCGCTCTTATGTTGTGTTTGAAACCATTGAAGCATGCACACAGACTAAAATAAAGATGTATAATTACACATAGAAACAGAAGTACAGAGAGAGCAGTAGGAAATGTTCCCTCTATTACGTCAACGCTCTGGTCGGGTCAACTCACTGTAGCAACATTTCATTATTTTATAATTCTACTCTGTAAGGGGAGAAATAAATGGCACTTTATATAAAAATGGTACACACTATGGTCTCACACTACTTTTATTTAGTTAGATATGTTCATGTTCTTTAACCTTTTTCGTAAAAAACAAAGTGACATTTTTTAGAAGTTTCAGGTATTAATTTTGCACCCTATTCAAGGAAAGTGCCATAAGAAAATAATATTATCTGACGACGTGAAAAGTGTGAGGAAGGATGTGAAGAAAGCCGTAATAGGCTATGTTTATTTTTGCTTTGACATTTGCTTCTCCTTTTGCTGTAATTCATACGAACACCAAAAAAAGGTTTCCATTAAAGAGCGCAAAAGAGTGACAGGGGAAATTGCGATTGTTTTTAAGAGAGAAATTAGATAGAAAATGCTCCTGGATAGTTCTGATACAGTACAATGATGCTGACTTCTTTCTTTCCGTCTGTCTATCAGGGGAGTTTACGAGCACGCGAGCTGGGCGCAGTTGCATACGTGGAATGTTCGTCCCGAATGTGCGTGAACAGCGTACGAGACGTCTTTCACATCACCACGCTCGTGTCCGTCAGACGTGAGCCAGCCCCGAGCCTCAAGAGAAGCTCCTCGCGCCACGCTCTCAAGCGCATATCTAATCAGCCTCTGCTGCCAGTCAGCTCACAAGCCACGCCCCTTGAACCCACCGCAACCCTCAGGGAGGACAGAGCAAAGAGTTGCACAATCATGTAGACTAATGCATGCACATGCATACGGTCACGGGAGTGTGTGTGGATGAATAAATGTGCAGAAAAGGCACAGATTCTCTGTATTTATCGGACATCAGGGGTCATATTGTCCTATGTGGCCCATAAGACTGTACAGTTGTGTGAATAAGTTAAACAGAGAAGTTCTATTTATTACCTTCAAGTTTGCTTTTATTTTTTATCATTGTTGTATGATTTAGCAGACCTAAGTGTCACAAAGTGTGTTAAAGCAAATGCAAAAAGAATTAAAACAAAAGTGTCTAGAAATGTTATGTTTGGACAGCTTCAATATTCCAAACCCCAATTGTTTCAGTGCCATACTTTCATTTTATCTCTTGGGACATTGCAGATCTGTAACAAGCTCATTTGTGTGGAACTAAATCCCTGGAATTCTGAGAATCTTTCCCCAGCATTAGTGATGATTAGCATTAGCATTAGCAGAACAAAGACATCTGTGACTTCTGCTGTTCGCTCCTTTACACGTGTGACAGCACCATCAGTCATGCTCCATGCCATCTTAAAGACTTCATTCACACTATACTAAAAACACCAACGCAAATGCTGTCTACGCATAGATGTGGTATATTTTTGTGAGCTGGAATTTCAATAGTTCATGTGGGAACTGAGAAGATGAGTTTTCTAGGTTACATCAAAGTTAAAGGGATAGTTTGCCTAAAGATGAAAATTCTGTCATCGTTTGCTCACCCTCATGTCATCCCAAACCTGTATGACTTTCATTGTATAGACAAAAGAATAAAGTGATCAATTTACTATTTAACTATTTAAACTCTGTTGATTTAATTTGAAAATAACTACATTATCATTCAGTCTTAACAGTACTGTGAACAGTGGGTATTCATTGTGAGCAGTGCACTTGCATTGAAGGTTGACTGTGCCAGCATTGCACAGGAATAAATGTTATAATACACACAGTTCCGAAATACTATGGCTGTGTGACATTGAGGTCCAATATTTGAACTAATATCAATACGTCGATAGAATAAATAATATAATAACACGTATTGCATATAGTGTGTATACAGTATATGCACACTATTCTATATACAAACATTCAAAAGGTTTTGGGTCAGTACTTTTATTCAACAAGGACATTAAATTGATCAAAAGTGATGCTAAATACGTTTATAATGTTAATAAAAATTATATGTACTTGTTAAAACGCTGCTGTTGTGAACTTTATATTCATCATAATACAATATCAAAATTTTCCAAAAAATATTAAGCAGCCCAACAGAATTGTTTGTCCAAAAAAAAAAAAAAAAAAAAAATATATATATATATATATATATATATATATATATATATATTGACCCCAAACTTTTCAGTACAGAATAATTAATGTAAGTGCACACAATGGAAATCTATGGGGCAAGGCTTTGTAAGAGTTTAAATGCAGTGCCCCATAGATTTCCATTGTAAGTGTGATTCCAAA
This sequence comes from Pseudorasbora parva, assembly GCF_024679245.1. NCBI lineage: Eukaryota > Metazoa > Chordata > Actinopteri > Cypriniformes > Gobionidae > Pseudorasbora > Pseudorasbora parva. The sequence goes on from NC_090173.1 coordinate 25,277,673, forward strand.
CAATTGTTCAAAAATAACAGGCTTTACGGTCAATTATAATTTTGTTTCAATGTATTATTTATATTGTACTCTAATTTATATTGTAGAGGCCAGGAGAATGGGGAATGCTGTTCTTTATATGTCTTTTCCAATTTGGAATAAAACCATAATCCAACTTCAAAGAGAAGCAACTCAAGAAATCCGGCTTTGTGCCGCATTACAATGTTCTGGATACAGCAAACAGTGGTTATTTCTGTATGCAAATTCTCTTGGAGCCAGTTAGATGCACGAAAAAACCACTAGGGCTTCATATCAGAAAAATCCAGTCATTGCCAAGGCAACTGTGTACAGCCCTTTGTGACATCACAACAGAGTCTAGCATGAGGGGAATACTGTTGCCGTGGTTTCTGGAGGCTCTAAGAAGAAGTCCATCAATTTGAACAAACTCAAAAATACATTTGAACATGTACGCACACACACACACAAACAGAGGTCATGCATCCAACCCTGATTGACAGATGAGTTAGAATTAGTCGTGTTTGAGATTAAACACTTATTTGACATGTTCTGTAATAGTGAATGCACACAAGCACGTTCACTTACTGCCTCATGCCTCATGCCTCAGACACACACACACACACACACACACACACACACACACACACACACACAGAAACATGTGGCGTGATGAGCTTCTGACAGCAGCAGGTAGCTGAGGCTGCCAGCAACAGTCATGACCAGCCGAGCCCTACAGCTCAGGCTGCAGTGTAAGAGGATTAGTCGGGGTGTGTGTGTGTGTTTGTGTCTGACAGCTAGTCATCATGTGCTCTCTGAATATTCAAAGATACATTCTTCCCTTCCCTAACCACTGTTTTGACTGGAATGTGAAATTGCTCATTTGCTCGGCAGAACAGGAATGATGAACTAAAAAGAAGCATGCAAAGGCACACAGTCTTAAAATAATTCACAAGTGTGTTTCTAAGGAGTAGCCATCAACATTATGGGTATCAAAAGTCTCCATGAGGATAGTAGCTAAATCAGAAATCAACAACCAATGTTTCCCCTGTGAGAAAATCCACTTAACTAAACATACATAATTATTACTGACAATATAAAAATACAGATGGATCTGCATTAAGGTTAAAGGCTATATACAATTCCTTTAGTTCAGTATAAAACAGTAGAAGTCAAAGGAGAGACCATAATATGAGACAAAAACAGCGTGTGTGTGTGTGTGTTGTGTGTGTGTGTGTGTGTGTGTGTGTGTGTGTGTGTGTGTGTGTGTGTGTGTGTGTGTGTGTGTGTGTGTGTGTGTGTGTGTGTGTGTGTGTGTTTGGTTGGCAGATCTTGTTGAATGGCAAAATGCCCTTCATCTGCGAGTAACCAGATGAACAGACAACAGGGGTGAATTAGCATTCGCATTAGTATTCCAGCCTTAAAAAGCACTATTCCAATTGAGAGTTCACAGGTGTGACGAAAGGCGAAACAAACAGAGCTAAATATGAAATCCTCTGTAACATGGAGATGTTTCTGTTCAACTGCCGTGCTCTGATTGTCAATGCATGCATTTGTTTTCTTGTAAAACTAGTTACAAAAATGCCTACAAATTGATTGGCTGATTAAAACATATTATTATTGTCCCAAATATCCTACCTCACTGATATAGAGGGTATGCATTGAAGTCACTGTCCTGCCGGAAAACACCCCTCAGCTGAAGTGAGTGGCAGAAAAGCTGCTGCTTGACTGGATTTAATATGGGAAACAGCAACGTGAGTTAAATTGAACAACAATCAGTTTAAACTAAAGGTTGGACTCTATAGTGTTCCTTACAACTTACCAGAGATACTGTGATCCATGGATATTGACGTGCAGCTAGGAATCGTGTTTCCTGACATTTGTAGGCTGTGCCTGATTTTGACACCGGGGAAATAGATACATAAAGCAAATTTGCATGAATGCTTAAAATACAATATAGGTAAATCACTTATATCAATGAATGTTTATTTAATAATTGTTTAATTGATGAGTTGTCAATATAATATAAAATATGATTTTACCCCAAAATTCAGGATATTGACAAAATGAAAACTGCAAATCCACCTTGCCTGGAGTCCAGTTGTTTCTGTGAACTGCAGCGACCAATTTGCTTCTATTTTCCGTACAGCTTCGTGCAGTCTGTAAAAATATAACTCAGATTTCATGTGTGTGTATTTCAGGTGTACAGTCAATGTCAAAGCTCTTTCCTGTTTAAGATGTGTGTTGTGTATTTTTCGATGCATTCACGCTGAACCAATGCTGCCGCTTTTGGTGCCTTCACGTGCTATCGGAAGTATCGTAAATACGAGTTTCTGAGGTAAAAATTGCACATGAACGCCCTCTGATGTCGTGTTTACCACTGGGAACGGGAAGTTCGGAAATAATTTTGATACCCACGTTCCCGAGATGGGCGTGGCATAACCGTTAAAAATGGCGGATGGGAGAGAATTTCTCGGAATTTCTGCTGTGGCAGGTGTTTTATTCGGGGTTTTTTTTCCTGCAATAGTTTAATCGTCTTGTCTTGTCATTAAATTAGTACATATTTACATAAATTAATAATAATTTGAAGCAGTATTTTAAACACGTCGAAAATCGTATGTAGTTGACCATCATTCCAGAATAGTGAGCAAGCTGATCTAGATAGTGTGGTAAAAATAGCTATACAATAGGATCATGTATGTATGGAGCCCCTTACATGACATGTAAGAAAAAAAGGTAAATAGTGTGCACGATTTACTATTTCATTCCTTCGATTTATAAATCGTACGCACGTTGTACTAATTTGTTCCCTCGATTTATAAATTGTGCACACAATTTAGTAAATCGAGGGACGAATTAGTAAAACGTCCGCACGATTTATAAATCAAGGGAACGAAATAGTAAAATGTGCACACGATTTATAAATCGAGGGAACGAAATAGTAAAATGTGCACACAATTTATAAATCGAGGGAACGAAATAGTAAATTGTGCGCACGATTTAGCCTACTAGTTTTTAACTGTATGTCATGTGCGGGGTCCGTATGTATGGCTGAAAACTATTGCCATTTTAATCTTTAAGCAGCCTTATCTTGTCTACATTATGCCTTTATTGTGAATGTGACTATAAACAATATGCTTTTGTGTGGAATTATCTTAAATATAAGTTTACTTGGCAAAAATGGCACATGAATGCCCTCCCATTTCAAAATTTTAATAGGATGAGCTCAGTAGGCTAATCACGACTTCGGAAGTGGGAATTATCAAATAGCACATTCCGATAGCACATGAAGGCGGCATAAGTCTTTCCGGTCTACTGACATTTGTTATGACAATATTCGAACCGCTTTTATACTCATTATATATTCCATTAACTCTATAGCTAGTAATATATCCTTCAACAGCAATGCCATTGAAATATCCAGAGCTATATGCAAAAACGGAAGTTCACACACAAAATAAAAATAAAAATGGCTGCACAGTTGTTTCTCTGTCGCATAAGGTCTATTGTGTTATATTACAAATTACACTATATGCCAGTATCTATGCAAGGCAACTTAGCCTAGTTAAGACAAGCCCGGACTTGTAGTGTTGGTGGTGTTTATCGAAGAGAGTAATGAATCATAAACTGCATGATTATGTTCTGGAGTTCCTTATGTTAGTTCCTGTAAGTGATTGATTACATAGTGACTCATTTAATTTATATTGTATCTTTGCATGGAAACAGCTCATATATCGTTTATGCTATTGAATTATTGTGTTACTAATAGCTATTTAAAATATATTCAACCAGTTTTTCTACTTGTTAGGCCTCACAATTGTCATCTCATATACCGTTTATGAAGCTACTTAATTGTTCTCTATTTAATTGTAGACTTCAAATATCAACATGCATACAGAATAGACTTGAACTGGACAGGAATCTCTCCCTCGTTTCTCTAGAAGAAACACACCTATCCATATCTACTTCTTGTAATCAGCCCAGCCTCAAACAATTATTATTGCACTCAGATTAAAATAATCATCAATCGATTAGTTCATTTCTGTGTGACCAATATCACACAGAAATAAATGCTGTGGTTTATCGATATGGCTATGATTCAGTCATAAATCCCCTACTTATATATAGACCAACAGCACGATTGTGCTCCAACACAACAGTTAATAAACAAGACATTAATTTTGAATAACTGACATTTTTAGATATGCTCAGTTAGTTTGTATATTTGTGCTCCACCATGCATCTCTGAGTGACACACAGTAGTAGTGTTCCTAAGTGAATCAGAGTGATTAAATGGAATGGCTGAGGGAATGATTCAATGACTCGCTCGCTTACGATGGTCACTTGTTTCCTTCCTGAATGAATCAGTATTTTTGGAAAAATATACTGAGGGAGTGAATGAATACATGACGCGTTCATTAGCCCCTTTAGCACAGCAATACCGGTAAATTACCAGAATGGCCGGTAAATAGACAAATATGTTGTTCACACAAGCAACGGCATTCTGTACGGCATTTTTACTGGTAGGAAAACACTCACACGTCAGATAAAACCGGTAAATTCTGTGCTGTCAATCAGCTGTGCTTTTGAATGGAAAAGAAGGCTCTGTGCTGATGAATGAAAGCGCATCTTGAGCGCAACACGTTGAAAAAGCTGCGAGACATGAAACAGCCCCTTACGAAAGGAAAATATATTTACCAATATATTTTCTTGAAATATATGTTAATATATGGAATAATATATTGATGGTATTATAAAATATATTATATATTCATGCAATATATACAAATGATTGCCGCTTTCAATATATTGCAATATATTGGAAAATATAAATATTAAATCCCATATATGTGAATATATTGCATGATATTTTCAAATATATTGCATGATATTTTCAAATATATTGCGATATATTTTTGTTTTATAAGGGGCGGTCAAAGACTTAAAGGGGGGGTGAAATGCTGTTTCATGCATACTGATCTTTTTACACTGTTAAAGACTTGGAATCCCATACTAAACATAGACAAAGTTTCAAAAGTTAAGGTGGACGTTTGATGGGAGTATTTCTTTGTCAAAAATACTACTTCCGGTTAGTCATAAGTTTCGGCAAGTTTTTTGAGATCATGCGTCCCCATTGACGTTAGTGGGGGCGGAATTTCCTTGTATGGGCCTTACGGACAATTTTACCGGAAGCGCGTGAGAGAGAGCGAGGGAGAGAGCGAAAGCAACAGCCTACGCCCATCAAAGCGCTGGCTTGTAGGATGCTGGACAGGTGACAATTACACATAGCACATAATGTCACCAAAAAAGTGCGTTTTTGGTTGCCAGACCAAGACAGTCCTGCACAGATTCTCCAAAACCCCGCGTTAAGGCAACAGTGGATGTAATTTGCTTTTCCGGATCAGCAACTGAGTTGCGCGAATGTTTATATCTGTTCGCTGCATTTCGGTGCCGACTGTTTCATAAACAAGGCCCAGCTCGACGCCGCATTTTCCCAATCGCCTAATGCTGAAGGATGGAGCAGTCCCAACGTTAGAAGGGTGAGTGAGACTGCTTCAAATGTCTGTGTTTTTTTTAGTCCGCTTACTGTCTACACAAACCACGCGTAAACACACAAACACACGTGCACAACTGCACTTCCCACATGTACACCTTCAAAGACAAAAATACGACGATATAATTCAAGTATAAATATGTAAATAACACAAGCCGCTAAGCATATTATATAGTTAGTGTATAACTTGTAACTTACCACATACAGACGTCCTGCTCTAGTCGTTTTTGCTGCTGCTCCTGTTCAACTGCAGCCTCTGGGTCTGATTCCGGATCATAGATGTATGGCTGTATCTGATTAAAAGCCATATTTTTATTTTGAATAAAGTTTTTTTCCCGCTGTTAGGGATGACGGACTCGACTCAACACACAGCGCGCTGCTGCACACGTCATTATTTAGCTCCGCTCACACGACACGCCCCCACCCGCTCGGCTTTTTTCGGAAAGACTCGGAACAGCGCATCTTTCTTATATAATTATTAAAAAATAAAGACTTTTCGGAGATATGCAGGATGCAATGCTACTCTATAGGTACTCAAGATTGACATGACACTGACTGAAACTGAGTGTTTCACCCCCCCTTTAAAACCTTACTGTAAACAGCACAGAGTATTCACACCATACGTCTTAATGATTGCCCCAAAGCACTTTTATGTCACCACGTTCTGATTTCATACTTATGGGTAATCATCATTCTGGTCCTGTTCACACACGTCTCCTACTATGTCTCCTACTGGCGTGACGATGTAGCTAAAAATCTAGTAATGAATTAACTAATTTTATAAATTGTGTAACATTTTAAATAACAACTGACAGGTAACAATCTACAAAAATAGGCTTTAAACTTTGTAACGGGGTTTGTATATGGGAAGGAAGGAGTCGGGAACTGGTGAATGTTCAACAAAGACTTTAATTAAATAATAAACAAAACGAAAAGTAAAGTAAACCGCGGGCAGCCCCTCATGGACTTCTGCCCGCACACACATAATAAAACAAACAAAACTCAACGTAAAGTCCAGGCCTGGTCCTCTCTCGTCCTTGACTGGTGTCGCTCGTCCTTATATACCTCTGAGCTCCCTCATGAGAGGACTCAAGAGCGGTGTGACTCGCAGGTGACACTCTTTTGCAATCACGTCCGGTTCTCGCTTGCTCCTCCCATGTCTCTGACTCGTTCACCTCACCACATACCCCCATCACGCCTCGCAGGCTGGGGGGTACACCTGAGACCCCAATCTCCGCTTCTGTGGTGTGGACAGACGAGACGAGAGAAGCGGGAGACGGAGACCGAGCGTCAGAACGAGAGAGTGGAGAAAGGAAAAAATTAAATAAAAACCTGTTCCGGTTACCGGACACACTGCCGCTCGGTCCTCACCAGCCGAGAGGCTCTTCCTCGCGGTGCCAAGCGATGGTTCTGGACGGCCAGATCCTCCTCCGCCCCCTGGTGGCCGGCGGTGGCTCCTCTGCTTGAGGGAGCCGGCAGCGAGCTCTTTGTTCCCTGCTCCTCCCCATTACAGCGGACGGCAGCAGGCTCCAGCCCACGGTGAACGCCGGCAACTCCTCCGCTCCCTCCACGACAGCCGCCACCCCACCTCGACCCAGGGGCACGGCAGTGACCTCTCCGTCCCACCGGTCTTCACCGGTCGGTTTCACCGGTGAAACCAATCATTTCAATAGAAATCCATGCGATCTTGAATTCTGCTTAAGGATAAAAGATGTCCTCATAATGGGTTCAAATTGGTCAAATGGTTTTGGGACATTGGCCAAAAGAAACGGTTTGTTTTGGTTTGTTTGAAAGTGACTTCTGTGTGAGCTGTGCTCCAAACATTTCTACAATAGATAATGAACCTTTTTGAAATGTCGCTAATGTGTAGTTGGAGAATTGCTAGCATTGACATGTAAGGTTCGGTGTACTGTATAAAAACAGCCTAAAGTGGCTTGCTTTTCTTTGGTAGTTTATTTTGAAGGTCAAGCTGGTATTTTACTGGTATCCAGCTGGTCAGTCTTGGTCACCAGCTGCTACCACCCCCCTTCACCCTCTTTAAAACCAGCAAAACAGACAAGCTATAACCATGCACTGTAGGCTGATCTAATCTGTTCAGAAGAGTTTGTGATTTTGTGACTGATGTTGTTCAGTCTGTTTGTGCTTTGGTTGATTGACACATAAACACAGATCTTGTGGAACACTCACTGGTCAGATTGAGCTTCATTGACACTGAGTGGTTAAGCACACTCTGCTCTCTGCATGTGTCCACAAATTTACAACACACTTGACTTAGTAAGCAAATATTGATGAAATGCTTGCTTTGGTGTTGCCAAGGAAACTTTGTGTGTGTGTGTGTGTGTGTGTGTGTGTGTGTGTGTGTGTGTGTGTGTGTGTGTGTGTGTGTGTGTGTGTGTGTGTGTGTGTGTGTGAGCCTGTGTGTGTGTGTGTGTGCCTTGACATTGGAGTTCAGAAGCTGAATAATGGATGCGAATGTTGATGTAATTTCCAGACGTATTTTGCTGCTTCTCCTTTTTAAATATGCAAAGGTTTATTGGCGATGCCCAGGCAAGAGGCCAAACTGGGTGTGGAAAGTGACAAAACAGGAGAAAAAGAGACACAAGAAAGGGAGAGAGATAAAAATAAGGTCTTTGAAGAGTGGCATGCACACTTGACATGCATAAACACTGTCAACATGCGCAAACATTCTCAAGCAAATATTTAGACGTCCTCTCCCTCTCAGCCGTGGCGCTGATTGGTTCACGCTCTCTTTATCTCTGTGGTGCGAGCAGTTAAAGGTGAAGGCTCTGTGAGATTTTTCTGCTCTGTCACCAGTCTGTCTGACTCCTGAGACCGGTCAGAAGTGAGTCAAGGGTTAAAATGTTCTGTTTGATCTTGTCAGATGAAAGCATGAAGGTTTTATAATACTTGGGGGAACTATCTGTTAGCATTCCCATTCATTTCAATGGCAGCGACTCGACTAGAGAAAATATGCCATCTTTGCTCATAGTGGCTCAGTTCTAAAAGCAGTTTTTTTTTAGCCAGTCAGCTATAAAAGCTATGTGACTTGTTGCTCAGAGAAGATAATGTTGTGTTCATGCTGAATGGCAAATGCTTTAGAATAAAAATAAAAATAAGTAATAAGCTTTAATCAATGGCATGACAATGCTTACATAATATAATTAAATACTTACTATAGAAAGATGTTTTTTGCCTACTAGTGTTAGTGTTCATAACTACTAAACTAACAACTAGCCAATGATGACTAGACAAACCTTCACCCTTGATGAAGCACAGATCTTTTCTTCCATATTGTGATGTATAGAGATAAAAAAAGGGGGGAACAATGTAGGGCGGTGACTTCTATTCATCAGCTGTTGATTGGATAGAGACAGATCTGAATGCAAGCTTGCGGCTGGTTGTAAAAAAAGGGGTGGGTTTACCTGTACAACATAATTGGAGAAGTCCAGCCTATGTATAATACACTGGAAAAAATGTAGAGTGACATCAAGGGGGTAATCTAGCGCTCGGAAAGCGTTCCACCCCTAGGGGCGGCCATTGCTAACCAAGCCATCACCTGTTAGCATCCCATTGACTCCCATTCATTTTTGAGTCACTTTGACAGTGAATAACTTTACATCTGAGACGTTTAAAGACTCCATTTGTCCATTGTTTATTTCTAAAGAAACACGACAATGCATAAAAGGCTCCATTACCTTGTATCTTACACTATCGCCCCATAGAAGCTGTTTTTGTAAAAATAGGCTAACTATTGCGTCATAACCAACGCGACTCTGTCGCACAGTTGAGAAATTACCGTATAGACCTGAGGAGACGCTCGCAGGCAATCTTTTACTGTCTATGGGACAGTCGGGGGGACGTGGAGACATAAAGTCTGATAAAGTCAAGGGGGAAGAATGGGGAGAAGCCCATAGTGAGCCAAAAGCAACGGGAGAAAATATTTAAACAACGTGATTCAGCTTTCACTTTCCACAACTACTAGAAGACCTACAGCTGTCAGACAGGAGGCTCACGTCACATCTACGTCGTCAAGCTCAGTCTGAGCCTGCGCAGTTCGCTCAGCCATCAGGAAGTGAGTGCTCCTATACTGACATCACTTAATGCCGTAGAAGTCAGTGGGATCGCTCGGTCCATTTCTTTTACTGTCTATGAGTGACATTTACTTAAAAAAAGCTAGGCAACTTTTTCCACACAGAAAGTGCTTGTAATCTTTACTCAGGCTAAAGTAATATTTACTTACTAGAATCACTTATTTTTTAAGTAAAATACACAAGTAAATTGCACTCGCAATACTCATCTATAGATTGTAACTTTCATTCAGATTACCATTGCATCCAATTACAAAGCCCAAGTGAACATTGCTGTTATTTGAAGTCTGTCATTTAACCGCAAGATCGAGTTATGACATTTAGATTAAACATTATAACCAAATTGTAAAAATCATATGCACGGTAAATCATTCACTATAAGATCGATAACAATAAATCTTTATTTATATATATATATATATATATATATATATATATATATATATATATATATATATATATATATATATATATATATATATATATATATATATATATATATATATATATATATATATATATATATATATATATATATAAATTGATGAGTTGGCTACTCTTTTAAAAGTGCTCTTTTAATCGAAAACCTTCCTATGGTCTCTTTTTCCCTCTATACTTTCTCTGGTAAAGGAGGCAGAAGAGAGGCAAGACAACACATTAAAGCAAAATTGACTGCACACATTGTAGACTGTATAATTATTAGGGGTTTGATGCTAATGTTAGTACTAATTAACATTTTGTATTTAATTGCTGCTATCATTTGCTTTTGCTGACATGCTAGGAATTGTTCACCCGGTAGTTAAAATCATAATTTACTCAAGTTGTTCCTAACCCGAATGAATTTCTTCTGTGGCGCACAAAAGAAGAATTTTAGCACAATGTCAAGGGTGCTTTTTTTCTGATCAAGGTAAAGGTGAAAGTAAAGCTTTCGAGCTCCAAATATTATTAAAGTGTTCCTATAGCTCCTCTAGTATAGCCATGGTAAGTCATTTTGGGTGAAATCATTTGTGCATGAGAGTGAGATATAGTGCATAGTGCTCCACCCATTTTGGCTTTCGCCCAATCAGGTTCCAACTGCTAGGTGATTGATGCATCAGGAGTGCAGACGCAGTCCCTTATCGGCTGACACCTGCTGCTTTACAATATGTCGTCCTGTTCCTCTGAGAGCATAAGAAAAACAACATTCATTCACACATCAAACCTTTCTCTCATTTTATGTTCACTCTATGCGGTTTTCTCACCTCTTATTTTCTGTCTGCACACACACACACACACTTGCCCGTATCTTATAGTGTGGCAAAACACTAGGGAAATTAAAGCAAATCAGTCAGCCTTCACACCTATGCTTGAACACAACCTAAATCATCACTCATATCACTGTCTTTCTAAACACACGCTTACGTTCTCCTTCAAACCTGCAAACACGATCAGATTTACCGAGCGAGCGCAAGCCTCTAATTCAATCACTCTGCCTCATTTCAGTTTGCTTTAGATTACACCCTTGAGACAAACAGAAGGAGACATACATTGTGCAGTATGGTGCGGCAGGGCTTCAGGGTCGAGTTGACAAGCACAACTGCAGTCAGTGGGCTGCAGATGCTATAATACAAATGTACATTTATCTGCCTTGGGACAAGAAAAAAAATTCTAACAGTGTGAGAAAAGCTGAACAGTTATTTTTGTCCCCCCACCCCCCAGTCTTTGCTGATACACAGGAGAAGATGTGTTCAGTGAAATGCAGTGGTCTGGTAAGGCAACTTATGTTGACAGAGCATCTAATATAACTTTGCTCTTAACTCATACACTTTCACTTATAACATTTTTCACTTATCAGACACACAAAATAACAAAAGGCAATATTTATATAAATATGGAAAACCGCAGCCAAGGTACCCAGCCAAACCTTGAACCCTTGGTTCAAACATTATACGACAAAGCAACATATATATACACTCACCTACAGGGTTATTAATTTCAATTTCAATTTCTCATTAATGCAGTTATCTAAATCAACCATTCACATGGCAGTTGCTTCAATGCATTTAGGGGTGTGGTGCTGGTCAAGACAATCTCCTGAACTCCAAACTGAATGTCAGAATGGGAAAGAAAGGAGATTTAAGCAATTTTGAACGTGGCATGGTTGTTGGTGCCAGACGGGCCGGTCTGAGTATTTCACAATCTGCTCAGTTACTGGGATTTTCACAAACAACCATTTCTAGGGTTTTATAAAGAATGGTGTGAAAAGGGAAAAACATCCAGTATGCGGCAGTACTATGGGCGGAAATGCCTTGTTGATGCTAGAGGTCAGAGGAGAATGGGCCGACTGATTTAAGCTGATAGAAGAGCAACTTTGACTGAAATAACCACTCGTTACAACCGAGGTGTGCAGCAAAGCATTTGTGAAGCCACAACACGCACAACCTTGAGGCAGATGGGCTACAACAGCAGAAGACCCCACCGGGAAGACTGGAAAAATTTTGCCTGGTCTAAAGAGTCTCGGTTTCTGTTGAGACATTCAGATGGTAGAGTCAGAATTTGGCATGAACATAATAAGAGCATGCCTTGTTACCACTGTACAGGCTGGTGGTGGTGGTGGTGTAATGGTGTGGGGGATGTTTTCTTGGCACACTTTAGGCCCCTTAGTGCCAAATGTGCATGGTTTATATGCCGCTGCCTACCTGAGCATTGTTTCTGACCATGTCCATTCCTTTATGAGCACCATGTACCCATCCTCTGATGGCTACTTCCAGCAGGATAATGCACCATGTCACAAAGCTCAAATCATTTCAAATTGGTTTCTTGATCATGACAATGAGTTCACTGTACTAAAATGGCCCCACAGTCACCAGATCTCAACCCAATAGAGCATCTTTGGGATGTGGTGAAACGGGAGCTTTGTGCCCTGGATGTGCATCCCACAAATCTCCATCAACTGCAAGATGCTTTTCTATCAATATGGGCCAACATTTCTAAAGAATGCTTTGAGCACCTTGTTGAATCAATGCCACGTAGAATTAAGGCGGTTCTGAAGGTGAAAGGGGTCAGACACAGTATTAGTATGGTGTTCCTAATAATCCTTTAGGTGAGTGTATATTTCATGGTGGAGCAGCTTTTTCATGCTATTTTACAAAATGTTCTCTAATCCAACCTGTTACATTTGTGAATTAAGGTAAAGAAATTAACATTTAACTTCTACTTAGGCCAACAGCAAGAAGGAAGAGGCTCACAAAATGATGGGAAGACCTGCACCCCCACCACTGACAGAAGAATAGGAGATAGGAGGGGAAAAAAGAACAATTGCTTTTGTATTTAGCAAATAAAGATGACCAAATAAAGAGTGAATCATTTGTGTTTATTTAACACCTGTGGTGTATGGCATATATTTCAGACCCTTCCTTCTGGTATTCTTCCATTCCATATAGTAATCTTTCATTGTTCAGAAGGCATAATGATGGGAATATGTGTATCAATGCATTCAACCACATTCAAAAAAGGAAATTCTAATTATTAAGTTACTTCCAGAGGTTCCAACGTCATTTAACCTGATTTCTACTGACCTGCAACCCTGTGCAACTCCTCTTTGAGGCTCTCTTTTTTATTTTTCTTGTTTCCAATCCAAATATATACAAATTAGTAGAGTTTTTGCTTTTGTTTGGGAGAGAAACAAGAAACAAGATTTCAGTTAGAAGTAAGATTATTTTTCTTACTACATTGGCGATAATTTTGCTTGGTTTAAGCAAAAACTCACTTTATTTTGATTTTTTGATTTTCAACAAAACACGATTTTGTTTTTAGATATTTAGACTAGAATCAAGACTAAGTAAGAAGAGTATTTTTTGCAATGGACACACATTCAGAAAGAGCTCATGTGAGAGTAAGGCAAACTTTCCTTACCTGGCCTTACTAATATGCTCTGCATCCCTGATATTATATAAAAAAATCATTAAAACATAGTACCGCTCATATAAATATGCATGTGGATACAGCAAGCAAAAAAATTCTCATCTGACATGAATGTAACACCCCACAAATTACTGCAGCCTCCTCTTCTGCAGGATGCTAGTTTTATCCTTTTGACAATATCCTCTTGATTAAAAAATATATTCAGAGTAAATGAATGTACCTGCATTGCAAAAAAACAAAAAACAAATTGTCATTTCCAGTCAAAATATCTCAAGATTGTTAAATCAATGTGCATTTCCACATAACAATGGCATGTTCCTGGGGACAAAAGAAAAAAGCTAATTGAAATGAATTTTTCTTATTTTGCAAATGATATGCCAATAGGATAAGAAAAAAATACTCAGTATTAAAAGCATTTGTGCAGCATCAATGACTGAATGAATTAAGTATTTAAAAATCGCTAGCACTTTGAAAAGGGGGAGGCGACCGAATTAAGGTAAACATTTATATTAATATTAAGGATGATTAATAGTATTATTGAAGTTATACAGTGCTGAAAGACACAAAGACCCAATCGAGCTCTATTTACACTCATAACCCCTCAGCTGGGCTGTTGTTCGCCACTTCTCTTGATGAATTCTATACACTTGTGTTCAACTGTTGTCTCTCCTCATCTTCTCTTTCTCTCATTCACCGCATTCATTGTCCAACTCTTTGTGGATGTGTTTGGTGCATTGTATGTATGTAATCATATCTATACAGACTGCTAATGAGCTTATTGGAGCACCAACAACACAAGCGTACCCTAGAACACACACACACACACACGCCTCAGGGGTCGCCACAGGGTAGAGTGAAATTAACATAATCTGTCCTATTCACGCTGACACTCTCCTCTTTGTTTGCAGTAAATGAACTCTAACCCCTGACAACATCACATACCCAGTCCTATTTCACAAAAATAGGGGGGAAAGCAGCAATGAGATGTGATTCAAGTGATAGACTGTAGTAATATCAGCCAGACCAACTAAATCATTGCTATTTTGTTAAATTAAGAGTGTCAGTTTATTTGTTCGCCTTCTTCACCAAAGGGTCAAGGTTTGGCTGGTTAGTGTAGCCCTTGCTGGTAGATGTCATACTTTACTTACTTAATGAAGACAGATTATGCTATTTTACATGATCAACTTTCTGTAATGTATAATGTTGCTGTTTAAGCATGAAAAATATCTGAAAAGTTACAAAGCGCAAAGTCACTCCAAAGGGTTATTCTGTAGCCTATATAATATCGCACTGTTTCTGGTGTCCCTGAAATGGTGGTCTGGAATGAACACGTGACAAAATTCCTTATTGGAAAAATTCCCGCCAAAAATGTATGCAAAAATGGGCATTAGTATTGTGTTAAAACCAAGTGGCAACATCCCCCAGTTTCTCTTGAAGCCAGTATGAAAGTGACTTAAATAGCAGTTCCTCAACTGGCCACTAGGGACAGGCTCCAGAAGGGAGCAGAATCTCATTGAGCCCCATGTTAAAATTCACAACTTTAACGCAAAAAAAACGTTTACAGCCTGGTACAAATTGTGGTTTTGGTCTACACAGCTGATTTTGCCCTTCATGACAACTGTGAGGGGGGTGAATTTTATGTATAACTCATTCATATACCAGGGCTCTCAAGTCTCACGCATTGGGCGTGAGACACACGCATTTCAACCCGTTCACACGCTCACACGCCACACCATGTATTTCTCACGCAGAGAAATCGCCAGGGTAACACACACTAAAGTTGCGCGCTATTAGAGGAGTCAAGCGAGTTCCCTGACGGCCCTGCCACGCACCAGTTAATCTAATAAAAATAGAGACCGAACAGCCAATCATAAAATAGATTTGCTGTATCTGGGTAAGATATAGATATTCCCTCCACCCAAGAACGTTTACGTTCTGATTCCAACGTCAACTTCTGTGATTCACGCCACGGCCTTGCTCATTGAATCAAATGCTCGCTGAAGTACCGTTAGTTGGCAAATAGAAGCAACGATGACAGACGCAGAGACACAAAGATAACGGTGTCAAGTTAAGTTTCTGACAGCACTTTTGGAAGGGTTTTTTTTTGTTTTTATCTCACTTTCATTAATTAATTTATTAAAAGTAACTCCATTTTGTAAGATCATTTTCGTCTAGTAATTCCAAACATCACGAGGCAGACGACATTCATCAAATACTGTCGAGTTATTAACACGCTCCACAGCACCACCCAGTGGATTTAGTTAAAACTGCGAGATTTAGAGGGATTTATAATGGATTCACTGCATTTAGGCCAGCTAAGCAATAGCCTATAGTAAAATTTCTATTTTATTTTTATTTTTCGAATATTAATTACAAATCGAATATATTCGTGCTCACCCCTATTTTTGGAAGTTGAAGTGTAGCGATATAAAATTTGCAATGCAATATGCAAAATGGCAATGCATTTCAGTATTTAAATTTACATTTTCCATACCATGTGTGCAACATTTGGAACAAAATGATAATTCAAATTGAATAATATAATTTACATTTGCTATTTCCTACACTAGTTTTAACATATAATTTAAACATAAATTGTATATTGTAATACTTTATATAAGTTGCAAAATTAAAATTACACACACACACTAATTAAGTGCATTTTTTTTTATTTGTACGAATTTGTACTTTTTCATATCAGACCCCCGTACCCAGCCAAACCCCGTTGCTGCCGCCACGGCCAAAATCTCACTCTGAACTCAGTTCAAAACTTGAGAGCCCTGATATACATTATATAAAGCCTTAAAGTTCTGCAAAATTAAGGGCATGGGTAGGCTACTTTGAGTGACAGGTAGATTGTCCTTTGTCTGCTGTCTGTTAGTTATCAAGTCACCTCAGCTCAGCCCACGTCCTGCCTCCTAGCCCATTTTTTGTTATCCGTTAGTGTCACGAGGCAACGCACGGCCAACTCATTTCTACTTTACGCTTCAAAACTGCCCTTCAGAATATTATGGGTACATCACGGACACTATTTCCATATTTTTTATTAAAGGTTGAAACTCGCGGTTATGTGTAAGGGAGATGACATTTCCTAAACACGCTTAAAGTGGTTGACCAGTCGCACTGGGCAAGTCGACCAATCAGAGCACATTGGGGTTTTTTCAGAAGAAGGGGATTGATGGAGGCCGGAACTTGACAGTGTATCTGACAGACTGGGGGGAAAAGAGCTGCAATAATGTAAAATATGTGAAAATAGTGTTTTTTGAACATTCAAGCATGAAGATCTATTCTAATAGACCCCAAAAAACAAAATCAAGACTTTGTATTTGGCATAATATTGCCTCTTTAAGGTTACAGGTTTAGGTGCGACCTATGAAATGAAAGCCCTCTTATTGACGGCAATACTGTGTCCTTGAGCAAAGGACTGCTAATATTAATTCTGCACTCTTGGTATGTATGATGCTCCGGATTGAATAGAATGATACAGAATAAAGGAAGCTCAGCGCTTTTTCTGGAAAACTACACAGTGCTGAAACAGACAGTTCTGTTTGATTGGTTTCGAGATTTGGGAATACACACACACACACACACACACACACAAAGGAAGACAAATCTGAAATTAACTGTCACTCAGGTGAAATTACGTATCTTACTGTCAACACAAATCAGATGTTTACTGAGGCATCTAAATTAAAAAAACAATATTTTTTGTTTTGTTTTTGAAGGAAGTCTCTTAATTACCAAGGCTTCAGAAATTAGTCTATGATGATGATTTGCTGTTCAAGAAACATTTCTTATCGATGTTTTAACAGTTGTGCTGTTTTTTCAGGATTATTTGATGAATGGAATATTCAAAAGAGCAGCATTTACAAGATTTTAGAAGATATTTTGCAACATTTTAAATCTTTTTTTTTTGTTGTTGATCAATTTAATACACCATTGTTTGAATAAAACTTAAAATCTTACTGACTCCAAACACACTCTCAATGTACACTATATTGCCAGACGTACTGAGGCATCCCTCCAAATCATTGAATTCAGGCATTTCAATCACTTCCATGGCCACAGGTGTATAAAATCAAGCACATAGGCATGCAGACACTTCAACAAATATTTTTTTAAAGACTAACCCTAACCCATCACCAAGTGAAATGCAAAAAAAATGGGTGGTGTAAAGCACGCTGCCACTGGACTCTAGAGCAGTGAAGATGTGTTCTCTGGAGTGACCAATCACACTTTAGCATCTGGCAATCTGATGGATGAGTCTGTGTTTGGTGGTTGCTAGGCGAACTTGCCTAACTGCATTGTGCCAATGGTATGGGGTTGGACTTGACCCCTTAGTTCCAGCGAAAGGAAGTCTTAATGCGTCAGCATAGACATTTTGGACAATTTCATGCTCCCAACTTTGTGGGAATAGTCTGGGGATGGCTCCTTTCTGATCCAACATGACCCAAGGTCCATAAAGACATGGATGAGCGAGTTTGGTGTGGAGGAACATGCCTGCATGCCTGACCTCAACGCGATAGAACACCTTTGGGATGAATTCGAGCAGAGGCTGTCAGTCAGGTCTTCTCGTCCAACATCAGTGCCTGACCTCACAAATGTGCTTCTAGAAGAATGGTCAAAAATATATATAAAACACTAAACCTTGTGGAAAGCCTTTCCAGAAGAGTTGAAGCTGTTATAGCTGCAAAGGGTGGGCCAACTGCAGATAAACCCTACAGATTAAGAATGGGATGTCATTAAAGTTCATGAGCATGAAAGAGTAATATAGTGTGTGTGTGTGTATATATATATATATATATATATATATATATATATATATATATATATATATATATATATATATATATACACTACAGTTGCCTACAGTTAAGTTCATATATATTTGGACACAGCCAGAACTAAAAATGTCAAACCAGTATTGGAAAAGCATTCTTTGGATGAATGAAAGTAAGATGATACAGCATCATCTGTAAAACACAGTATGTGACAGTGATGGCATGGAGATGCAAGGCTTCCAGAGACACTGGGTCACTGGTTGATGATGTGACAGAAACAGGCAGATATATTTTGAAGTGTTGGGATATTCTGTTCATAATTGGATTGAATTAAAAACTGAAATGTTGTGCTTCAAATTCCCTTTTTTTCCTTGTTTTATTTCAGTTCTATTCTGGTGGCATACAGAACCGAAATTATGAAAATTGTAGAAAAACATGTACACACAAACTAAATGCTCACAGACTCATAGGGATTGTCACTATGGGGACATAAATTGAGGTCCCCATGGGTACAAAAGCTTATAAATCATAAATAATTAGTTATTTTGAAAATGCAAAAATGCAGAAAGTTTTGTGTGATGGGTAGATTTAAGCATAGGGTAGTGTTGGGGGATAATATGGTTTGTACAGTATAAAGACCATTACGTCTATGGCGAGTCCCCAGAAAGATAGCACACGAGATGTGTGTGTGTGTGCACACGCTTTCTTTTAGGGGTTTCTCTTCGATGATAATCATAAATTCTTCTGGACAAAAACTAAAGAATTTATTTTCATCCCGACCTTCATTATTCAAGAGAATATTTCAAAGCAAACTCTGCCCCCTAGCGACACATACTGGTTAGTGCATTTGTTCAAATAGGCCTGTGTAGTTTCACGTTTCACAAGCATTCATGTAAAGTTTTCACAGAGCATTTTTAAATCACATCTAACGGAAATGTATAACTTTAGGTTACTGTTAAGACATACTTTTTTAGCAGTCACATAGCAAACATACTCTTTATTCATTTGTAAAAGCAAATTCATAAAACAAAATATTTAAAACAAACAAAAATAAAAAGTGAACATTTTTCAATGTCTTCACAGGGACTGAAGAAGATTTTTTTAATCATTCAGTCAAAACTCCCCTCCAAAAAAAAAAAAAACAGTTTCCCTGTATCTGACTTCTATTTGTTGAGGGCTAATTTACACTTGTAAACTTGTTTCACAAAGGCTGAGCATTATTCTTACATAATTGCATGACCATGTGCAATGTCATGACAACGTGTGTGGTGAAGTCCCATAATCTGATACTCTGAATAATCTATATGATCAAAAATGTATTTTTTAAAAGACAAATGTGAGAAACAACTGTGATGTAGGCCTACTGCAGTTTCAGGCCATGCGACATTACACTTTACTTCTGCTCGGATTAAATGCATGGTCATGTCATTTCTTATCATTATATTAAAGGCCATTCTCACACAGATTTTATTTCATAGTTATAGCTGAAATAGTGAATAAAAATAAAATAAAAAATATGTTTTAACAGTGAACACCAAAGTTTAAAGTGTAAGGAACAGTCTATAAGTGCTGAAATGGCGCCACCTATCTCTCTAAAAACAAAGCCTTGCGACGGCGAGTAAAGTTAGCACGATATATGGAAGCACTGGTTACGGATTATTAGTGGTGTTTGCTTGCTAACGCAAGTATTACTATTATTACGCCTTATACTTAAGGATAACGATTTGAACAAATCCCTACACCTAAATAACCTAAAGTCCAGAGGAACTTGGAGGAGATCTTTTAAAAATTCTAATGGCCTTCAAACTGCATACTGTATACTGCTTATTAAAAGCACGAGAAATAAATGTATAAAAATGTACACGGAAAAAAGAGTTATTACTCACTATTTTTGTCTAGTTTATCGGTACAAATATCTAAACATTTTATCAAAAGCAAAATGACATTAAGCCTTGTTTTCTGAAGAAAAAAATAAGTGTTTTTACTTAAAACAAGTTAAATATCTTCATATTTGGATATTTTAACTTATTTTAAGCATAAACTCACATGATAATTGTGATACATTTTTCTAGACTAAATAGTCAAGTAAATGTATCTTGATTTAAGAATGTTTAGATATTTGTACTGTAAAACAATACTAAGATTATTATTTTTTGCAGCGTAACACCAACAATCTACACAACTTTAACCATTTGTAATAATAATTTGATTTGATTTCTTTGGCGAACTTATCCACAGCACTAAAACACTCTTAGATAGGCTACTTTGTGCAAATATCCAGTAGGGAGCAGTAACGTAATTCCCCTTTCAGTCGCCAGCACTTCCCGTAACTCCTGCTCACCTAAAGTCCCTCTCTCTTGAAGCCCCACCTTACTGCCTCCTCCTCTCCATCTTCTCCTCCCTCAACCCTTTTTGAAGAACCCATTCAAACCTTCACTATTCTCTCTCTCTCTCTCTCTCTCTCTCTCTCTCTCTCTCTCTCTCTCTCTCTCTCTTTCTCCCTCCCTCTCTCTCTCTCTCTTTCTCCTGCCTTGCCCTCTTTGCTCCTGTGTTCTGATTGGTTCCAGATCTGCTCCACTAGCTGACTCAACATTCCACAGCTGGCCACAGCACCGTTTCACCTCGAGGCCTAGCCAAGAGTCAAGAAAATAGGGAACTTGAGTTAAGAACTGAAAAGAAGAATTAGAGAATGTAAATAAAGAGGTACAAAGTTTAAGTTTCATCCAATGTACTGTTTGGAATCAGCTTTTACATGAGCTCATCACATCACACCGGCTGAGATCAAGCAGACCGTTACAGTGAGGTCAGACTTCCTGTTGGGCAGCTCTGCGTTCAGCATGTGATTAGAGAGAGAGATACCGCGGTGCTTGTGACAGGCTCATTCTCATGCACTTTCATCTATCTATTTCTGTCCGCAGTTCTTGTTTTTTGGTTCTGCACCACTGAACTTCAAACACACCATCGTTTCATTTGATGTGTAATTATTATGATTATCATTTTTAGACGGATCAGGGACCTGGATTCTGACCCAGAGAACATCAAATTCAGCTGCACAAATTTTGAAAAGAGCAACAAAATGTGTCACAACAAATAACTTCAAAAGTCACAGTCTGAAAAACAAATACTGTTGTGGCGTTACCTTGTAGTGTGTGATTGTGCGCTCTTATAGTCTGGAAGTTCCAGTCAAGGTGATTTTTAGGGGGACTTTGTTCCCTTTTGGCACTATAGGATAACTATGACATGAAAAAATATGCATACAAACTGTACAAAAACAAAAAAAATGCTATTTTCCACAAAAACCAATCCAATTGGCTCTTCTGAGATGGTGGAAGTTGATTGGCTGACAGACTTAGATGGATGGACCGCTTGATTTTGGTTGATCATCTGCTGCGCTCTACACAGCCCTCTCAGTGTCTTTAAAAAAAAAATTGAAACTTTTTTTTTTCTTAAACGTAAATTCTCTCAGTCAGTTGCTGCGTTAGCAGAATTGTTCTCCTAGGTGTTTTGAACCAGTTTGAACACATCCAGCATTATTCGCCCTGTTCATTCAACTCCATGTCTGAGACCAGAATGTTTTTTTCTGCTTCTTCGGAGGGGGCGGAGTTAGTGCGGCTGTACCGAGCACTCTCATAGGCGCCTGTGGAGCCATAGCGCCGCCTACGATACAGATAAATCCCACACACCACCAGCGCAATCAGAACCAGTGCTGCCACCAGGACCTGGATTAATACATGGAGATGGTCCACCTCAGCTAGAAGAGAAAAAATATATATACTCAAATAAGAAAATGACAAGCAACATCATGATTATTAATTCAACATATTTTAGGTAGATGTGAGGTTTAAATATGATTATAACTTACACTGAAAAACAGGCTCTGCTGTGGCTCCTATTGAAAAAGGGGAATATAGAAAAAGGAAAAGTGGGCTCAATTATGAATGAATGTATTAGCACTTACTATGAGGTCAACTAATAACAGTCAAGTTTTTTTTTTTT
Source organism: Pseudorasbora parva (assembly GCF_024679245.1). Classification (NCBI taxonomy): domain Eukaryota; kingdom Metazoa; phylum Chordata; class Actinopteri; order Cypriniformes; family Gobionidae; genus Pseudorasbora; species Pseudorasbora parva. Next base: position 25,299,989 of record NC_090173.1, read on the forward strand.
TACCTACTAAAATTTGTTGGGCTGGTAAGAAAGATTGTACTATTTTTGAAGTCTCTTGTGTTCATTAAGCCAGCATTTATTTGATCAAAAATACAGTAAGAACAGCAATAATGCAAAATATTATTACAATAAACCAATGTATTATTTTAAAAAGCAATTCATTCCTGTGAAGGAATAACGGTCATTACTCCAGTCCTCGATGTCATATGATCCTTCAGAAATCATCCTAATATGGTGATTTGATCTATTGCTTTTGGTTTTATTCACATTTTATGTATTCTTATTCTAAAGTTAGTGATTTTTTACAGTTGGTTTATTGAAATAAATAATTAGCAAATATAATCTGACTCTTAAGATTTTTTAGTGGCATTTTAGTAATTATTTTGCAAATTTGTGACATTTTTGCAAAAACAGAGACTTCAAAACACTTCAAACAACAACAAAAAATGCAAACTTTTCACAAAAATACTGATCTATAGAAAAATATATATATGAGAGACCATACCCCTTGGTCGTTTACAGATGACTCCATGTGTGCGGTTTTTACAAGACCCAGGCCTCCAGAGGCCCGTGTTGCTCTGAACCCAGAAGCAGCTGTTGGCGGACAGCATGCTCAGATTAGCGTCCTGCTGCTCCCAGTTACTGTATTCCACTACTTCACTGTCGGCCCACACCAGACTGTTTTCTGTAGAATCAAACACATACACGGAGGACTAAATAAAGGCGATCCAAATTGCAGGTCAATGAAGTTTCAAATATGAACCATCTTGCCTTTGGGGTTAAAAATCATTCCAAGCCATGCGCCGTGGGCCTGTTGTTGAAAACTTTGCATGTGCTCCCACACAAATCCGTTCTCGTTTTCATCTAATACTGACAACAGCTTAGCTCCCACTAAGAAATAAAAAACAAGATTACTTTAGTTTATCGTGTGCAATATGTTCCTGTGCAGTTCTTTCTGGTGTTTCCAGTGTGTGGACGTTACCTTTGCTACACGTGCGGATGGCCTCGTGTTTAAGCTGTAGCTCGTGCAGGATGAACGAGTAGCAGTGATTTCTGAAAGGAACCCAGGACCAATTACCTACAGGCTGTGGGCAAAAACCTGGATACATCCACCTGTGGTCTATCCTTCTCTCTGACACAGAAACAAAACGAGCCAAATGCTATTAGAACACAGAAGCAAATTTTGTGCAAAAATAACACCACAGACAGATCCAAACACGCATTGATTGTCTGGAATGGAATGACAGTATAGTGCATGGTATACACATTAGTGTTGTTAAATTATTAAAAGTTGTTTTTAGTCAATTGAATAGAGTTGAAATATTAGATGAAAACTTGTTGAAAGTTTACATGCTACAATTACTAAAACTGAAATAAAAATTAAAAAGATATAGTCGTGTAAAAAAAGAAAGGACACCCCTTTGAATTCTATGGTTTTCAGGTTTTAAATACAACAAAACATGACATATTACACCATGTTGTTGTTTATTTAACAAAAATAAAGCCAAAATAGAGAAGCCATGTGTGGAAAAATTAAGTACATCATTCTGGAGGAATTTTGGCCCACTCTTCTTTACAAAATTGCTATAGTTCATTGAGGTTTGTGGGCATTTGTATATGCACAGCTCTCTAAAGGTCTCGCCGCAACATTTCAATCGGGTTAAGGTCTGTTCTTTGACTGGGCCAGTGCAACACCTTGATTCTTTTCTTTTTCAGCCATTCTGTTGAAGATTTGCTGGTGTGCTTAGGATCATTGTCCTGTTGCATGACCCAGTTTTGGCTTTAGCTGGCAGATGGTCTCGCATTTGACTCTACAATAGTTTGTTCTGTTGCTCATAGTTCACTCAATGACTGCAAGTCGCCCAGGCTGCAAAACAAGCCAAAAATCAACAACTCTGCTTCAGTATGATGGACAGTTGGTATGAGGGGTTTCTGTGATATGCTGTGTTTGGTTTTCGCCAAACGTGGCACTCTGCATCTGGCCAAAGATCTCCACTTTGGTCTCGTCTGTCCAAAGGACATTGTTCCAGAAGCTTTGTGGTTTGTTCAGAGACAACTTTGCAAACCTAAGCTGTGCAAGCTCTTGGGTTTTTAGCAGCTTTTCTGCACATCTTGGCATCGTGTTAACACACACCTGAATGCTTCTGACTAGCAAACGGCCAAAACTTCTGCTTTTATGGAGTTGGTCATGCTTAGTGATGATTAATTAATCAAAGGGATTTAATTAGCAGTGCCTGACTGCTAATTGCCATCTTAATACATAAATTCACACCGCACAGACAAACTTGTTTGTTGTTTTTTGTCGGATCAGTGTATATTGGCATCGTTGGTCAGGGTTTGTTTTCATCTGACTGAACATGTTCAATCAGCGTTTGCCTTTGTATGTTGGGGCTGTGCGGTGAATTGGGTGAATTCACAGACAGCTTATTGAATTCATGATTCGGATCACGTGTCAAACTGCCAAACTGCTGAAATCACGTGACATTGGCGATCCGAATCATTGATCGATTCACTGATTCATAACCGTTTGTATCTTTATTTGAGGATTGAACACAAACGCAGAAGAGAAGACAATGCTGAATAAAGTCATAGTTTTTGTGATTTTTGGACCAAAATGTATGTTCAATGCTTCAAGAGATTTTTAACTAACTAACTGATGTCACATATGGACTACTTTGATGATGTTTTTATTCCCTTTCTGGACATGGACAGTATTGTGCATACACTTAGATACGCTCTCGGAATAAATATCTTAAACTGTGTCTGAAGATGAACGAAGGTCTTACGGGTGTGGAACAATATTGGGGTGAGTCATTAATGACATAAATGTCATTTTTAGGTGAACTAACCCTTTAAGTCAATGTATTAGGCTTCTTTATCCGGGAATTCCATGCATTCAAAATGTACACAGAAATATACTAGTATGGTATGGTATGGTATGGAACATACTGTAACATTTTCTTACCCGTGTTGATTTCACAAATGGCTGCATTTAATTTTGTATTACAAGCAGCCACAGTCCATTGGCCCTCAGTGGTCATGTGACCACATCCATACATTTGATTGGGCTCTCCATCCCGCCAGTCACTAAAACTGATCTCTTCTTCACCCAGCCATGTGTAGCTCCGCCCCTAAAAAATATAAAATGCTTTGCTGAAGCTCTGACATGTCAGGAGAAGAGACATACAGCATGAACACAATGTCACTCACCCCGTCGTTGTGTAGTGCAATCCATGCAGGTTTGCGGAGAGAGCTGAGGAGGAGGGTGAGGTAGGCATGTTGCCGTGGGTCCCGTACTGCAGCCAGTGTTCCATTAACTGACTCGCACAACTGCAGAGCTGCATGCCAGTCCAGACGCTTCTGCAAGATCCGGTACTGCACGCCACCAAATTCTAATGAGCCATCTAATGATGGGGGAAGAGGGTCCAGGCCGGGGGGCAAGGCAGGGTCTGGAAGCACAAGTAGACAGGATATATAACACAGCATATATGCAATGCAATTTACAATATTTGTGCCAGTGAATTTGAGATGTTCCTTTACCTTTATCCTTCATGCAGATGAAGCCATGTTTCTCTGCGTCACACTTGCGAGATGCCCACATGCCCATCATACGATTAGGACTACCATGGAGAAGCACTACACAGTTACCCTAAAGGGACACACATATACATTGATGGTTACATTTCTGAATTTATAAATTATAGATACTGTAGAGACAGACAGATAGACAGACAGACAAAGATAGACAGAGACAGACAGATAGATAGACAGACAGACAAAGATAGATAGATAGATAGATAGATAGATAGATAGATAGATAGATAGATAGATAGATAGATAGATAGATAGATAGATAGATAGATAGATAGATAGATAGATAGATAGATAGATAGATAGATAGATAGATAGATAGATAGATAGATAGATAGATAGATAGATAGATAGATAGATAGATAGATAGATAGATAGATAGATAGATAGATAGATAGATAGAGACTGACAGACAGTCAGTCAGACAGACAGACAGACAGACAGACAGATGAAGATACACAGAAATAGATAGAGAGAGACAGACAGACAGAGACAGAAATAGATAGAGACAGACAAAGATAGAAGGAAATAGATAGAGACAGACAGACAGACAGACAGACAGACAGACAGATAGATAGATAGATAGATAGACAGACAGACAGACAGACAGACAGACAGACAGACAGACAGACAGACAGACAGACAGAAAAATAATCCAGTACCGGGCTTTTCAGTTGTCTGTTGTCTACTGGTTCTCCAGGGGCCCAGTTAGTGTAGCTAAGCAACCCAGGTTCAAACCACCTGAACTGAGCCTGAGATTCTGAAGTGAGCCCCACCCACATGTGGAAACTGCTGTTGGGTAACAGAGTCACAAGGAAGGCTGAAGAGAGAGAAAGCAATAAATACAATTCAGAGGTTAGCCTGTTTCCATTCACACAAACTATTGCAACACAAAACAAATTGAAAGCAAGACAGAAATTGGGGCATGTCAGTCCTAATATTCCTAATATTTATCCATGAATCTTATACTTTCATATTTTTTGCCTTTTCACCTAACCTAGCTTCCCTTTTGTAGTGTGTGTGGGTTTGATTTACCCTGAACTCTGTGGTTTTGCACGGTCACTAGCGTGGCTCTATGTGTCAGACACGTCTTGGAGGCAGCCTCCCAAGTGCTACGACTCGACAGCTCCTCTCCAAACACCTTATAACACTGAAACAACAGTGAACAAAACAGAATTCAGAGATTATGGACATGAGAGTATGTGTAATGTGTGAATTCCTGTGAGAAGGGCCAGATCTTTATTTCTTTATATTCTAAAGGAAGAAGAAAAATAAATATATATATCAAAAAAGCTGTTAAAAAGCTGCCCCCTTTCAAAAAAGCTGCGAAAAATAGATCACTTTTTATGATCTAATCAATTGCAGTTCAGTCAAAGTAATCATACATTTCTTTAAAAAATATAAAGTTTATATACATATATCAAAATAATAGATTAACCTCAAACCAAAAGTAAAATTTGAATGCGAACTGATTTATTTCATTTTTTTTTACTACATCGTAGCCTTGCAAGTGTAAAAGCAGGCAGGTTATGTGAGTGAAGTTCTCACCTTGTGTAGAAAAGGGCTCCAGCCCTCAGGGCAGCCGGCGGGTATGAGAGGAGGAGCGGGTGTGGGAGGGATGGTACCTGTCACATTTACCCTCTTACACACATACGGAAGATCGACATGACACCTCTGGTCTGACCAGTCACCTGAGAAAACATTCAAGCAATTCACTAAACTCACTGCTGTTGAATCACATATTATACCCCAAAATAACCTAGCCATAGACATTAACATTTTTTGAACCTTAACCCTGTGGAATTAGGTTAATTTTAAATTATGAACATGCAGTTTAAAAAGGTGCATGTCAAATCAAGGTAAAGATGACATATTTCTATACGAGTGTTAAAATGGTCAAACCTTTTGAGGCGGAGATTTGGACACATTTGGGCTCTTTGCTGATTGGCCGAGGCTGTCCTAGTCCCCAGGACACATAGTTGAGCACCGAATGATCAGACCACCTCAATCTCCCATCGTTCTTAAATGTGTGTAACCCAACCCACCACAGATCATTTTCTTTGCGGGACATCTAGAAACAGCGAAATACATATACGTATCATATCCGATAAGAAAATAATGGGATGCTGACAGTATTTTTGGGCCAAATTATTCCTTAGGTCTTGTATGCTAATATGATGCCATATGTCAGATCACATTAACTGTCATAAGGATACATCTTAGGTGTGTGTGTGTTTTATGAGTGCTTACCTTGCGTAAAGTGCTAACCAAAAACTGATTCTCCTTTGGAGAGTGCATGGAGACCAGGGAGGCGTCGAACCAGGAGCAGATCCTCTGAGCCTGGTCCCACGTGGAGCGATGTTCAAACATTTTATACTGGGCCTCCTCAAAGTCAACCCACTCTAAACCAGTGTCTACACAAAAACACAGTTATATTAATCTCACATTATTTAGATTCAAAATAATACTCAGGTCACAAACAAGCTTGTTTTGATTATATTACCGATCAGGCATACAGTCCCTGACAAAAGTCTTGTCGCTTATCTATTTTGTAGAAATACCTGATATTAACCTGACTTTTTAATTAATTAATTGGTGTTAGAAATAGCTCATATGAAAAGCTAAAACCCTCCCAAATGATGTTTAATGCACTGAAATAAATAATTTTCACAGAAAAAATATTTATCATTTAATCAAGACGGAAAGGTCAAATTTTGGCAAGACAAAAGTTTTGTCGCCTATACAGAAATTCAACAAATTTACTGCAAATACAAAATATGTCAGCAAATTAAGTTGTGGTGCTGTGAGATCCAAATGTAATATGTTGTATGACTTCCATGAGCTTGAAGGACTGCATCCATGCGGTTTGGCAAGGATTCATACAATTTATCCTCTGTACTTGACGCTGAGACACATTGAAGGTGTCTGCCACATCAGCAGTGGATCTGGTCTTCAGCCTCTTGATAATCAAAACTTTAGTCTCAGGGTGAATCTTAGGCATGTTTGCAGAGGTCTAGTTGCAGTTGATTTGAAGGTCTAGCGTACTGGGGTTCTTTTTATACACACTTGAGACCTAATTGATCCATTATTAGTCACAGGGGAAGCTCATATGACAAAGTGACAACACTTATGTCTTTGCAAAAATTGACTCAATGGGCTTTACCAAGCTGTGAATATTAGAATACTTTTTGAAAGTTTAGTTTTTCACTGAAACATTATCACAAAAGCTGGTGGGATTAAAATGAGCCATTTCTTGTAAAAAAATCTTGATTTGAAATATATTTCAGCGGCACTTTAGGTCAATTTGTACACAAGCGACAAGACTTTTGTCAGGGACTGTATAAATTATATTGTACTGGGCCCCCTTTTGCTGCCAAAACATCCATGACCTGTCGAGGCATGGTATCTGGCACCAAGATATTAGCAGCAGATCCTTTAAGTCCTATAAATTCTGAGGTGGGGCCTCCATGGATCTGACTTCAAACAGCACAGTTCAGCACATCAAACAGTGGCCCAACTGGATTAAGATCTGGGGAATTTGGTGGACAAGTCAACACCTCAAACTCGTTGTTGTGCTCCTCAAACCATTCCTTAACCATTTTTGCTTTGGGCATTTTTGGGCATTTTTGCTTTGTGGCAAGACGTACTATCCTGCTAAAAGAGGCCACAGCCACCAGGGTATACTGTTTCCATGAAAGGGTGTACATGGTCTGCAACAATACTTAGGGAGATGGTATATATCAAAGTAACATCCACATAGACGGCAGGGCCCAAGGTTTCCCAGCAGAATATTGCCCAAAGCATCACTGCTTCCGCCGGCTTTCCTTCTTCCCATAATGCATCCTGGTGCCATGTGTTCCCCAGTTTAGTCACGCACACGCACTGGCCATCCATGTGATGTAAAAAGAAAATGTGATTCATCAGACCAGGCCACCTACATCCATTGATCCGTGGATCCAATTCTGATGTTCATGTGCACACTGTTGGCACTTTCGGCGGTGGACGGGGTCAGCATGGACATCCTGACTAGTCTGCGGCTATGCAGCCCCATCCAATCTGCCATGCACTGTATTTTCGGACTCCTTTCTATCAGAACCAGCATTATCTTCTTGAGCAATGTGAGCTACAGTAGCTTGTCTGTTTGATCGGACCACACAGACCAGAATTCACTCCCCATGTGCATAAATGAGCCTTGGCCACCCACAAGAGCTGCAGGTTTGGAGATGCTCTGACCCAGTCATCTAGCCATCACAATCTGGCCCTTTTAAACTTACTCAAAACCTTATGCTTGCCTATTGTTCCTTCTTCATCAACTTTGAAGACAAAATGTTCACTTGCTGCCTAATATATCCCACCCAGGTGCCATGATGAAGAGATGATCAGTGTTATTTACTTCATCTTTCAGTGGTCATAATGTTACGCCTGATCTGTGTATTTGCACATAACATGGTAAAATGCATAACATGGTAAAATGCAATGCGACAGACCTTCATGGCTCTCGGGTTCCTCTTCTACCTTCCCTTTAGGTATTTTGCAGATCCAGTCTAGCTCAGACTCACAATGTGATACCAGCCAGTTGGTGTCAGCCATGTTAGCTGCTCCGCACTCAGCAGAACCATAATTCCCTCTGCCAAAGTTCTGATAGGCCACCTGAGAGAGAAAGAAATTATGGACTTTATATGTTCCAAGCAAAAAGCTAGTGTGGCGGTACCATAGTAAAGTAATGGTAGCAGATCACAATACAAGGGTAAATTGATATTTGCTATGGCACTTCAAAGAATACTAATGGTAGTACGTTCATATTAAGGATCTTTTTTTGCTTTATGCAGTGGTTCTCAACCGTTGGGGTACTAGAGGGCCTCAGCAAACTTCTAAAGGGTTCTCATAATTACTAATCACATGATTAAAATAGCCAGCATTATACACTACTGTAGTACAATGAAAAATTCACAGTATTTTAAGTAACTCACAGCTGATCCATCACTCCATGTCCAACTGTCACTATTCCGTCTTGAAATCCCGATCCATAGCCAGTGCTGCTCATGATCCTCCGCCTCCCTGCCCAGACAGCCAATCAGAAGGCAGAACTGTCAGACGCTACTAAACCTTTAACAGGCAGTTTACACATGATGCATTCTATTCATAAAATTTGAGTTTGACTAAATGAGGCGCGGCGGAGACTGATCACAATGCATTCTGGTTTGAAATTTTGTAAAGAAAGAAAAAATAAAGTACCAAAGTACCATAAGAGCAAGACAAGAAAAGCCGTCCCAAATCGGCTGCACAAGTGCTGATGATGACACTGCTGTTTCTCGATTTGCCTGATTCACCAAAGACAATGATCACGTGTGTTTCGAGTTTATTCTGACACATTTAACTCAACTGATGCTCACAAACTCTTTTTTTGTAATCATGCTATATTATGCCACGTTTATCAAAATAAACCTGAATTAAAAAAAATATAGAACCACTTTACTGGTATTTGAATACTACAGGCTTATGTTGAGCACCTGTATTAAGCAGTACAGAAGGTAGTAAATTTTGAAGTGGTTCTGTTGCTTCATGAACACATCTGATACGTCTATGTATTAGTCAAACATTGCAGCTTATCCATTTCATCTATAATAAAATACACAAAAACCTCACAAGTGTCACTATAGGGAGCAAAAAGTGTCCGATTTCATGTTTTCGTTTTCAACCAGAATATCGATAATAACTTATCTTACATAAAGTACATAAAGACATTCTATTTTAGGGGACATTCTATTCTATTTGATTGTAAGGAAGCTTTATAAAAACCTTTATTCGCACACAAATCACACCCTCGTACATTACAAACAACCAAGCTTCAGGGGTGAATTTTAGGCCTCTACGCTTCATCACACACACCTACCCAAAGGCCTCATGGAGGATCTGGAAGACAAAGGCCTCTTCCTCCGGCGTGTTGAAGCTGGCGAGCTGAGCTCCATGTTTCTGGCAGAATTTGTGAGCTTGAATCCAAGTCAATCTCTTCTCAAGTGCACCTGCATGAAAGACCTACAAAAAGCACAGTAATGAGGCTGGACAAAGTTCAGTTTTTAAGAATATGCTTAAACAAATTATAGAACAGCCACACAAATTTAAAATAGAATGTCAGGAAGAAGAATGATACATTTTCTGATCAGTAATCGTGAAATTTTAATCTTTGATATGTAAAACGTACTAAACTTTTATCTAAACAATTTCATTATACTAAAACAACTAATGCAGTCATCAAAAAGATTTGTAATGTCAAGAAATATTGTTTTCAGTTGATTTGTTTGACAACATTGTAAAGGCTTTAGGATAAATCATAGAAATATGGGAAATAAAAGTTTAAATTGGTAATATAATACAATTTCTTTGGAAAGATTCAATAAATAATTCATACAAAAAACAAATACACTACCAGATTTTTTTTTTTACATTTCAAGTTTTGTAAGGATTTTCACAATACACTTTTTTCAAAGCAGCTTTAAAGAAAATCATGATAAACATAATATCTACATTTCTTCATGCCTTATTGTTACATCTAGCAGATTAGAGCTGGGCAATAATATATTTTTTTGCACTTTTTTGCAATGATACAAGCAATCCATATGAATTATATATATATATATATATATATATATACAACTTTTTATAAAGAGCTGGGTGAGTTATAAAGAGCTAATATAGTTACATTTTGCAATGTTGAATTGCTTAATTACTGCTTATTGATAGTTATATAGCCTTATAAGTACAAATAAACAGCCAATATCTAAGCAATATGCATGCTAATCAGCAACTAGTTAATATCAAGAATTGGACCCTAAAATAAAGTGTTCACGCTTTTTCAATTCCAAAGAAGTGCAAAGTTGTGACAGACACACCTTGTAGCAGTGGTGGAACATATTGGTGCTTTTCCATCCTGATGGGCATGATCCTGTCAGGGACGGCGTCGGGTGAGGTGCAGGAGGGCTGGGGATGAAAGAAGCGTCCTGATTCTGTTTGCAAATGTATTTGGAGCGGACGCTGGCACAGTCCTTCACCTCCCACAGACCCATGGCCTGACCTGCCACCATCACCACACAGCCTCCCTTTATGCGTGCTGCACATCAAGCAGGTTCATGATTAGCATTTTTATGGTTTAGTATCAAATAATAAAAGGAATGACATTGAGGTGCACACTTGCTCATCTCATACATACGATTGTGTGTGTGTGTGTGTGTGTGTATGAGTGTGTTTGTACCTGGCTCGTCTCTGTTCCAGTTGGTGTATGTGAGCTCATCCCCCGTAATCCAGTGGAAGGGGCCGGTGTTATTCTCATTATACAGGCCAAGCCAGAACTGGTCGTCAGACCGTCCGAACACCAGGCTGCTCACAAAGGCTTGCTCAAACCTGGAAACACGCACACATGCATCTCATAAGTTGCTTCATAATTTAGTGATTTCAGGAAAAAGCACACAAGCTGAATACAAATCCAGTCCATGCTGCTAGGCTTGTGTCTAGTACCTGTTATTAATAATGGCGAGTGTAGCATTGTTGCTTGCGCACATTCCTTTCGCATCATTAAAGGTTAGAGATTCTTCTCCAACCCTGAAACAGGAAGGACTGTGCCATCTCCAACCCTGAAGAGATTCACCAGAGGAAAAGAGAAAGAAGTTTGCTGTTATAATGCATTATATTATTCCTGCTTGAAAAATAACACACTGGTAGATGCTCCTGGACAGTTCAGCTTTTTTTTTTTTTACCTAGAGATTTAGTAAACGTTAATACGTTGGTCCTACTTTATATCAGGTTGGCTTTACTACTGTACTTATTGTGTCCATATTGTACTGCAAAACACTTTTGATGATATTGAGGTGGTGTACAGGTAAAGTGTGGTGGGATGGGTCAGTTTAAGGGTAAAGTTAGGGACATGTATGGTGGGATGGGTAAGTTTAAGGGTAAAGTTAGGGACATGTATGGTGGGATGGGTAAGTTTAAGGGTAAAGTTAGGGACATGTATGGTGGGATGGGTCATTTAAGGGTAAAGTTAGGGACAGGTGTGGTGGGATGGGTAAGTTTAAGGGTAATGTTAGGGACATGTATGGTGGGATGGGTAAGTTTAAGGGTAAAGTTAGGGACAGGTGTGGTGGGATGGGTAAGTTTAAGGGTAAAGTTAAGGACAGATGTGGTCGGATGGGTCAGTTTAAGGGTAAAGTTAGGGACAGGTGTGGTGGGATGGGTCAGTTTAAGGGTAAAGTTAGAGACAGGTGTGGTGGGATGGGTCAGTTTAAGGGTAAAGTTAGGGACAGGTGTGGTGGGATGGGTGAGTTTAAGGGTAAAGTTAGGGACAGGTGTGGTGGGATGGGTCAGTTTAAGGGTAAAGTTAGAGACAGGTGTGGTGGGATGGGTCAGTTTAAGGGTAAAGTTAGAGACAGGTGTGGTGGGATGGGTAAGTTTAAGGGTAAAGTTAGGGACAGGTGTGGTGGGATGGGTAAGTTTAAGGGTAAAGTTAGGGACAGGTGTGGTGGGATGGGTAAGTTTAAGGGTAAAGTTAGGGACAGGTGTGGTGGGATGGGTCAGTTTAAGGGTAAAGTTAGGGACAGGTGTGGTGGGATGGGTAAGTTTAAGGGTAAAGTTAGGGACAGGTGTGGTGGGATGGGTAAGTTTAAGGGTAAAGTTAGGGACAGGTGTGGTGGGATGGGTCAGTTTAAGGGTAAAGTTAGGGACAGGTGTGGTGGGATGGGTGAGTTTAAGGGTAAAGTTAGGGACAGGTGTGGTAGGATGGGTCAGTTTAAGGGTAAAGTTAAGGACAGATGTGGTCGGATGGGTCAGTTTAAGGGTAAAGTTAGGGACAGGTGTGGTGGGATGGGTCAGTTTAAGGGTAAAGATAGGGACAGGTGTGGTGGGATGGGTAAGTTTAAGGGTAAAGTTAGGGACATGTATGGTGGGATGGGTAAGTTTAAGGGTTAAGTTAGAGACAGGTGTGGTGGGATGGGTAAGTTTAAGGGTAAAGTTAGGGACAGGTGTGGTGGGATGGGTAAGTTTAAGGGTAAAGTTAGGGACAGGTGTGGTGGGATGGGTCAGTTTAAGGGTAAAGTTAGAGACAGGTGTGGTGGGATGGGTAAGTTTAAGGGTAAAGTTAGGGACAGGTGTGGTGGGATGGGTCAGTTTAAGGGTAAAGTTAGGGACAGGTGTGGTGGGATGGGTAAGTTTAAGGGTAAAGTTAGGGACAGGTGTGGTGGGATGGGTCAGTTTAAGGGTAAAGTTAGAGACAGGTGTGGTGGGATGGGTGAGTTTAAGGGTAAAGTTAGGGACAGGTGTGGTGGGAAGGGTCAGTTTAAGGGTAAAGTTAAGGACAGATGTGGTCGGATGGGTCAGTTTAAGGGTAAAGTTAGGGACAGGTGTGGTGGGATGGGTGAGTTTAAGGGTAAAGTTAGGGACAGGTGTGGTGGGATGGGTCAGTTTAAAGGTAAAGTTAGAGACAGGTGTGGTGGGATGGGTCAGTTTAAGGGTAAAGTTAGGGACAGGTGTGGTGGGATGGGTCAGTTTAAGGGTAAAGTTAGGGACAGGTGTGGTGGGATGGGTAAGTTTAAGGGTAAAGTTAGGGACAGGTGTGGTGGGATGGGTCAGTTCAAGGGTAAAGTTAGGGACAGGTGTGGTGGGATGGGTAAGTTTAAGGGTAAAGTTAGGGACAGGTGTGGTGGGATGGGTCAGTTTAAGGGTAAAGTTAGAGACAGGTGTGGTGGGATGGGTAAGTTTAAGGGTAAAGTTAGGGACAGGTGTGGTGGGAAGGGTCAGTTTAAGGGTAAAGTTAAGGACAGATGTGGTCGGATGGGTCAGTTTAAGGGTAAAGTTAGGGACAGGTGTGGTGGGATGGGTGAGTTTAAGGGTAAAGTTAGGGACAGGTGTGGTGGGATGGGTCAGTTTAAAGGTAAAGTTAGAGACAGGTGTGGTGGGATGGGTCAGTTTAAGGGTAAAGTTAGGGACAGGTGTGGTGGGATGGGTCAGTTTAAGGGTAAAGTTAGGGACAGGTGTGGTGGGATGGGTCAGTTTAAGGGTAAAGTTAGGGATAGGTGTGGTGGGATGGGTAAGTTTAAGGGTAAAGTTAGGGACGGGTGTGGTGGGTCAGTTTTAGGGTAAAGTTAGAGACAGGTGTGGTAGGATGGGTAAGTTTAAGGGTAAAGTTAGGGACAGATGTTTTGGTGGGATGGGTAAGTTTAAGGGTAAAGTTAGGGACAGATGTTGTGGTGGGATGGGTCAGTTTAAGTGTAAAGTTAGGGACAGGTGTGGTGGGATGGGTAAGTTTAAGGGTAAAGTTAGGGACAGGTGTGGTGGGATGGGTCAGTTTAAGGGTAAAGTTAGGGACAGGTGTGGTGGGATGGGTCAGTTTAAGGGTAAAGTTAGAGACAGGTGTGGTGGGATGGGTGAGTTTAAGGGTAAAGTTAGGGACAGGTGTGGTGGGATGGGTCAGTTTAAGGATAAAGTTAGAGACAGGTGTGGTGGGATGGGTAAGTTTAAGGGTAAAGTTAGGGACAGGTGTGGTGGGTCAGTTTAAGGGTAAAGTTAAGGACAGATGTGGTCGGATGGGTCAGTTTAAGGGTAAAGTTAGGGACAGGTGTGGTGGGATGGGTGAGTTTAAGGGTAAAGTTAGGGACAGGTGTGGTGGGATGGGTCAGTTTAAGGGTAAAGTTAGAGACAGGTGTGGTGGGATGGGTAAGTTTAAGGGTAAAGTTAGGGACAGGTGTGGTGGGTCAGTTTAAGGGTAAAGTTAGAGACAGGTGTGGTAGGATGGGTAAGTTTAAGGGTAAAGTTAGGGACGGGTGTGGTGGGTCAGTTTAAGGGTAAAGTTAGAGACAGGTGTGGTAGGATGGGTAAGTTTAAGGGTAAAGTTAGGGACAGATGTTTTGGTGGGATGGGAAAGTTTAAGGGTAAAGTTAGGGACAGATGTTGTGGTGGGATGGGTCAGTGTAAGGGTAGGGTTAGGGATAAGGGAAGTGTAATAATCAACAGTGTAATTTAAATGTAGAAAGTAATTGCATACGTAATTACATGCAGGTAATAAAAAAAATGTTAGTACAATGGGTGAGTTTAAGGGTAAAGTTAGGGACAGGTGTGGTGGTATGGGTTAGTTTAGGGGGAAAGTTAGGGACAGGTGTGGTGGGATGGGTCAGTTTAAGGGTAAAGTTAGAGACAGGTGTGGTGGGATGGGTGAGTTTAAGGGTAAAGTTAGGGACAGGTGTGGTGGGATGGGTCAGTTTAAGGATAAAGTTAGAGACAGGTGTGGTGGGATGGGTAAGTTTAAGGGTAAAGTTAGGGACAGGTGTGGTGGGTCAGTTTAAGGGTAAAGTTAAGGACAGATGTGGTCGGATGGGTCAGTTTAAGGGTAAAGTTAGGGACAGGTGTGGTGGGATGGGTGAGTTTAAGGGTAAAGTTAGGGACAGGTGTGGTGGGATGGGTCAGTTTAAGGGTAAAGTTAGAGACAGGTGTGGTGGGATGGGTAAGTTTAAGGGTAAAGTTAGGGACAGGTGTGGTGGGTCAGTTTAAGGGTAAAGTTAGAGACAGGTGTGGTAGGATGGGTAAGTTTAAGGGTAAAGTTAGGGACGGGTGTGGTGGGTCAGTTTAAGGGTAAAGTTAGAGACAGGTGTGGTAGGATGGGTAAGTTTAAGGGTAAAGTTAGGGACAGATGTTTTGGTGGGATGGGAAAGTTTAAGGGTAAAGTTAGGGACAGATGTTGTGGTGGGATGGGTCAGTGTAAGGGTAGGGTTAGGGATAAGGGAAGTGTAATAATCAACAGTGTAATTTAAATGTAGAAAGTAATTGCATACGTAATTACATGCAGGTAATAAAAAAAATGTTAGTACAATGGGTGAGTTTAAGGGTAAAGTTAGGGACAGGTGTGGTGGTATGGGTTAGTTTAGGGGGAAAGTTAGGGACAGGTGTGGTGGGATTGATAAGGGATTGACAATTTAAAAACATGTATGTACACAATGATATCAAATGATTCATTTAAATGTTAGTACATAGTAGTTAAGGCCATCTAATATAAAGTGGGAGCAACATATTAATGTTTACTAAATCTCTAGGTTCAAAAAAATCTACACATATAGGCTACACACATTTATTTTTGTGAAATGTGGGGACTTTCCATAGGCATAATGGTTTTTATATCATACAAACTGTATTTTCTGTCCCCTACACTGCCCTGCCCTTAAACCTACCCATCACAGGAAACATTCTGCATTTTTACTTTCTAAAAAAAAAAATCTTTCTGTATAATTTATAAGCCTTTTGAAAAATGGGGACATGGGTAATGTCCTCATATTTCACCCTCTCCTTGTAATACCTATATGTCATACCCATGTCATTATACAGATTTGTGTCTGACATTTCACAAAAACAAGCACGAGCACACACACACACACACACACACACACACACACACACACACACACACACACACACACACACACACACACACACACACACACACACACACACACACACACACACACACACACACACACACACACACACACACACACATGTTGGTCTATGTGGTTTACAGGGACTCTCCATAGGCGTAATGGTTTTTATACTGTACAAACCGTATTTTCTATCCCCTTACACTGCCCCTGCCCCTAAACCTACCCATCACAGGAAACATTCTGCATTTTTACTTTCTCAAAAAAACATCATTTAGTATGTTTTTAAGGCCATTTGAATTATGATGACATTTGATATGTCCTCATAAACCACATTTATAGTGTAATACCAGTTTAATACCCATGTAGTTATACAAATTTGTGTCCTCATAAACCACATAAACAGGCTCACACACACACACACACACTTGTTTGTTTGTTTTACTATATTATATTAGTGAGGACATTGCAGGTCTTCAATTGTTTTTAAATCGGCTTAATTATATAAATATCATTGAAAAGTGC
Organism: Pseudorasbora parva; assembly: GCF_024679245.1. NCBI lineage: Eukaryota > Metazoa > Chordata > Actinopteri > Cypriniformes > Gobionidae > Pseudorasbora > Pseudorasbora parva. Next base: position 25,316,515 of record NC_090173.1, read on the forward strand.
AAAACACTAGTTTTAAATAGAAACATGTTTTTGCCGATTTATAAGCCTTTTTAAATAGTGAGGACCAGTAAAATATCTTCACTTGTCAGTTGTCAAAATACTTCACTTTATAAGTGAGGACATTTGGCCTTCACAAGTACAGCCTAAACTGTACACAGTCTCACACACACACACACACACACACACACACACACACACACACACACACACACACACACACACACACACACACACACACACACACAGTCTCTCACACACACACACACACACACACACATCACTGAGAGACAGATGTGTTCTCTCACTGTCTGGCAATGACAAACTCACAATGACTTTAATAAAGATTGAATTCTTAAAATTAGTTTTTAGATTTATATCTGCAAAAAGTGCTTGCAAAGCAGCAAAAGAATAGTTAAAGCCTTATAAAATAATAATACAGGAAGAAAGTGGGAGAGAGATTAACAATAATATGCAACCTGTTGATACATTATCATTCAAAAGTTTGGGGTCGGCATTAAAATGATTTGAAAGAGGTCTCAAATGCTTTCACCAAGGCTGCATTTATTTGATCAAAAATGTATTAATATAACATAAAAAAACTGTTTTTATATATATTTTTAATAATGTCACAAGTTGTTTGTGTTAAGAATGTGTTAGTTCATGTGTGTCTTGTGCCCTGTCCCAAATGATACCCTAAACACTCGCAGTGTTCCTACGAGTCTGCACTTTCCATTTGGGACAGGGCCTTGGTTGCCCCTGTGTGCTAATTTGTTTTCATAGTAACCCATTGTGTTCATCTGTCTTGTTTAGCTCCACCAATTGGTCTATGTATTTATACCCTTTATTCAGTTCAGTTCTTTGTCTACACTGTAAAAAAATTATTTAGAAAAAAAGTTACCTGGTTGCCTTAAAATTTTGAGTTCATTGAAATTAAAATTTTAAGTTAATACAATGAAATTTTTTTGAGATTCGACAACCTTTATTAAAAGATTATTAAAAGATTTTGTAAGCATATTGGGGAAGCATATTGGGTAATTGCAGGAATATTGTATGTTTTATACCTGATGACGCAATGAAACATGCCAAAGAGTGCTATTTTCATGATTTATCACATTTTTTATGTGGTTCAGGTACAAAAATATTTTGAGTTTCTATTTATTAAACAAATTTCCTTAATTGTATCAACTCAATTTTTTTATTTCAATAAACTCAAAATTTTAAGCCAACCAGGTTACTTACTTTTTTAAGTTAAACCAACAAAAAATAACAATATTTTTTTACAGTGTAGTGTTAAGCTTGGTTTATGTTACTCCTGTATTGTTTTCCAGTGGTTTGTTTTATTTAGTTCAATAAATTCAGACTGCTGCTAATAGATCCCCTACTTGCCTCATTGTAGAACAAACCCATGACAAATATATTTTAAAATAAAATGTATTCATGTGTTGTAAAGCTGAATTTTCAGCCTAATTTCCCAGGCTTCAGTAACATGATATTCCAAACATTAATATAATGCACTGATTTCCTACTTAAGAAACATTTGTTATTATTATCAGTATTTTTGTGGAAATCGTGAATCGTTTTTTCAGAATTTTTTGATGAATAGAAATTTGTAAGAACAGCATTTATTTGAGATAAATCTTTCGTAAAATTATACTGTAAGTGTCTTTACTGTTACTATTTAGGAATTTAATGCATACTTGCTGAATAAAGTCATTAACTTAAAAGTATTTAAAAAAATTATTTGAATGGTAGTGTAAATCAATCAATCATAATCAATCAATATTCAGTATGCAGATATTATGGTAATAACCTGCTGATGGTTAGATTTTAACGACTGATCAAATCAAAATTGCTTAAATTAAGGTTAAAAGGCTCTGGAGTAAAAGTAAATTGTGGAGTAGAAAAATAAAATGAAGTAATATATTGTAAAGCACTGTAATTATATCAAGTTGATCGGGCAAAAGTCACTTTTACCACTCCTGTCGTTTGTGATTAAAACAACCCCCGAACTTAAATATTCAATCAGAACACATAATTGTCACGGTTCATGAATCCACTGTCTCTCTTTCGTCTTGTGTACTGTCTGTGGGCGTAGTCACTGATCAGCGCTTATCAACAGAGCCGGCTGGTTATCATCAGTGTGTGTCTTTATATGTTCAGTAACTGGTGTCTCATGTTGTCAGATCGTTGTGGTTCCTGTGTGTGTGTGTTCCTGCTGTTCCCCGCTGTTTCTGGTGCCTGAAGTTTGCCCGTTATTCGTCGTGTGCTGTCGTCTGGTTGTTCCACTTAGCACCGGGATTCGAGCACTGTCACTGGATCACTCACGGGATTGGAGCACCTTCACCTCGCTGTACAACGAGGTCTCTGCGTCCGTCGTCATCCTGTGTTCTACTCGGCTTTTGCCATACAATTAATAAAGAGCGTTTTGCATTTGCATCCACTGTCTGTGTATCATTACAGAACGATCTGACCATCGATGGATGCAGCAAGCCCTACGAGTTGGGACGAGATCGCCTCCTGCAGCATTGCGAGGATTGATCAACAAGAGGAAGGCATCGCCAACACAGGTCGGGCGGTTCAAGCTCTTGTGACGCAAGTGTCCGAGCTCACCTGTCAAATCCAAATGCTCAGGAACCCCACTGAGCCGCCCACACCACCCATACAGCCTATTCCCATCGAGGCGAGTTCCCCACGAGAGCCGCATCTACCCACCCCGGAGGATTATGCAGGTGACCCCGAATACTGCAGAGCATTCTTGACCCGTTGTTCGATGCACTTCTCATTACAGCCGCAGACATTTCAGCAAGAACAGTCGAAGGTGGCCTTCGTGCTCACACTTCTTTCGGGAAAGGCGGCTCTTTGGGGAACGGCGGTGTGGGAAAGTAAGGGCACTCTCCCCTGGCACCCGTTGTTGTGAGGCATCCGTGGCTCACTCAGCACAATCCCAGGGTGGATTGGGGCCACAACACAGTGTCTGAATGGAGTAATGCGTGTCATGTAATATATAGGAAGCAGCGGATTTGTCAAACGTGCCCGTGGAGAACCAGGACCTGAGGAGAGTGTTCAGTAAATCTCGTGCTGCTTCTCTTCCTTTCGCACCATCTTTCCGACTGTGCCGTAGATTTAGTACCGTGTAAGTCTCTGCCTAAAGGCAAATTATATTCAGTTTCTGTCCCGGAAAGAGAGGCTATGGAGAAATATATTTCTGATTCGCTAGCTTCCAAAAGTCCTTCCTCATCTCCAGTGGGGCCGAGGTTCTTTTTTGTGGGGAAGAAGGACGGATCTCTGCGATCGTGTATTGATTACTGAGGGCTGAACAACATCACGGTGAAGAATACCTATCTTTTATCGTTGATGTATTCAGCCTTCGAGGGGTTGCAGGGAGTGTCCGTCTTCACAAAATTGGATTTATGTAATGTTTATCATTTGGTCCGCATAAGGAAGGGCGATGAATGGAAGACCGCATTTAATACCCCTAGGGGGCACTTTGAATACTTGGTCATGCCTTTCGGGCTTTCCAACTCCCCAGCAGTCTTCCGAGCAATCGTCAATGACGTGCTGAGAAATATGGTCGACCAGTTCATATATGTCTAGATGACGTATTGATTTTTCTTCTTCTCTCCAGGATCATGTTCAGCATGTCAGACGAGTGCTTCAGAGGTTGTTAGCGAATGGGCTTTTTGTCAAGGCGGAGAAATGCGTTTTTCATGCACAGTCTGTTCCTTTCTTAGGATACATCATCTCATCTGAGGGAGTGCATATGGATACTGACAAGGATAAGGCTGTGATAGATTGGCCAAGCCCAGATTCCCGTAAGGCCCTACAGCGGTTACTGGGATTCACCAATTTCTGTCGCAATTACAGCCAACTAGCCGCACCTCTGACAGCCTTGACCTCTCCCCGAACTACATTCAGGTGGTCCGATACAGCCGAGGCTGTATTCGCCAACCTGAAGAGCCGCTTCGTTTCGGCTCCCATCCTCGTGGCCCCTGACCCATCATGTCAGTTCGTGGTAGAGGTCGACGCATCAGAGGTGGGGGTAGGTGCAGTTCTGTCCCAGCGCGCTTCCACAGATGACAAGATGCATAACATAATTATGACATTGGTAACAGAGAGTTGTTGGCCGTCAAATTAGTGCTGGAGGAGTGGCGTCACTGGTTGGAGGGGTCAGGGGTACCTTTCATTGTTTGGACTGATCACAAGAACTTAGAATACATCAGAACTGCCAAAAGACTCAACTCAAGGCAGGCTCAGTGGGCACTTTTTTTTGGACGTTTTGACTTTTCTCTCTCGTACCGCCCGGGTTCTAAAAACATCAAACCCGATTCCTTATCTCATATTTTTGACCCATCCATACGCCTGTCTACTCCCGAGTGTATTTTACCCGAGACTCTTTTCGTCTACACTCTAAGGTGGGAGGTCGAATCGAAGGTTTTGTCGGGCTTAGAAAGGGGTAACGCCTCCACCCGACTGCCCATCGAACCGGTTATTTGTGCCAGAGGGAAATCGGTCCAACGTTATTCAGTGGGGTCACTGTTCCAGCATAGCCTGTCATCCAGGAGTTCACCGTACCAGTTTTTTGGTTAAGCAACGATTCTGGTGGCCACGTATGGCTCGCGACATCCGCGATTTTGTCTTGGCTTGCTCGGTTTGTGCCACTGGTAAAACTTCCAATCGCCCTCCGGATGGGTTATTACAAGCGCTGTCAGTCCCTTCGAGATCCTGGTCCCATATCGCACTAGATTTTATTACCACCCTCCCAGGGCAAAATGGTAATTTTGACTGTCGTGGACCGGTTCTCAAAGGCGGCTCATTTCATTCCCTTACCCAAATTACCCTCAGCTAAGGAGATAGCGGTTACTGTCATTGATCACATCTTTCGGTTACATGGCCTCCCGACAGGCGTGGTGTCTGACAGGGGTCCCCAGTTTGTTTCCAAATTTTGGCAAGAGTTTTGTAAACAGTTAGTTGATCTTCTCTGCAGTTTGCACCTGCAGAGCAAACCTCTCTCAAACCAAGAGAGCCAACCAAGATTTGGAGAGAGTGTTGCAATGTTTGGTCTCCAGGAATCCTTCCTCCTGGAGTCAACAACTGTCAATGGTTGAGTACGCACATAACACGTTACCAGTGTCATCCACGGGCCTTTCTCCGTTTGAATGTAGCGTAGGTTACCAGCCACCAGTTTTTCCCAGTTTGGAATCCGAAGTCGCGGTCCCTTTCCGCTCACGCCTTCATCCAGAGATGCCGTCACACCTGGAGCAGAGCCCGTGAGACTCTTCTCCAGGCTGGGACGCGCACCAAGGCTAAGGCCGATTGCCACCGGTCTACGCCTCCGATATACGTCATTGGTCAAAAAGTGTGGCTTTCTACCAAGAACATTCCTCTCTGATCCGTATCGAATAAACTTGCTCCTAAATTTATTGGCCCGTTCTTGTCACCAAAATCATTAGTCTGGTGACAATCCAACTCAAACTCCCTCCTGCATACAGGAGAATTCACCCCGCCTTTCATGTGTCTAAAATAAAGCCTGTGTTTCATGCACATTAATTGGAGCACCTTCACCTCGCTGTCCACTGAGGTCCCTGCGTCCTTCGTCATTGTCTTGTGACCGTCTGACCCTGTCTTCTACTCGGCTTTTGCCATACAATTAATTAAGAGCGTTTTGCATTTGCATCCACTGTCTGTGTATCATTACAATAATCATCCTTTTGTGCAACAGCTATGAATGATATCTCAAAATGTGCGTCTTACTGAAAAACTGTGTGCTATTATTTCTGCAAGTAGTATACATATTTTGCCCGGTGGATACAGGTGAAAAAAATCCCACAGATTTACCTTAGAGGGGGGGCCTGGATCATATCTTTGGAGCAGAACATCACAGCGAAACCACCCAGAATGGCATAACATCATGCTATGAACCAATCAGAACACTTATAACCAAGAACAATGGCCTGGTGTCGCATGTGCACTGTTTTCTTCAGGGAAAGGAGTAACTTAGTCAAACAGTCTGTTTTAAAGCTTTAGGCTAGTAACCACAAGTAACCTCTGAACTCTGACCTAGCTGATAGCATCCAGAGTCACAGCTCTTATTTAACAGATGCCTATTACCAGGGTCACAGCAAGGTAAATTGCAATAATGCACACACTCATTTAAAACAAAGTGGTTTCATGTAAAGAGGCCTGAATGAAATGGGTGGAGGGGCAACAGACGGGGGCAAGGAGAATGAAATTTAGCCGATGTATGCATATTTTGTGTCTGTGAGAGAGTAACTTGGTGCATGACCTCAAACTTTTAGAGGACAGTTATGAAATATGAAGACTAGCGTGTGAGTCAGACTTCTCTGTTTATTGTATGCTTGTGGCAGGTCTGGGTCTACTGACCACATCTGGAGTTTTAACAGCATGACACAGCAGCGACTGTGAATAGAGGCTTTATGCAGAGAGAAAGAGGGCGACAGAGGTATGTGTGTGTGTGTGTGTGTGTGTGTGTGTGTGTGTGTGTGTGTGTGTGTGTGTGTGTGTGTGTGTGTGTGTGTGTGTGTGTGTGTGTGTGTGTGTGTGTGTGTGTGGTGGGGGGTGGGGGGGTCCAGCTAAACAGAAGTAACAAAAAAGACTGCAGGAGCGGCAGAGAACAAAACATGAAAGGATAATTAGAAGGTTAAAACAAATGAAAAAGGAAGAATGACAAAGACGAATGGGAGACGGAAGGAAAGGCAACAGAGTTATTTACCCGTTTGCAGCCGTGGTCCTCTATCCGGTCGTCAGCCTTTTGAGCTGTTTTCTTACAGATCGAGGGCAGCGAGTAATTACATGGGCTATCGTTCCAGCGGCCCTCCTACAAACACACACACATACTGTATAATGAGGGGTTATCATTATGAAGCTGCTGTAAATTTAGCCTTTTAGGATTGCTGTCTTAATCATGAGTTTAAAGAAAAACAGATTCATATCCATTAACATCAGTCAGACAGTTCTAAAACAAAACTTTTTTTAAAGATGTGTTTGAAAGAAGTCTCATGCTTACCAACAATGAAAACGTTCTGATGTGCAAAAACAAAACCTGGATTCTTTGACAAATATAAAGTACAAAAGTCCAAGCATTTAGAAACTTTCTTAAACTTTAAACCCGTTGTGCATAATGTTAAAAAAAAGCTTTCTATTTTAGATAAATGCTGTTATTTTGAACTTTCTATTCATCAAAGTATCCTGAAAAAAAATGTGGACAACTATTTTCAACATTGATAATAATAATAATAATAAATACAAGTTTTTTTTAGAAGCAAATCATTATAACAGACTGATTTCTGAAGGATCATGCGACACTGAAGACTGGAGTAATGATGCTGAAAATTCAGCTTTGATGTCATAGGAATAAATTACTTTTAAAATATATTCAGATTAAAAACAGTTATTTTAAATTATAAATATGTTTTACAATGTTACTGTTTTTGCTGTATTTTGGATTAAATAACATGCAGCTTTCGTGAGCAGAAGAGATTTCTTTTAAAAAACTTTAAAAATCAAAATCGGTTTCAGATTTGGGGAATTTGGTGGACAAGTCAACACCTCAAACTCGTTGTTGTGCTCCTCAAACCATTCTTGAACTATTTTTGCTTTGTGGCAGTGCGCATTATCCAGCTGAAAGAGGCCACAGCCACCAGGGAATACCGTTTCCATGAAAGGGTGTACATGGTCTGCAACAATGCCTAGGTAGGTGGTACGTGTCAAAGTAACATCCACATGGATGGCAGGACCCAAGGTATTCCAGCAGAACATTGCCCAAACCATCATACTGCCTCCGCCGGCTTGCCTTCTTCCCATAGTGCATCCTGGGGACGTGTGTTCTTCAGGTAAGCCACGCACAGGCACCTGGTCATCCACGTGATGTAAAAGAAAACATGATTTTTTTGATAGATACTGACCACTGCAGATCGGGAACACTCCACAAGAGCTGCAGTTTTGGAGAAGCTCTGACTCAGTCGTTTAGCCATAACAATTTGACCCAATTTGGCTCAAATCCTAACGCTGTCCATTTTTTTCCCTGCACCTGCTTTTGGGCAGTTTCTCCCATTCTTCTTTGCAGGACCTCTCAAGTTCCATCAGGTTGGATGGATCCATTTTCAGATCTCTCCAGAGATGTTCAATCATTCAAGAGTTGTCCCGCCGTAGCCACTCCTTTGTTACCCTGGCTGTGTGCTTAGAGTCGATGTCCTGTTGCAAGATAAACCTTTACCCCAGTCTGAGGTCCAGAGCTCTCTGGAGCAGGTTTTCATCAAGGATGTCAATTTTGAGTGTCATAGCAAAGGCTGTGAATTTTTGTTCGGATGAATATTTTTATTGTATTTTTTATTAAATATTTTAAACAAACTTCTAGCACGGTGTCATTATGGGGTATTGTTTGTAGAATGTTGGGGAAAATATTGAATTTAATCCATTTTGGATTAAAGCTGTAACATAAAATGTGAAGCACTGTGAATACTTTCCGAAAGCACTGTATACACATACATATACACACACACACACACACACACAAATATAATGTATACTCACAGGACCCCAGATGGTAACACAATCCTCATTAACGCTTCGGAAATTGTTGGGTTCAAACGGATGCCAGTAAGTAAAGATGACTGGAGTGCGATCCGTCCATTCAAAGTTCATCTGCATAGCTGTATCATGTAGACCAATCCACAACTCCTCTATGTCTAAGAGACAGGAAGAAAGTCTGAAACATCATCATAAAAATTGTGCCAAATTTTATAAAACATAACTTTTTGGTTTTTATTATTATTATTATTATTTATATATTATTTTAAAATGAACAAAATGTAGTTATCTTTATGCTCTACAAAAAGAAAAGACAATGTCTTGTTTTTTTACTGACAAGACTAAAATACTGATATAGAAAATGTTCTCTGGAAATTTATAAATGGCATTAGTATGTATATACCTTTCTTCATATGCTTAGTGATAAATTCAAGCTCTGAGAGGGTGTGAATGCTAACGAGATTAGCTGTCATTTTCTGACAAATTTTGTTGGCGGAGCTCCAGTCCAGGTTGTCTGAGTTCAACCAATAGCAGCCCGCCTGGAAATTCTGCCAGCCTACATCACACTGGTACCGCCAATCATCTGCCCAGGAGTCTGTTTCACACATAGACACAGGTGAAATCTTCGAGAACATAGCAGACTTTCAGGTAGATCAACACAATCCAAACTAAAAACTTCAAAGCATGCAAAAAAACATGCAATTTTGGGTAGCGATACTCAAATTGCATGGCTGGGCCAGACAAGGTTTACCTCTGAAATAAATCAAATCATATTTAATCATTTAAAGTATAGGTGTAAGCAGTGGTAACATTGCTAGCTACATTTATATGTGAACCGCAAGCCACAAATGTGCATTCACACACTGCACACATACCTGTGGAGAAGGGGTCGAGTGTGGCGTTCGGTCGTTTCTTGCAAATGTAAGGCAGAGCCACTGAGCAATCCCGGTTATGCCAGCGACCCTGCGCATCGGTGCTGATCACTCCACAGTTTTCTTCCTCATCATAGCTTGGCATTTCTACAAAACACACACACACACACACACACACACACACACACACACACACACACACACACACACACACACACACACACACACACACACAAACAAGATAATAAAAACTACTAAGAACTCTTAACAGAGCAGAACAATGCAGAAAAATACACAGCATTTCATATCTAAGATATAATGTAATAAAAGCATACAGTCAGCTGATTTATTGTTTGGTCACTGGTCATTATCAGCTGGCTTACTGCCAATGGCCTGCTGACTGTACATTATTACAACAACAAAAGAACAAGGCTAACAAACAAACAGTTAAATAAGTAAGTAAATATATAAGTAAATTCATTACCGTTGAAAAGTTTGGGGACGGCAAGATTAAAAAAAAAAATGTTTTTGACAGAAGACTCTTATGCTCACCATGCCTACATTCATTTAATATACAGTAAAACAATAATATTGTGAAATATTATTAAAATTTTAAATAAACAGTTTTCTATTTGAAAATGTTTAAAATCATCATTTATTCCTGCGATGGAAAGCTGTATTTTCAGCATCATTACTCCAGTCTTCAATGTCACATGATCCTTCAGAAATCAGTCTAAGATGATTTGCTGCTCAAGAAACATTTATTATTATTATTTGATTTTATCATTGATTTTAGTTGTAATTATTTAATTAATGTATGTAAGAAGAAACTGTAAGTGAAATTTACCACAGAAATGTGATGTAGCTAAACAGACTGTAGCTGTCATTATATGAAAATATTTGACTGCAGAATGCTTCACAGACTCACATATTCCAGTAAGCCATGTAATAAATGAAAAGTTGCTATTATTTTCAATAGCTAAAGTTCTACTAATTCAGTTTCAGGGCGGGCGTGGTTATAAGAGGGTGTGGCTGTATAAGGGGCGGGGTCTCACCTGCTTCCCAGTTTAGGTATTTGAGAGGGGCGGAGTCAGCCCACTGCCAGCCACCATTGAGATCCAAGTCATTCAGACCCATCCACAGGGTGGCGCTGTACCCAGTTAGCAAACCTAAGGTACACACACACTTTATAAACACATTCCACAGAGTTTTAAACAAAATTAAGAGAAGCAATATTGGACTTGTTTTTCTGCATTTACCAGAATACTTTCCTTTTAATCTCTTTCCAGACCAAATAATTGAATTAATGTAATGAATATAATCATGTTTATTTCCCTGTCTCACCATTTATATAGATTTGTTCCTCAACTTTAATGATGCTGAGCAGGTCTGCTCCCTGCTGTTGGCAGCTGGTTCGTGCTTCACTCCAAGAGAGCGTGGCCTGAAAGTTAAACTGGTAACAGTTATCCATCAAATGGTTTATGTCCCAAAATGTCTCACAGTCGGCACCTTTGGAAAGAGAGAGGGATGCATTTTAGTCAGCAGGAATGTGTGCTCTATGATGTACAGTAGTTTCACATTCCAGCTGCTAGACTAAAACAGTGAAAGAATGTCCTGAATTTAACAGGTCAGGTCTGTTAATGACATGAACAGGATTTGGCTGAATTCACTCACTCTTTACTGGGCAGAAACCCCAGCGTTGGTCCTTTCCGTAATCATGGGTAGTGGCACACCAGTTAAAACCATCTTCCCTGCCCACACTGGTGCAGCTGTGGAACCATTGGCCATCATACAGGAAGGGGAAGTAACACGGGCTGCCGTGAGAGTTTCCTTGGATGGTGTAGATTTCTATAGAGAAGAAGAGACAGAAAAACATGGGAACCCTAACTCCAAAGCACTCAAGAATCCCAAGGAAAATATAGTTATAAATATAAGGCTTGAATATGGATACAAACGTCTCCCTTATAAATAAATGTAAATGTAGAAGAGGAGAGGAGATTTTTTTTATCATGAAGAATTCAGCAGCCGTACATTTTATTGCCGTCTACTGGTTTTATGCAAGTTTTAGTATCAACTATAAAGTAGTTATACCACAAGTAACTTCCCACTATGTAAATGTTACCTGGCAGTCATGGGTGAAAAAAAGCTTTTCATTGATGTGTGGCTAGACTTAACTATATTAAATTGACTAGTATGAAACAGTTACAATTGTGGATGGATGGATGGATGGATGGATGGATGGATGGATGGATGGATGGATGGATGGATGGATGGATGGATGGATGGATGGATGGATGGATGGATGGATGGATGGATGGATGGATGGATGGATAGATGGATAGATAGATAGATAGATAGATAGATAGATAGATAGATAGATAGATAGATAGATAGATAGATAGATAGATAGATAGATAGATAGATAGATAGATAGATAGATAGATAGATAGGAGTCAGTGAAATATATATGATACTTAATAGTCAGTTCATGTCTATGTGAAACTTCTGTCTCCCTTCCTGAACTCTTAACCCGCCCCTCTCCTTCCCTGTTTGCGTTTTCACACTTTCTTCCTCTCAGTTGCCCCTCTGTTGGAATGCAGCTGTTTCTATAGAAACCCCTGCATTCTGTCTGACTGTACAGATTAGCTTTCAGTCAACAAAGACAAAAAAGATGGGGGGGGGGGGGGGGGGCAGGGTGAAGGAAGCGAGAGAGATGAGCTACTAGACCAAATGAAGATAACTTCATAGGAAGAACAGAGAACACATGTCAGACTGGAGAGAGAGAGAGTGTAGTTGTGTGACAGTTCTACTGCTGCTGTAGTTCAGAGATGTGGAAAAGTAGGACACACTCAACAAAAACAGATATTCACTTCCAAACACTTGACTCTCCGTTGAACTTTCAGAACCTACGCAGTTTAATTATTGTATAGGCAAACACACAGACACACACACACACACACACACACACACACACACACACACACACACACACACACACACACACACACACACACACATTTAAGAACAAAAACAGCCCTCTGTTGGCATATGTCAGTGGCAACTTTCTGTCAGGAACGACTCGTCACAGCACTGAGACAGAGAAACATAGAGGTGAGAGGAAAGAGAGAAGAGGAATCTGAGTTGTGTGTGAAGTGTCTGCTTCTTCAACAGTTCCCGTTTAAATTAAGTTGCCATTCCACTTCATGACTCTGGCTCTTAAACAGTTCCATTGACAGTTCAGCTATAGGTCTTTTTAAACCCACCAATAAATATTTACACAGATCAGACATAATATTATGACATTCCTAATATTGTGTTGGTCCTCCTTTTGCTGCTTAAACAGCCCTGACCCGTCGAGAGCATGGTAGACCCCTGAAGGTGTGCTGTGTAACTGCCACAAGATGTTAGCAGCAGATCATTTAAGTCCTGTAAGTTGCGAGGTGAGATCTCCATGGACTGGTACAAAGGTCTCATTACAACAGAAGTAAAGCAAAAGGTAATAATAAAGGTTTTTAGAGATATTTTGCTTACTGTGGAGGGGGTGTCCTCTGCCAATTGGTCTTTCATGCATATTACCTCCTGTCCGCAATAAGGTTTAAAATACAAGTTTGGAGGCTTGATTAATGCAAATTCTCTTCACATTTACATTTGAAAAAGGTTTCTGTCTTGGTCTGGTAGGAGATGTTGTAGGAAAGTTTGTCACAGTCCTGTGCTCAGCTTTAAAGGTGGGGTAAGTCTTATTTCAAAACCGTTTTAGAAAAAGGACCCGTGGAAAAACAAACTTCTAGCCAATCAGCAGGTAAGGGGCGTGTCTACTATTGATGGTGAGAAGAGCGCTCGCTCTCGCTCTGTGCACGTCATTATACAAAACACGAGTCACACATGACGGACATTAGTTTATTACATTATGACGGACTCGTGTGTCATGTTCACTTGTTAGTCCATTTGCGATCGTATTGTGGCTCACTTCAGCGATGATAAAGACCCGTTCATTTCCACACCGTATGGAGCATCTAAATCTCCTCACTGTGTGCTTCAAGCATCAGCTCACACAATGTCTCCGACAAGTAAGATACTATACTCCTAATATATGTTTGTTTACTCTTTTCATGATCTATATAACCCTTATCCAGTCATAATTGTAATATGTTGTTAGCTGGACTGTCGTGCTTATGTTCTATAGAGCTGTTCATGAGAACAGTTTGATCGCTATCTCTAATCTTGTCATAATTGTAATATGTCATTAGTTGGACTGCCGGCTCGTGCTATAGAGTTGTTCATGAGAACACTTTGTGATTTTGTGATCGCTATGACTCTAATCAGTGTCATAATTGTAATATGTTCGTTAGTTGGACTGTATTGCTCGTGTACTATCGAGTTGTTCACAAGAACGGTTTGCGATTTTGTGATAGAACGAATGACTTTTTCATTGAATATTCGACCTGGATTAGATACACAGAGATTCTGCCATTGCCGTTGATGCCTCTGGGTTACGTATGTGTGGGGCGGCACAATCAAAATAGGGGCGAGACCCTTTTGGGGGTAGGGGCGTATTTATTTTGGTGATTTGAAATACCAACAACAGTCACCAGATAGCACTTACCCCACCTTTAACCCGTAATGCTGAGTGTCCAGGTGTTAAAGCTACACTGTGTAACTTTTTTAGTTTATTCTTAGCTAAAAACAATTAGTTCTTTAAAAAAAATAATGTATATTTACTTCTTTCAAGTAATAAAGTATTCTCGTAAGTTTATAATATGCCATTGAAAACACATACGGGTGAGGGGTTCGAATGCCGGTCGCCATGTTGCTCCTCCATCTTGAATGTACATTAGCCAAAGAGGGACATACCCATAAATTCAAGCTTTGCCTTTCGCGTTTTAACACTCGATGGCACTGTGTCGAATGTAAAGAGGGGGATTGCCATGTTAATCTTGGACTAAATCGGCCACCGTAGGAGTTGAAACGAAATCAGAATTGAGAGGAACAGAAACTATTATTCACTGATGGTCATATACCTTTACACCGCTAGATGGGGGAAAATATCACACAGTGTAGCTTTAAGATTACGTTGAGTCAATAACAAATCTACACTCAGGTTAGTAACGGACTAGAACACAGCTTAGGTGGCACCAGACTGATGTTTTAGAGCTCCGACTAACACACTAGAATTAGTTACATATACTTAAGACTATAGAGGTTAGTAGACCAAATGGGTCTTGCTTTTAGAGCAACAGAGTGTTAGGGTTAGGGTTATCTAAAAAGAGTAAGCCTCAACTCCTGATTATTGAAATACTATTTTAACTATGTATACGTGGGAAACCATGACATGATTATGCAAAGTTACAATTAGAGTGAGTTAAGTTGGCCAAGTAATTCTGAGCTTAAAGGTGTCTCTTTAACCATACAGTATCATATAAACAACCAGCTGATTTAAGACTCAAGTCAGAAGTACACATTAAACGATAACTTGTATTATTTTGTGGCAGTAAATAATACAAGACAATAATTCTCTCTCTCTTCACATTCAATTGAGACTGCAATCCCATAACTGAGCTGAATCTCATTTGTTCTGCCGAGGTGCTCTAGATTCAGCAGCAACAAAGCACAAGCTCCATCAACACGGGCAGAAGAAAGCAGACGCTCAAGAACATAACATAACCGAATGTCATGACTTTTTTTTTATGTAGCGGCTCTTTAGCCTATTATAAAACCAAAATACCCATCAGTTGTTATCAGGTGGTATTAACCTAAAAATACATGCAAGAAACTACTGAGGGGTAATAAATGACTGTGGTTTGAGATGTAAATTAGTCGCTATGAGACAGATTGTCTGATGAGACTCAAATGGAGAGACGACTGGGCCTCAGCACTGTATACAAACACAGGCCAGACTTTTTAATTGGCTTCTTTTTTGGTGTCCAAATTTGGAGTTGCCCTTGGCAAAAAGTCCACACGCAAGGAGAAAATCCTAGTCTAAATAAGACTGAGGTCTGTCCATAATACAGGTGGCCTTGTTTAAATGTCCTTTTCTCTGTCCAGACTAACTTCCCTTACCCTTTGTCTCTTTTTTAAATCATCCTCTTCTAATTTCTTTTTTTCACAACCTTTAATATTTACATTTTGTAGATATAACCATGTGCGACAGCTGCAAGCAATAAAAGTCACTTCAATCTGAATTTTTGTCCAAACCATCTGTGACTTGAGGTAGGACAGTTTGTTGATTGCTCGGTTTAGTTGTCATGTTTGGTTGCCCCGCCTACAATGCAATCTCATTGGTTCTGCTCCACATAGCTGTATACTACTGTTCAAAAGTTTGGGCTCAGTAAAAATGATATATTTTTAAATAAGTTAATGCTTTTATTCAGCAAGGACACAATAAATTGAAAAATGACAGTAAATACATGTATAATGTTTATAATTAATAATGCTGCTTTTTTTATACTTTTTTATGCATGAATTTTTTTTTTTGAATTCCGCAAAAATATAAGCACAACTTAATATTAATAATATATGTTTCCTGAGCATCAACCCATCCTATCAGAATGATTTCCGAAGGATCAAGTGACATTGAAGACTGGAGCAATGATGCTGAAAATTCAGTTTTGCGTCGAAGGAATAAATTACATTTTAAAACACTTTTCTACATTTCAAATAGAAAAAAAGGAGTTATTCCTTAATTGTACTAATATTTCACAATATTACTGTTTTTATTGTATTTTTGATCTAATAACAGCAAAAAAAAAAAAACCCAAACTTTTGAATAGTAGTTATATTACACATCAAATAAATACTGATTGGCTGTGATTTCTCTTCAGTGTGAACAAACAAAATACTGGTTAGGATATATTGTTTAACTGTGAGAAAGAGAGAAAAGAAATAACAACATTTAATGTGCTGACCTCGGTACGACTTGGCACAAAGGTCCTGATTGTCATTGACCCGCCACAGGAACTTTTGGGAGGGGGGTCTTGCAGGTGGGGCAGCGGCGGCCGAGGCATTGCCACCGTTGAGGAGTAATTTAGGGGAGGGCAAGTAAGTTTCAAGTGTCTCCAAGAACTTGCTGCAGCTCCAGGTCCAGCGCACCCGCGGAGGCTCGTAGTCGCAACGAAACACGCCTAGTGGGGACTTGTTGCCAAATGTGCTAACGTTTCCCATGGTGATCCCCAAGCAGAGGGAGGAGCCGATGTTGAAGAGCCGCCCCCTGGTCACCCACTTCCAAAGCTGGGCATCATCCTTGCAGGAAGAGGAGAGGTACAGCATGTTATCTCTAACCCCCAAGCAGCCCAGCGCTCCCTCGTGGAAAAATGAAAAAGTGTCCGATTCATCTGTATGTGCTGTTGCAGAATAAGAGAGAGAAGAGTTATTAGCCTGACATATTGTAGCAGAGACATCTCACAACCTTATAACTGTACATATGGAAAGATCATTAACATTTTGATGCCAAGCATAGACATTTACAGAGGATTTTAATGATTTTACCCACTATTAGGCCAAATGACTGATCTGACAGAAGCGATTTCCGTCACACTCTCAATGTCATGTGACCAAGATTGTTTTTGTCTCACAGCTATTTTCATAGTATATTATTACTGCAGTAGGATAAGCAAACCCCCTTTTGATTCCCTTTTTCACCCACTCAAATGTTCAACAAAAACAAGTAGTTCACAGCCAACACAAGCAAAGCACAAATCCTGCTCAAACAATCCCACAGAAAGTTTTATGTGCTTCAACTGGCCCAGATTGTAAAACACTGATTTAATTACAGGTGAAAAATAATTGTTTGAGGGACATCTGGAGTTTCTGGTTACAGTCTGTGCATGGCTTCTGTGTGCGCTTCACTTTTGGAATCATATCTCTGACTGCAATAGATAGTAATTAAAAATATATAAAAAATGCAACAGAAACTCCCCTGAGAGAACGCAGACATTGGCAATATTTTGTGTGAACACACACATTTATCCCAGTTTTTTTATAACTAGGAATATGGCCACTCCAGCACCCATCAGTGGTTCTTGGTTTTCTGAAATGAGGAGGCAAAACAACCTCTTTGTGTTTAAACTTTTTTTAGCCCATAAAGATATATATACACATTTTAAAAGTTAAGCATATACATTAAAAATCTTTTTTTAACCCTCTGGACCTCTTTGGTCAAAAAAAGACTTATGTCAAATTTGTTTTGTTTCATCAGAATGGAGTGGCACTTTGTCGCATTAGCTATGTGAAGTTGTGAACGCACACAAAAAAAGGGTTGAAAAAAAATTCACACCTGGCTCCTTCACAGTCATAAATGAAATGAATGGAAAATCGAAAAAATATATAAATCTTTTGGTGGTACAAACTACTAATCAGCCTCTGTGCAGAAAAAAAGCACAGCAATAAAGGGGTGATACTCTAAAATATCAAGAGTGCAAAAGAGACCCCCCCCCCCCCGCACACACACACACACACACATTTATGAGCTATAGCATGACTATAATGCTGAGCACTTTTTGCAAATGTGTGAAATAAAATAAAATAAAATCAGCAAAGAAGTTATTTATGGAGCAAAGAAGCGGTTACACAAGTACAAAACATACACTCTGAAATTGAACCAAAATACCTTGTAGATGTTTAAAATCAGATCAGACCTGAATTGATAAAGTATACCTGTTCATTTTTAATACATTTTTATAACATTTTGATGCCATGTGTAACAAAATGCCCTCCTCTGTGTTCAGGTTTGACTGTAGTAAAATGAATGCAAAAACTGACACTTCAAATCAACATTTCAAATATCAAATGGGTCAATTATTTCTAAAAAGAACACCAGAGAATTTATTAGGCTTTTTATATAGAAATATATAGGAATCTGGTGGTTACACAATGAGATTACATAACTTTTTCTTTTTTTTACTTCCACCAGTTGCCACTAATTTATATTCAAAAATTGTATTTTAAATGCCATATATATTTTAACATGATCCTTCAGAAATGAGTCTAATGTGCAAATGTGATGCACAAGAAACATTTTTTATCATTATCAAAATAGTCGTGCTGCTTAATATTTTTGTGGAAACTTTTCTACATTTTTGTAAAATTTCTTTGATAAATAAGTTAAAAAGAACTGTATTTATTTTAAATATAAATTATGAAACATTATAAATGTCTTTCCTGTCACTTTTGATTCCTTTAATGCTGTTTTAATTTCATTTGAATGCATCCTTGCTGAATAAAACCTAATTTATTCAAATAAGAAAAAACTGAGCCCAAACTTATATTAAATATATTAAAATATATTAAATGTATCCACTGATCAGGCATAACATTATGACCATGAAAGGGAAAGTGAATAATACTGATCATCTCTTCATCATGACACCTGTTAATCGATTGGCTATATTAGGCAGAAGGTGAACATTTTGTCCTCAAAGTTGATGTTTCGGAAGCAAGACAAATGGCAAAGCATAAGGATTTGAGGGAGTTTAACAAGGGCCAAATTGTCCAAAACTGCAGCTCTTGTGGGATGTTCCCGGTCTGCAGTGGTCAGTATCTATCAAAAGTGGTCAGAGGAAGGAACAGTGGTGAAACAGCGACAGGGTCATGGGTGGCCAAGGCTCATTGATGCACGTGGGGAGCAAAGGCTGGCATGTATGTTTAAACAGACGATCTACTGTAGCTCAAATTGCTCAAGAAGTTAATGCTGGTCCTTGATAGAAAGGTGTCAGAATACACAGCGCATCACTGTTTGTTGCGTATGGAGCTGTATAGCCACAGTCCAGTCAGGGTGTCCATGCTGACCTCGTCCACTGCCGAAAGTGCCAACCCCGAAATGCCACCACGAAAGTGTAATAGGTGGCATTATCTTGTTGACAAGGCAATTACTGCTGTCAAACTTTATTTACTGGTGTCAGTAAATTTAATCTCATATTTCACAAAACTGGTTTTCCTTTTGTACAGTCGATTATTTTCTTATCTAAATTTATTGAGGAGGAACTTCCTTTCCTTGCCTCCTTGGAAACAAATGTGCCTGCATGTCATACATTATAGAGCTGCTGTACCGGATACTCACATTGCAGTAACAATGAATAAATACTTTGGTATTTGACTATG
Organism: Pseudorasbora parva; assembly: GCF_024679245.1. Taxonomy (NCBI): domain Eukaryota; kingdom Metazoa; phylum Chordata; class Actinopteri; order Cypriniformes; family Gobionidae; genus Pseudorasbora; species Pseudorasbora parva. Next base: position 25,336,026 of record NC_090173.1, read on the forward strand.
TGTTGTTTAGCCAGAGAAGAAAAGGGAAAAGAGATGGCTAGGAGGAGAGTCAAGTAGGATGCAGAAGAGCCAAACCCGCCAACGTTCCCGAAAGCCAGGCTGGTTTCTTTTTATACTTCCATTTTATTTTTCTCTCTCTTTATCTGTCTCTCTTGTGCACCCTCTCATCCCTGCAGGGGGGAATGCAAGGTTACAACCACAACGTCAGAGAGAAAGAAATCTGGACCAAAAGAAAGAGAGCCTCAAGATAGACCCGGGAGAAACAGCTGTTTCCAAACACAGTAGTTTTAAAGCAGGGGAATGGGAAATGGGATCACTCTAAAAACAAACAGGACCTTTTCTACAAAAAAAAAAAAAAAGAAAAGAAAAAGAGAGACAAAAAAGTTCACTGAGACCCTAAAAGAGACCCTGGGAGACTACCGCATATCATCACGCAATACTCAGACATATATTTTCAAAAGTAAGCATGTAAGAACTTCTGTAGAAAATGTAAAATATAGATAATCCGTTAAAGACACATAAAGTGGCCCCGAAAAAGTATTTGGTCACTTTTTTTAACCAAGCACTGGCAACATATCACCTATGGAAAAAACCTAGTGTCTAGTGAGATGTAAAATAACACAAGTTGAACAAGTGAACAAATCCAACTAGGACAATTCTTTCCATGAGGCCCTGATTCCACTTATTAATGACATGCAACCCGTGACAACCCGGGATTAAAACAAGTCTTTCCGTCTTCCTGCAGAACAGCAGAAGAATTTGAGGGCATCATGTGATCCGAGCGCCTCATACGATTGGCGGAGGTAAGACCCTGGGGAGACATGCTTCAGGAGCAAGGTAGGTAAAGACATGCGCGTTCACGCAAACTTCAAAGCGTTTCTCTCCACTTCTGACAGATAAAGGGCAAAGCAGGCTCAGACATTTCTTGCGCATCATGTCTTCACAATGAATCAGGGCTTTGCTGAGATGAGTAATTATGGGCGTTTGAAAAAAATGCAACAAAAATCTATGAAAATGAATCGCGTACTCTGATCAAATATGTCCACCTTTTGAAAATCAGGTCAAAATATACATTCTCAGGTTTTGTAAATAATAATTACATAATACTCAGCTTCTGGTTCTTAATGCAGAATAAAAAAATAAAAAAATTATATATAAAAACAATATTACTAAACTATACTACTAATAATAATAATAATAATATTAAACCTTTTAGTTTATTGTTTAAATATTCTATTTCTAAAATAAATAAATAAATAAATAAAAAGCATTTATAATAACAATGTTACTCTCATTTTTCTCAAATACATAAAAACAATTAATAATAATAATAATAATAATAATAATAATAATAATGTTGTTTACTAATTTTTTTCTCATTGAGGGCCAAATAAAAAGGAATGTAAATAAAAATGAAAAAGCATTATTCATAATACACTGTACACACACACAAAAAAGTTTCATATTGAAACTTTTCTAGAAACTGATCACATCTACATTTTTCAGTTGGCCAAATTGTATTTTTCTGTGACTTGATGCAATTTAATTCCCAGAAATTAAATTTGGCCAACTAAAAAATGAAGATGTGATCAGTCACTACAAAATGTTCAATTGGAGACCTGATTTTATTTTTTACAGTGTAATAATCTTTTTCTCAGACATATGAAATGTTATTTTATTTTATTAATTACTTTTTATTCATTACAAGGCAGGCTACTTAAAACAAGGTTGCTTCAGTGACTGTTGCTTTGGAGAAAAGCATGCAAAATGAACTACTGCATAACAGAAAACAGAAAAATACATTGACAGCTGGCACAGGATGTTAACACGGGCAGCAGTAATGCATGCAAATAGCGCAAATCAGCCGTGGCTGTGTGATTAAAGAGAGATGCATAGCTATTGATAATTAGTCTTTAGTACAGTTAGAGCATTGAGAGCCAGAACACCATCCATTAGAAGGTTCTCGGACACTTATTGAGTAGGCTGACAGTTTACAGAAAGAAACTCTTTTTTCAGTCTGTGGATTTGGCATGAATTCTCCATAAAACCACCTTTGTCCAGATGGTAGAGATGAGAACATATCATGGCACAGATGCTGCCGCACAGCTAAATACATTGTTTTGGCAATCACTGATTACATAATGCTGATGATGACATCGATATGACTATTGTGTGGGCGAAAATGATCTCCATCAGTCTGTGGAATGTTTCCGCTGGTAAAACAAAATACAAGACTTCCCATCTGAAACCGTTATACATCACACTTACTAACTCGGAGCTGAAGGCTAAATAACACAGAAGACATTGCTAAGATTAGGATATTCCACCTCCGGAAACAACAATTTGAATGCCTAAGGAAGAATGCTGTCATCTTAGAAATTAGCCATGTTCTGATGTCCAGGGTGACTGATAATAATATGTAATGCAATACAATTAATGAAAAATGAGATGAACACAAAATTAGCCATGTCCAATTTACTTTAAAAAATTGATTTTAAAAACAAACTTAGAATTAAAAAATTGTGATTCTAAACTAGTCGATGCCTTCTGAGTTTAGAGTGTAATCCCCATGACAAAATACACAGGACACCAAAAAATGAAAAAGGCTCATTGGGTGAGGGGGAAGAACTAAAGTCTGAGGATGAGCTTAGTCATGTATGTGGTTTTCCTGAACTCTGATTCGAAACTGCCAAAGCTTAAAGTTTATTATTATGACAGATGTGCTTTTGTTTCTACCTTACCCTTTTTGGAGGAGGGCAATGGAGTAAGGGATATAAAATGAAAGAGAGAGAGAGAGAGAGAGAGAGAGAGAGAGAGAGAGAGAGAGAGAGAGAGAGAGAGAGAGAGAGAGAGAGAGAGAGAGAGAGAGAAAGAGAGAGAGAGAGAGAGAGAGAGACGGGGGAAGGAAGGTAACAAGCCAGCTGAATCATGGAGGAAAAAAAGGAATGAGGGAGCAAAAGGAAAGGTGCAGAGAGAGGTCAGGGTTTTGTATAGATGATCCTTTTATTCTGTAAACACAGAGATTGACCAACACACAGGAAATTCCGGCCAGTATTTGTTTCTCAGCTCCTGTAACTGAGCCCTCAACCTAAGATCAATCCCAGCTGAGGCAGAAACAGGTCGGCATGCATTTACACGCATTGACACAAAATTAAAAAGTCAATCAATAATATTTAAAAAATGGTAAGAGGAAAAAAAACAGCGGCAAATAATAATAAAAGTCAAATATTATAAAGATCTTTGACCAAAATGGATAATAAACTCCCAGAAACACATATAAATCTGAAGCGTCAAATGGACAGTATAGAAGCCATTTATTTCCTATTTAAAACACTGTTACCAAAATTCGGTCAGTTTTAAACTCCAGAAATGCATGATAATAATTTTCAAAAAACATTTAATTTTAATTATTTTAAAAAAAAATTATAATGATTTAAATTAATATAACATTGTATAGACTAAAATATTAAAATTGATCAATAAAACTACTGAATTAAAAAAGTAATTAACTACAATATACTTTAAAAAAAAAAAAAACTGGAAGCTAAGACAGAATAAGCTAAGCCGCATGCTAAAAAAATATTGATTCATAATTCCATCTGCAGTCTGCAACTCCTACGGTAATTTGCGCTGTCGGGTTTTTGGTGACGTGTTTTATCCTGTTTGACAACACAGCTCTGTTCTTCACAAATGTTGAGCTGTGACATAGGTGTAAAAACCTACCCTGTCTCTGCTGGACTGTGAAGTTGAGAGAAGCCCTAAAAAGTATACAAGACCCCCGAGACTAGACAGCCCTCAGCTGCGGCTCGTTATTGTGTAACCGGATATTTAGGGCACATCTGCTTACGGTGTGTGAATCAAGCGCTTGAGAACACAGGTTAACAGAGCAGTGAGAAACCAAAAGCATGCTTCTGCAAACAAGCAAAACGACTGTCCCTTTATAACTCAAATGTCCTTTCGCACACTAAAGTTGCGCTATAAAACATAAAAGCGGTGCCTAATGTGTTGTCTATATGAACGAAGCATTTTTTCAGAACAAATCTTTTAAGTGAACGAATCAAATCGTTGTTTTCAGGCACTGACTCAGTCAGAGAGTGTCAAACCTTGGACTTATGTGCCTTCACGTGCTGTCTAAAATGAATGATCGTAAATATTACTTTTATAGTTTAAAAAATGGACATGAACACCCTCTCAAGTCAAAATTTAAATGCGGTACATTCGTAGTTAAAACTTCAGAAGTGGCAAGTAGGACATTTCCAAACGCATGTTCAGTGAATCAAATCAGAAAGAGCTTTATTGAAAAGGACAAGGAATTTTTATTGGTGCTGAAGCTTCCAGTGCACATACAAATAGGCCTACAACAAGAAAGTAATAAAAATTCTAAGAATAAAATGAAATATATAAAATTATAAATAGTTATAAAAGTATAATTATAAAAGTATAAATAGTAGACCTAGTATAAATAGAATAATATAAAAGTAAGTATTGACATAAATTAAATACAAAAGTAGCCTATGTTTTCAGTGGAGTATAAAACCTTATGAACCGTTGTGTTTTTATTAACTTAGAATGAGCCATTTCTATCTACATACGCCGCAGGTCCTCTTACAGCAAAATCGCCATTTTGCAAAGTCATGTTACATTGTCACATTAACCCTCAGGAGCGTTGGGGGGGGGGCTCATAAGTCAGTTTTCTATACATATACATTTGTATATGATTTATAAATGGCTTATTTTGTTTACATTATAAGTGTTATATGATAAAAATGCATTGGTATCACTATGGTATTTTGTACAGGGGCTCAGCAAGATGGTTTGTACCCAGGGCCCAAAATTGGGTGCTATGCCGCTGTTAGCCCTGAATAGAAAAACCTCTCTACAGAGCGCTAGTCTATGTGCTTCGAAAGGGAGGTGTGAGCGGTGGGTGATGCGATTCGCAAACTCACCGCTAGATGCTGCTAAAATGTAGCCACACTGCAACTTTAAATGACATTTCTAGAGTTTCTACTTTAGGCTATTATATACCCATGCCATTTTCAATAACGCATATAAAACATTTTCAGCCGAAAAACGAATAACGAATCAGTTGAGTAAACGAGACAACGACTCACAAACACACCAAAGGACATTCGCTTGGCGCCACCTACTGGCGTAAGTAGCCTACGTAACCTGCAGTAAGCATCAATACACGAACCAGTTAAAGATTCTTTTAGCGAATCGATTCAAATGATTCGAATAACTGGAATGAATCAATATCCACACCAGCATCGCTTGCACTCCCCTCCCCCTGTTCTCTCTTCCTCTTTTCACATCTGGTTCCACTCAGAGTTTGGACTTTCGTGGCATTCCTTCACATCAGTGCACCCGGAGCCAACACAACAGCACCCCAAATAAAACCAAGCCTCATTATTAGTATTATTTCTAATTCATAAAACACGTCAATAATCACGAAAACAAAGAAGTCGGGAGGGGAAAAGGGCAAAGGCGTAATTAAAAAAAAGTGATAATAAAGCGTGAATGTTTCCTACCTGAGTGCACGGTGGTGCTCCGCTCCAGGCTTAATACTAGAAATAAATATAAAGTGCATCTGCAAACATTTATCCACGCGCGACTCCAGCAGCCGTCCCGGTGCCCGCCACCGTGCTGATGCATCCCCGCGGAAAGGTGAAACGGAGAGAAAAACGACTGCTTTCCCCCTTGCCGTTGAAACAGAAGCAGGAATTGTGAAGGACAGACGGGCTTTGAGAGTGTCAGTGTCGCTGTGTGCGTGGACTGTGATGAGTTCAGAGTGAATGAGCGGGGCAGACCGTTCACTTTCACTGCACACGCACACACTCACACGTCCCAGAAAATGAAGTGGAAGAGGCGGAGAAATAAGTTTGAATGACTACCCGACACTCGGGAAAAGTGTCCAGGACTGAGAATTTAGCAGAAGTTCGCAACACTTTGCTCTCAGGACACAGAATCACGACACTGAATTATTTGTGTAATATTTACTCACATGCTTTACTTGGGAAAAGAAATGGCGTTCTTGGACGTTTCCTCTGACAAAAGCAAGTAAACGTGTTACCTATTTTATGATCATGAAGTTAACAATAATGCATTGCATTTGCATTACAGACCAAGTACTCGTAGGCCTATACACTATTCAAATAAAAAAAAAATCATATGCAATAATATAGGACGCGCTCCATGAATAGGGCCTAAAACTCAGCCTAGTCAACAATGGTCAGTGGAAGGAAGTCCTAACCACGGGAGGTCAAACTAAATTGTTATATTAACAATAACATTTTCTATAGCCTAATTGATTTTGAAATCAAGTCTGATCAGTTAAAAAGTGTTAAACATTATAGAAAATGAATAAAAATGACAGGATAACCAGTTTGCAAACTGAGCCTTACAAATTGAAAAACATAATTTAAAAAACACTAAATATGGTATTTTGGTCACTAAAACTAGCTAATAAAAAAAGTTCAACAATCTAAACATCAGGGGCCATATTCACAAAACATTTTCTTACCACTAAGATTTCTCCTAAATCAACAAGCTTGGAGCTACTTTTAGCCTCAAGATATTTTGTGAATATGGCCCCAGTTCAATAGATTAGGTTGTTATTTCAGTCAATAGGCTCAAGACCTAAAGGTGACAATTGGCCGGGGGGGGGGGGGGGGGGGGGGTCAACTTTTCATGCAAATGTAATGACTTTATGCTAATATTAGATAACGGTTTATAAAATGATAGTTAAACGTATCCAACATGCCAAAAACATTTGTAAAGAATTAAAGGATTTGCTAGTAACTTTCATTTCAAATATTCAAAATCAATAATTACAGGAACAGAAAAGTTAAGTAAAATTTCTATGGATGTTACATTTCCGAAAGCTTGCCGAAAAGTGATTCAAACAGCAAGCTCACATTGAAGGGACCGCTTTAAACTTAGTAATGTGTTATTGGCATTTTCTGCTTCTTACTTACTGGCAGTATATGAACAGGATTAAGTTGGACAATATTTGTGAGACTACAGAGGTGGGAGATGAACATTTTAATTCAAGCTGTGGATGATCTGACACTCCTTGTACCGCTTGGCAATCCAGGACAGGTTCTGTAATGTAATCGTGCATGAGATTACCAGGCCAGAATAAATATGTGGGTGGAGTAGTTGGGTTGGAATAGTTAGACAGGGCTGGTTTGGTAAAGTAATCAAGTTCTAGCTGCTTCTTGTGTTGGTCTAAACTCTAAAACAATCCCCAAATGGCGAGTCACGGAGACTGGAAGTCTGCTTAAACTGTGGGGAAAGGGTTTTTTTTGGTGCCAGTTTTGTAAAATGTAAAAAAATAAAATACAAATATGCATATTATTATGACCTTTAAAGAATGTCAGACTATTCGGGTTCAAAATAACTATAATCCCTATAATCTGGTTTAGACCATGAAGTTCAACAGCTGTTGAAAAGGGTTGAACAGTCCAAATGCATTAGGCTCAGCTTCAGACTTAAGCCAATGATTCAATGATTCATCCAGCACCCACCCAAACGATCTGTTTCTGATTGAATAAGAAATTATAGGGTTTCAGAGAATTCGCAATCCATTCCCAAGCACCACATTCTAACAAATACACACACTCTCTCAGTCATCGAAAACCCACAGGCCATCAGTTTAATGCCTTTTAACTACACAGAATTATTCCAGCAGCTTTCACGTTGCATTTTTATTTCAACGCAGACACTCTGCTAAGGTCATGTAGTTGCGCATCTTTGCATTCGACTGATGGATACTGCAAATGCAGCTTTGCTGAGAAGCTGGAAGAATATCACAGAGACAAATACCCTGAGGTGAGATGTTTATAACGGTAGTATACGGGTACATCCCTCCCACTGAACGAATGTGCAACAGATAATGGAAAAAGCACTGTTCTACCCACATTTGAGAGCATTTCAAAACAGCAGGTGATTTATCCATGAGTCTGTTCAGGTCTAATAAGAGACTTGAAAAAAATTATGTTAAAGTAGCATAATAAAGTGGACCAATTCAAATAAAATTACTCAGCTATGCTCAATTATGATGATATATATGAAAAATAACATGTTGACGGATAAGGTAATTAAAATGACACCATTATGATAGTTTGATTATAAAAGTATATATTTAAGACTTTAGATTATATAGATCTGGCTGTATGTGACTAGAATTAATCCCTTTGAGATTACAGAGAAAAGCTCTTTCGGCAATATCCTGAACATTTTAAGTATTCATTTAGTGTCATTGAAGGCTCTCAAGAGCACACGTAAACGTCACACTCGCAAAAAACGTCCTGAGTCCTTAACATAAAAATCAGTCCGCTTTCATAGAGAGCCTAGAAAATCAGGGAAAGTTTTGTTACAAGCTGTTCACACAATGGCAATAAAAAAGAAGCAATTAATACATCAACATGCCTACAGGGATAGTTCACCCAAAAATGAACTCATTCACTCAGCCTCAAGTTTTTCCAAACCTGCAAGAGTTTCTTTCTTCTGCTGAAAATTTAATTATTTTAAAGAACGTTTGTAACCAACATTGACTTCCATACTATTTTTGCCCCATTATATAAAAAAAGTCTCAGAAGGTTACAGAGATTCTTCACAATAATGTATTTCATGTGTTCACACTTACATATAATTTATAGAGAGTAAGTTTGAATGCATATTTGGCGTGCTGTTTGGGGGGGAGGGCTATACAATAGGTAACATAGGTAAGATGGCTGCATGTAAATATATATATACACAACTCTTTGTTGATTAGCTGAGTACTCTCCACCTGTGTCAATTATTTGATCATGCTCCTTCCTTGTTTAATAAAAACATAATTTAGTTCTCAGTAGAATAAAGAAACTAAACTGGAACAGGCTGAGTTATTGAGGCTGAGTAAATTACATTTTAGGTGATCTGATTTAATCAGAATTAAACCTTTTAAGACTGAGACAAAAAAAGCAGACAACAACATATTAATAACCAATAGTATTTAATGATCGCTCCAAGTTCTGCCCTGTACTCCTGAACTAGCTCTGCCCCCGCAAGAGAGTTCTTTCCCACAAACAGTAAAACAGGATCAGGCAATTAGCCGTATCACCAGACCTAAACATATATGACTGTAATTTTTGAACGCATTTGTGTCTGTATGTTTTTATGTGAGGCACAAAACTTTTAAATCAATGAAAAATAAAACCTATCTTTATCTCATTTTCCAACATTAGATTCAGTCCACAGACACAATGGGGGGAGGAGAGATTTCAGTTAGTGTCGCTAAATCTAAAAGAATATGCTTCCTAAAATGCAATTTCATAACATCATAAAAAAAAAAATTTAAAAACTCAAGTCAAACAGCACCACCTACTGGTAGAGCTCAGCTTTGGTCATAGTATAGGGGTGAGCAGGACAAAGACAAACACCTCCAGAGAGAAACAACTGGGCTAGGCCTGTCCATTACATCTCTCACACGGTACAAACATCTGATTCCCAGCATAGACGATCAGCTAACCTTAAGGTTCTGATGCTGATTTGACCTCAGCAATTATTATGTGATCTGAGATCAGAAAGGCGTTGAAACTAGGGTTAACTATTGTTGAAATGAACCCACCGACAGTATTGCTTCCAAAAGTTCATTAGATCCGTTCCAGAGGCAAAAAAAAGAACAAGTGAGAATGAGGAAAATTGACCGGGGCGGGCTTGTGTCAGCAGGGAGCGTCTCCGGATTCTTTAGGAATATTGTACATTTGAATGCACATTAATATGAGTGGGCTTGTCCCATCAGCGGTGTTGCCATGTAAGAAAAATCAAGCTGACCTCGTTATAAATGTGTCTCTATACATGTGTATGCATGTATTTGTGTGTTGTGGGGTGCAGGGCATATACCAGTCTGAGCTGCTGCAGTTCCTTCTCCCATGTAATGCACCTTTATTTTGAATTCCTCTTGCTCTGGCTCACTCACTCTCTCACTCTTGGGGGAAGCTTTTTAGTCCCCCTCCCATCCCAAAAAAATACAAATAAAACAACCCAACCTTCCAGATGCCTGGGAGAAAGAAGGGTGGAGGGGGATGTGTTGTCTCCATCCCTCTCTTACCCTTTCCTCCTGCTCCCTCGAATGGCAGGTAAGGAGTTCGAGACCCCTTCCAGTACACTGCAGAGAGGGGCGGGGCAAAATGCAAATGCCCCACACCCCCTGCTCCGATCAAAACAAGCAAGGATGAACGGGGCTCTCAATTTGAGGCGCTGCTGTTGGAGGAGCTGGAGGTGGAGGCGACGGCCATGCTGTTGTTACCAGTGGCTGCCACTGACTTGCGTATGTGTGGGAGGAGGTAGGGGTCACTGGCCAGCTGGTGAACATCAATACGATCCTCCTTACGGTACACCAAACATCTGCGAATGAAGGCCTGAAGTAGACAAGAAATTAATTTGTGTTAGAAAATGGTTCATTTATCAGAGAATGTTCAAACAGAAAGCCATCAACAGCCATGTATGGAAGTAGTTTAGGTTGGCCTGATTTTACTTGATAGTTCATTTCAGTGTTTCCCAATCTTTTTTTTGCCATGGCACCCTTTTTAAATATTCTACATTTTGTGGCACAGTACATATTTCATCGCAGTTTTAGGTTTCGGTTCGGTATTTGCCATGTTCAGGAAAAAAAGAAAATAAGACCAAATAACAAATACAAGCGGCAGCATAAATAAATACTATTGAGCAAAGATACTAATAAAATAAACAACAATTCTCAGGTTTTCAAGTAGGTCCAACATTAGTATTTAGGTACAGAAATCGAATAAAGTCACCAAATGTAAAAATAACTGCATATTTAACTGTTTACATTAAAGATCAATCCTTATTAAACTTAAAAAAGCTACTCAATCAAGAGCAGTGACGTTATCTTTTGTTGACATTAAACTGACAGCAGTAAAGGCTACTGCCCCTTTAAGCCCTACTACAGGGATATGTGTCGTCTTTATCGACTGTAAAAAGTTCACTTAAGACATATACAGACTATGGGTGCTTCCCAATTCTTACTTGTGCATCCTCGTTTCCTTTCCTAGCGCCTTAGCTTGACCCCTTCAGGATGGGAGGGAAGGACGCGAGGAAAAGATGCGAGGGCGGAGGAATTGAATCAAGTGAAATCTAATGTCATAATTTGCTGTTCAAGTAACATTTATTATTATTATCACCAATGTTGAAAACTGTTTTGCTGCTTGTTTTTTTCATGATTTGTTGATGGAAAAATAATTAATAAATATCCATTTAATGAACTGGGGAGGATTTTTTTATTATTATAGCCAAATGCAGAAGAGAAATGCAACATTTTTTAATAAATTTGTACCACACTGGAATATACTCATGGGGCAATTTGGATGTAAAATTGTTTTGATAGGAGACCAGTAAGTAACCCTTTTTTATGACACTCAACATCAAAAATACTAGGGCTGAACTTCTCTGCTCTGAGATCACGCCATGGAGTTGGATAAAATATTCTGATTGACATCAATCCACAATCTGACTTGTGATGCAGCCTGGAAACATACTCACACCATGTTGGATCATTTGGCCAGAGTTGGGGACACTTTATATTACTGATCTGACTGCACTGACACTTGGATTGAACTGAACTGAGCTGCTTTAGAGATGAATTGATGAACTTTACATTTATTGAACTGAACTGAATTAACACTGACCTGACTTCAACTGAATTTTGACACTAATGTCTTGTTAGAACTGCCTTACAGCAGAAATAAATTGCGTTTGCACTACGAATCAGTGTTTTCCTGTTTATCCCAGTAAAGCTGCTTTGAAACAATCTGTATTATAAAAAAGCGCTATATAAATAAAACGTGACTACCACGAAAGAAAAGAAAGTGAATCATCTACAAAGGTACCTTAGCTTCAGGTGAGACTCCTGGTTTGGGAGGAAACTGCACCTCTGTGGCTTTGAGAATGGTGTTCTCCTGGAGGATATCCTGCTGGGATTGATTATGACCGAACGGCTGTGTGGTGAAGAAAGAATGAAAATGATGAGGGGAGAAAGGTACTAATATATCAGTGGTCAGTGATTATGCAGCTAGTATTAGAAAATGCACGCTTTTATTTTACCTTCTTCCCATAGAGGCACTGGTAAAAGATTACTCCAACAGACCAAACATCCACTTTGTTAGAGATCTTAGGTGGCTCTTTTCCAACTACAAAACATTCTGGTGGAAGATACCTAGAGCAGAATAAGGCAAGAACTTTGCATTTTGGGCTTAACACTACCTTAAAATCCACATTGTCAACTTTGTGTTGAAGGAGATTTCACTTAATTTAAACAAATTCAAGAACTTCACAATCCTGGTCATTGCAGCCCACTCACCAGTACGTCCCCGCCCCCTGTGACGTCAACTCCATGCCGTCCACTCCGTAGTTGTCGTCATCCATGATCTTAGACAGCCCAAAATCTGTGATTTTTATCTCTCCACATGCTGTGCCATTCACCAGCAGGATGTTACCTAGACAAACACAAGGATGAGTGCTCCTGCATTGCTTCTCCATTAAAATGGTTTTCATTTTGGGCCCAGTGCAGAAGTTCAATGTCATAGGGATGCCATACCTGGTTTGAGGTCGTAATGGATGATTGGCGGGCGGATCTCATTTAGGTACTTGAGGGCATTGACGACCTGCATTATGATGGATCGGGCCTCTTTCTCTGACATTAGCTTGTGCTGCTTCAGGTAGAAATCCAGATCGTTCCCCTCACAGTACTCCAGAACAGTGCAGAATCTAGAGACAATACCACATAAAACAAGACCTCTTTCATCTCTCCACTTTAATGGAAAACAAAACTGCACAAATCAAATGTGTTGATTACCCAAAATTAGTCAAGCGAAAATTATACATATCTTGAAATGGCTTTCAAATCAGAGACAATTCTAATCTCAAGACAAGAGCAAGTTTACTCACGAGTCAGTATCCAGGGAGAAATAGTCATACAGTTTGACTATTCTGGGATGGTCCAGTTCCTTATGGATCCTATATTCTCGGCAGGCATGCCTGAAAACATTTCATGCCAACCCATTTTAATGTGGTGGACCATGTCTGAATCTTTAAACAATGATATTTTAGTCATGGTTTAGAGCTGCAACTAACGATTATTTTTTCTGTCGACTAATCTAACGATTATTTTTTTCGATTAGTCGACTAATCTAACGATTATTTTTATTAAAATAAATAATTAATCTAATGTTCTTTTTTTTTTATTAGCTCATGAATCCTTTGGATAACTTTACAAAAAATATATAAGTACAACTTCTAATATAATATTTCAACCTTTATTCATTTTCAATCAATGTGGTTGAAGTTTTTACAGTATAAAATAATGAAGAGGCAAAGAAAATTATTTTACTATGGTAAATATGAGTTTATGATAGCGTTTATAATTAAACCACAGTAGCCATACATTTACAGTTGTCTGAGACGTCATGAAATGTTCTTTAGCATCACAAACCATAAAATGTAGTCAGGGTTCTGCTATGGTTTAACATGGTTTCCAGAGATCTAGAGCTGATTCGGGGTAGCTCGGTGGTTTGTAAACTGTTGTCTCGCGGCGCGCTGTCTTTTAAGGGGCCGTTCACATATCACGTCTTTTGCACGCTCAAGTTCATTATTTCCAATGTAGGCGCGCGATAAGCGCTCTCATAATGAAAGCGACGCGCTCGTTTTTTTCCGGGCGCGTCCGCACCGCATCGAGTTCATCTCAACTTTTCAGAATGCCGCAAGCACGAGAATATCCGACCTGAACCAGGAAGTTAGTCACCAGATCACACGGAAACCAGTTATACTGTAACACCGGAGAGCGCCGAGATGTTTTCCTCTGAGGTGCTCGCGCATCGCAGTTGTGCTGCAGTGGTACACCATATCGGTTTTGCAAAGGGAACAATGGGCCATTTTATTTGTCCTCAGTTTAAGGTATTCCCATACTTTTGATAACAGTGGTCTCTGTTTTTGTGATAGAATGCAACTTTCTCCATTCCCTGTATGCCATTACACGAGATGTAAACAAACAGTGTGACGCGTCGACGCATTTCACGCACGTCGACGTATTTTTGTAGTCGACGTAATCGATGACGTCGACACGTCGTTGCAGCACTATCATGGTTCATATGGTTTTATATTTTTTATGAATGAGGTCTCAGAATTCCAATATGGTTCAGAAAAAGGAATGCATTCTATGACAAGCACACTTGGTTTCCAATGCTGAGCCAAACGATCTAGTAGCTTTTAAGAAGCAAGGCTGGAAAAGGTGTTTGTACTCACTTGTGATAGTTCTCTTTCTTCTCATCTCTCCAGTTCTTATTAAGCTGATGAATCTTCACAGCTACGTACCTCTGCTCAGTCAAATCAAAGGCCTGGAGAAAGAGAAAACAACAGAAAGAGAAAGTCTCTAATAGCAGCACTACTCAATTGGTGAAGCTGCCTAATGCAACATTTTTTTACAACCACCCACTGACTAGTTGATAATAAAGAGATTATAGATTTGAGAATCCCTAAACACAACTATACATTCACATTTCCCATCACAGATCTGCTTACCTTGTAGACCTCACTGAAGCCTCCTCTGCCCAGCAGATGCAAGAGCAGGTAACGGTCATTTAGTGTGGGATGATCTTTAAACCTAAGAGTCGAGGAGACAATCAGACAGTGATTTAAGATAAATCCACTATAGACCCTGTTTAAGCTCTGAAACCAAACAGACAAAGGTATGGAAATAAACTTTGAAAGTGCATACTGGGAGTTATCTTCATTGTGGATTCTCTTGAGCTCTCGGATGTGAAGATTACGCACACGCTCCAACCGTTCCAACTCCACTTGAATCTCTGCTTCCTCCTTCCACAAACACACACAGCACCAATATATTAAGACCTGTTTCCATGACAACACAAATTGAATCACTTGTAATATGAATGTAATATGAATACCTTCTTCAGGTGTCCGAGTCTCAGTTTAAAAATTTCTTCTTGCTCATGGTATTCTGCTAATGATAACCTGTGAGGACCAACAAATTAGGACAAAATCCAATTAATTTGAACTCCTACTACTCAACTACCCAAAGCCTAATATGATGGTATTAAAACAAAAAACAACAACTCACATCTCGTTCTCAGCGCCGTTGCTTTTGCTCTTGCGTTTGTTGGGTTCTAGGTTGGGGGGAGGAGTCTGACTGGCGTTGGGCGGTTTCTTCTTCATTAGCAGTTTCCTCTGTCTCTCTATTTCCTCTCTCTGCCCATTTACTCTCTCCTGTTGTCTATACAGACAAACAGAAGTGTAAGAAAGTAAAGTCTGACCAGTAGTTTCAGGCTACAAAGTCAAGTTTTAAATTTAAATGTTAAATTTGTCTGATGTTAAATGTCTGATGTTGTCTGGTGTTAAAGACTGTTAAAAACTTGAACAAAGGCTTTTTTTTCCTTTTTTTAAAATGGAGTATTTCTTTTCTAAAAATACTCCTTCCGGTTTTTCATAATTTCGAAAAGTATGGGTCTAGCTGATGTCAGATAGAGCAGAATGTCCTTTTACGGGCCTGTAGGGGATCTTCTCCCGGAAGGGCGTGGGTGACTAGAGGGAGAGAACAAATGTTTTATGGAAGTCGTCGGCTGCGCTACAGTCACAGGACTTCAGTGAATAAGCAATGTCACCAAAGAAGTGTGTTTTTGGTTGTCAGTGCAAGATAACCCTGTACAGCTTCCCAAAGAACCCCGCATTAATGGGAGAATGGATGGAGTTTGTTTTTCCGGAGCAGCAATGGAGTTGTGCAAGTGTTTTTGTTTCGGCAACGATATTTTATAAACAATCAACTTTGTAGCTCGTCTAATGCTGAAAGATGGAGCGGTTCCAGCGATTAATGTTCACGGTTGTGTTGGAAGCAGGCGGTGAGTAAAACTGCTTCAGATGTTTTTGTGCTGTTAACTATCGACTCGTTCATTCAAACGCGCTACTATTCCATAGTTTTTCTATGTAAACATACACCACTAGTTTGACGTTTAAAACTTTTTTTTTCAGCCATCTATCTTTCTTTTACAAATATAATAAAACTAAAGAGTTTTCGGAGATATGAAGGATGCAATACTACTTTATAGGTACTCAAGATTGACTGAAACTGAATGTTATGCACACACACATTAACAAAAAAAAAGTAAAGTTATACAAGCTTTATGCATTATTTTTTTAATCAACACTCGAATGTGGATAAGTTTCTAAAAAAGAAAAAAAAAGAAAAAAAGCAACAATGAGCAAAAAGCTGAGAAAATAATGTCAAAGACAGATCGTTTTAAGAGCAATATAATCAAAACGGACTCAATTATGCCTTTTAAAAGGATATCTCATCCATAAAGGAAAACTCATTTCCTCATTATTACCCTCATGTTATTCCAAACCTGTATGAGTTTCTTTCTTCTGTTGACCACGAAAGATGGTATTTTAAAGCTACACTGTGTAACTTTTTTAGTTTATTCTTAGCTAAAAACACTTAGTTCTTTTAAAAATATATGTGCTCATTAATGTATATTTACTTCTTTCAAGTAAAAAAGTATTCTCGTAAGTTTATTATATGCCATTGAAAACACATACGGGTGAGGGGTTTGAATGCCGGTCGCCATGTTGCTCCTCCATCTTGAAAGTACATTAGCCAAAGAGGGACATACCCGTAAATTCAAGCTTCGCCTTTCGCGTTTTAACACTCGATGGCACCGTGTCGAATGTGAAGAGGGGGATTGCCATGTTAATCTTGGACTAAATCGGCCACCGTAGGAGTTAAAACGAAATCAGAATTGAGAGGAACAGAAACTATTATTCACTGGATGGTCATACACCTTTACACCGCTAGATGGGGGAAAATATCACACAGTGAAGCTTTAAAGAATATTGGTAATAAAGCAGTTGATTGAAGCCATTTTCATTTCCTACTAAGGAAGTCAACTGTTTAATTACCAACATTCTTTAAAATACATTCATGCGTTCTTCTTTTGACTGCAACCTTTAAATGTATACTGGAGGACTTTTCTAGGAACTTGATATAATTACCGGAAAAATAAATACAATTAATCCAGATATTATTTAAGTCCTGAGGCAATTCCCTCAATCTCCGTTGGAGATTAATATTTTGTAAATAAAGTGGTAAATTGTGTAGTTTGTTTTTGCACAAACAAAGCACTCAAATACCTCAAATAAAATTGAGGTAAACCACAGGAGTCACGTGGATTATTTTAATTTCTTTACAACCTTTCTGGGGCTTGAAAGTTGTATTTGCATAGACTGAATGGAGGGATAGAAAGTTTTTAAATTTGCGCTCTGAAGATGAACTAAAGTCTTACATGATTGGAATGACATGAGGGTGAGTAATTCATGACAGGACAGTGTTTACAAAGTTGTTGTTTATTAGTTGATAGTTTCATGATGAATAATTTAAAATACATGGAAAACAAATCCTATGTGATGATCCTATAAAATGTTCCTATTAAAATTTTTCCTATATGATCTATTTTTGATTAAACATTTTTTTTTTGTTGGTAAAACTGATGTGTACTAATCTTGTGGATACTAAGTTCATGTTAAAAGTCGGTGAAGGTCTGTGCACACAGCACATTCATTCATCATACCGGAGCATGGTCTTGAATGAGTCTTTTATGACTAGCTCTCCACACACGTGGGGTGAAACTAACCATATTCTGTCAGCACATGTCAAGTGCGCATGTATGCAACATTTGCCTAGACTCTGAAGTTTGAGAGCATGTCTATGTGCAACTCACGTACTTGACTAGATTCTGAAAGGCGTAGCCATCTGTCCACTGCTCAGTAAATGAGGCTCCGTGCCGTACGGTGGTGAAATGGCCCAGACGTAGCCGGTCCTGCATGCTCTTTTCTCTGCATGCAATTTTCTCCTGTTTGGACTGAAAACACACCCACAAATTAGTAATGGAATCATTATAACAAAGTAACATACAGGACACTAGCACACATTAACAAATGTCTTCTCTGAACAGACATACCTTTTCAATGAGCAGTTTCTTACTCATGGTCACACATTTATTGAGGCGTTCTTTACATCGTTCCAGCATTTTCTGCTGCTCATCGATTTGTCTGCGCAGGTCACAGTTCACCTGCCGTGCACAAACCCACCAACATAAATGCTGTATTCTTAAGCAGTGCACTTTAAAACCTAATCTAAGTCAGATTTTATTCATGTAAAACATTTGATTGAATCAAAGTATCAGGGCCTATATATTCATAATACAATCCCCACTTTGTGTGTACACTTTTGTTTAAAAGAGTTTTTTTTAGCTTTCCAATGCTCTTATGCTCATCAAGGCTGCATTTATTTTAACAAAATACAGTATAAGTAACATTGTGAAATAAATATTTTAAATAACTTTATTTGAATATATTTTAAAATGAAATGTATTCCTTTGATGGCAAAGCTGAATTTTAAGCATCATTACTCCAGGTCTGATATGATCGATCAGAAATCATTGTAATATGATGATTTGCTGCTCAAGAAAAATGTATTATTATTAACAATTCTGAAAATAGTTGTGCTCTTTACATTTTTTGTGGAAACAATGATAAAATATTTTCAGGATTTGTTAATGAATGATGATTCAAAAGAACCGCATTTATTTGATTTATTTTAATGTGCCCTTTGCTGAATAAAAGTATTAATTTCCTAAATTTTTTTTATTTTTCTTTAATCTTATAGATCCAAAACTCTCAAATGGTATTGTAAATTGAATAGCAACGCTCTGTTTTCACAGTTTCAATTCTCAAAAAGGGGCTGCAAAATATCTAGATTATTTTCATATTGATGCGGTGTGTGAACAAAGTCGTACCCTGAGCAGGTCGTCAATACGTCCCTCTTTCTTCTCCAGATCTGAACTTTTACTGCTCTCCAGCGCTGCCAACTTCTCCATTGTCAACTCAGACTGAGAAAAAAAACGTTTAAAGCTAGGGGTTAGCGTGAGGATCTGAAAGTTTCTGTCTAGGTGTGAGTGTTTTTGAAAGTGCGCATTACCTGTGTGGCTCGGTGCTGAGTTTGTGTAGACGCTGGCTTATGGGAACAGGAGGAGTGGGAGTGATCTGTGGTTACCGAGCCGATGGAGGAGGGGCTTCCTTGCTGCACCTGTCAATCAAGAAAACAAAAATGTATTTCCATCAACAACAACAAAAAGAGCAACCAGAAGGGGTCTTTGGTAAAAATAATAAAGATTCCACTTAATCCTATGCACTGCACTCTATGTTTGCAAATTAAACCTGTTCATCATATATAGTGATAATATCTCTTCACAAGACTTGCATTAATCTTTTCTTTTTAATTCATAAGGAATAATTTAACAATGCCTTTATGACCTTTTTGGATCTTTCCAAAATACTTTCAATGGAGGAACAGAAACCTGGTAGGCTTGATGGTGTAGTCTGTGTTACACAGTGTTAACCAGGTTTAGAACAACATGAGTGTGAATAAATGACGACAATTGTCATTTTTGGTTCCCTTTAGTAGTTATATCAAACCACTAAATGAATGGGAAGAGAGGTCTGGTAGTAAGAAAGAGACTCACGGCAGCAGGAGGGTTGGAGAGAGAGTGCTGAGGAGAGGACCGAGCCACTGGAGGAATGCCACGTGCTGGACTGGTACCAGTAACACTACCCCCTGCAAACTACACAGAAACAGATGACTTAGAGGTTAAATCAGAATAAGAGCATGAAAACAGACATCAACCCAGAATGAGGGTCAAATAGTTAATAATGACAGAATGCATGAAGTACATGCACCTACCTCAAAATAATCACTAATTTTGTGCCCTCTCCCGCCTCCTTTGCCTGGAAGGGTTGGGGGAAATCATAGAAATATTCATTAAGAAATTCAACAAGACATAACATAAGCCCTATTCGCACAGGATTAGTATTATCTGGGGACCTCTGGTGATTTGTAATAATTGCAGAGAATGTCTGTGATCTTAATTCCGTGCGAATCGGCCGTGTCTGTAATTTAAGAAAAAATTCCACCGCAAATTACTTAATATATTTTTATACTTTAATGAGTAAAGTAGTACCAATTTGGGAGCAAATTGCTTTGAATGGTGTGTTTAATATTAACATCAATACTATTCTTAATGAAAAACATAACAACAGAACAGTAAAATGACAAGCTGACTTAAATGGGTGCTTTTACATTTAGCTTTGAAACTGAATCTTCCGCCGTATATTGTCAGCTTCTCACTCGTGATTAATGAAATCTGACTCCTGCCGCATGTCTGATCTCAGTTCAGTTTTTAATTGTAGCGTCTGTTCTCTAACTGAACAAAATTATGTTTATTATTATAAAATAATCAAAACGATATTGATGACTGTTTATGATTTCATACAGCTATATCTATAACGTCTTGACATCAAATCGGGGAGATAAGTCAGTAAATTCGAGTAAAATCACAGGCTTTGCTTATCCCGTGCGAATGTGCCACGCAAAAGATGTAGGGGGAGTAATTTCTAAATCACACGGGTCCCTAGATAATACCAATCCTATGCGAATAGGTCTATAGACCTATTATGAGAACCAGAGCTTTGACAATCAATCACAGCTACGTCTATACAGTATACAAAAACTCACCCTGGTTGTCAAAAGGGTCTCCTTTCCTTTTACGTGTTCTCTGGTCATTAGATTTCTTCTCTGGGGTCTGAGTAGGGAGAAAGAGACAGAGAGATTGTAAGATGCCAGGCGAACACAGGAATCCATGACATCACCTCATTCCACAACCCCATTCATTCCAGAAGTTTCCATTGAAATGTTTGAGGGTGCGAGCAAATACAACCTGAAAGACTGGACATCAACACCCCAAAGACTTCAGCCACAACAATCTGCGCATATTTGTCCGTTTTCAAATAAATTTGTTTTAGTTTACAATATCTATTAAAGCAACACTATATAAATTGAGCACAAAAAAGTTACATAATGATTGCGTACTTCATGAATCCATCCAATTCAGTTTAATCACTTAAATGTAATACAAATGACACGCCTCTGCTTCCTGTATCAACTGTTTACAACACATTGTTCACAACCACCTGTGTTTACGAGTATACTCGCAGAGACTGGCATTTTGACGTCATTTTGCGTGCACATGTGCGTTTAAGCTCAGAAGAAAGAGAAAGACCTGAATTTGTCATTCACATGCTTCAATGTATGCTGCATGTAATATTTGTGTGAGTGTGTGTGTTTATGTGTGTGCATTTTTCACTTGATGCCTGACTCGATTTAAAACTTTTACTCTATGATCAAAGTTAAACTTCGCAATAAATCTGCAAAACACATCTAACTTTCTTGAACTGGGGTGCAGCTGCCCACACAGATCAACTATGATCCCAATACTTGACATCGCACATCATGTGATGTGAATTTCGATGCTAAAACAATCAATTATAGTGCAGCCCTACTACAAATGATACTGTTACAGGTTTATCAGTCTGTTCTTTAAACAACATATAACTCGACTTGTTGCGATAGTCAATAAATTAATTAATGGTACGATAAAAAAAATGAGCTCGATAATTAACACGCCTCGTTTGGGGAGGTGTTTAGACTCGACGCGCAGACTGTGTGAGAAGACGTCATGCTCGGCCAGATTTGCCTGGCACTCGTGCTTCTTCAGTTGCGTCAAGCGAAACGAGGTCTCGCGTGCTCCGTGTTGACGTCAGTTTTGCCGCGTACCCCTGCGGACATGTCGAGTAGAAACAAGGCTTAAAGCTACACTGAAGTGAGCAATTTGATAAATGCAAGTTAATTATTCAGTTCAGTCTTTGTGATAGTAATAAACATTCTCCTTTTTAATAATCCAAATAAATGAAAATCAATGTCTTCTCTCTTGCTGTCTCAATCTCACCTAGCTTTCCTCAGAGATGATTAAGTTCAGCTTGTCCATGATTACATGATATATTTTTTTTAATACTGTATCCTAAATTATGGATAATTAAGCTATATATCATATGCTGAAGTAACTTTCTGGAGCGTTAATGATTTAAAAGAACAAAAAAACAACAACAAGAACCGTGGAGAACCGAAAACTGTAATACGATCCGTGCCACCCCCTAATATGCACCTAAAACACAATCATCCGTTGCAGTTTTCATCCATTTTATGTATTGTTTTTGGTATTTATTCTTTTTTTTTTTTTTTGGTTTTAAGTGCATTTTTTGTAAACAGCCTGAGAGTCCATTGCTTTTATTGTTTTTGATTGTTTTGTTCATTTACTGTGGATATTTAAAATGTTCTCCGTGTTAAATAGTCTTTAGAAATAGAAGTTTATTGATCTTTGAAAAGGTGTTCTTGCATTATTATGCCGTTATCATTATTTTAGATGAAAATAGTCTCAGAACGACAACATTATCGCTTATCGCAATAATTTATTGGCCAATTTATCGTCCAGCAAAATGTATCATCGTGACAGGCCTACATATGACAAAGTTATACGAACTAGTGGTGTCAATTTATAATGATCGATCGGTGTATAAATTAATCATCAATTAATCAAACAATCCTTAGGCATAATACTGTAACGGCTTATAGCCAACAGCAAGACAGGGTGTGAAATGCTGCTAAAAATGCCACGTTCCTCACCAAATGAAGGGAAAGGTTAAGTGCAAATAAAGTGGTAGTAGGATTGTAAAACGATTCGATTTGATTGATCATTTATTAAATTACTTATTTAATAATTCAAATATGACGACTAATACAACTGGTCACCATCGCCGCCTCAGATGTGTGGTGGTCAGAATGTGTTACTCCTGCTGTGGATGAGCTCTTCCCACGACAACAAGCTGAAACACCGCAACTAAACCCAAAGAATTCACAATGATTTATTACAATATTGTTCTCATTATAATGTTATGTAATATCACAGTCCCATTCATAGTTATTAATGTAGTAGTGCTTTGCTGTTTGAGCTGTACTGGAGTGCTGAATGAACACCGGTAACCTGAAGCCCTTTTCTAGTGGGTTATTTAACTCAAAGAAACACTTCATATATGAGATAAATCAGATACAAAAACATTACAATTTATATCTGCACAAAATGATGCGAATGCACAAGTGAACTTCAACTAAAATATGAGCCATTCAGAATGTGTTACACCTACTGTGGATGAGCTCTTCCAATGAAGAGCTGAAACGGCTACTAAACTCCACAAATTCACAGCCTTTTATCACAAAAGTGTTCTCTTTATAATGTTATGTAATATAACAGTCCCAATCATAGTTATTATTAGTTGTGCATCGTCGATTTGAACTGCATGAACTGAAGTTGATCACCAGCGAGCTTTATACAGTGTTTATTCTTAACCAATTAATGCTTAATTAATTAATGCATCCTATCTGGAGATATATTAGCAATATATAGGCCTACACAAAATAAACAATATTACAACTAACATTTGCACAAAAAAGGCATGAAGTCATGATGTGTAACTCTAACCCAAACAAACCCTGGCACACTCGCTTCATTTCCTTGTATCTGCGTTTTGCAGTTGAGCAGCACACACACGCATACCCTTGCTTAATCAATGATCAATACGTTTTATTTATTAAATTATCAATAATGAATCAATCGTTGATCAATAGTTAGCATCCCTAACATTATTTCAACAGCTTTCTTACCTGTATGCAACAGTGTTTCTCTTTTTTTTTGCGGGGGTGGGAATGACAGAATGGAAGTTTCTTTCAGTTTTTCCCTCTGTTTGGCCTAAAAGACTTGTTTGTAGTCAACATTTCAAACTGGATGACTACGAACAAAGGTTTTGCGCCTTTCACTCTGCATTTACGATTCTTTGCAGCCTTTAACCACTGCCTACAACACGCTGTATCCTTCACGGGATGCAGAAAGTAACTCACTTGAGCTAAACATTTACTCTTTGAATTCTTGCACCCAGGAACAATACAAGTCGACACCATTATGACAAAGTTTTCCAAGCAGTATTTCCTACTAAAGAAAGGTGGTATTTGGTTCTGTTAAGCACTTCCATAGCAGACTGGCTTTCCTGTAGCTCAACCAGTAGAGCGTGGCACTAGCAACGCCAAGGTCATGGGTTCGATTCCCAGGGAAAGCAAGAACTGACAATAATGTAAAATGTGTACCTTGAATGCAATGTAAGTCGCTTTGGATAAAAGCGTCTGCCAAATGCATAAATGTAAAATGTAAATGACTGGTGGACGTGGCCTTAGATGATATGCCCAGTGCATTATGGATGTTGAAATTTTCTGTCTGTATGAATTTTCTGTCTATATCATTGTCTTCTGTGCATTAGAATAATCCCTTGTACCATTGTGTTCATGATCAGACGTACGGCTGTATCAGTGTCCTTATTGGAACATATTCATTTTAAGAAGACGTGATGTGTGACGTGCGCATACACGGGCCTGGTTAATGTTTAGAGCACTAGAAGACATGAAATATGCCAATAAAAAACAAACGCGCTCACTCCAGTCCAGTGTATCGATCTGTGATCCACATGATGAGCGTTAGCATGAATAGCTGTAAAGCAATCTCAGCTGTGTCCCTACTACAGTGCAACAGTGAAACGGGACCCCTCTCAAACACTGTCGTATTGAGCTGTGTTCTGAAAAGTATCTAAACGGATAGTTCACCCAAAAATGAAAATTCTGTCAGCATTTACTCTCCCTTGTGTTGTTCCAAACCTGTATGAGTTTGTTTGTTCTGCTAAACAAAAAAGAAGATATTTTGAAAGATGTATGCAACCAAGCAGATTGAGCAACCACTGACTACCATAGTAGGGGAAAAAATACTATGGTAGTCAATGGTTGCTTTATCGTCTTGGTTCCCATTCCATTTACGCGACATACACCGGTATTGTGGTATAATAAAAAACATCATATCATAAAAACAAACACCAGTATTCGGTAAGAATCAGAATACCGCACAGCATTATTATATATTTTCAGCTGCTGAACAAAAATAACATCCAACCAGAATTGTATTTTAAGCTCTACATTAAAATTACATACTATCTGTTTGGCTCACCAATGGCAGACAGGGTCATTATTTCAGCAATTTCTTATTTTTTAAATATTTGCAAAAAAAATTGGTGCATATCACTGATTAACAAAATCCAGGTGCCAACTATTAAAGAAAAGAGAAACTAAATCCAGGAGTTAAAAAAAGAGCAACAAAAGACTTCTAAACCACATTCCCTGGGTGATCTTATTGGTGAAATAAATAAAACATGGCACCAACTACAACATTTGAACATCAAGCTGGAGCTCCTTGAGTGCCAAATTGAAACATGTTAGCTGACAATTGCATCACCTACTAAAAACCAGAGTCTCAACCACTTTCACATCATGAGCTCCAAACATGTACTAACCTCCAGCTCTTTGTCACTGAGAGAGCCCACGCTACACAAGCTCTGGTTAGAGGACTCGTTGTGTCCAGAACCCTGCAGAGAGGAAACACAACGGATAAGTGGATTTGATTATTTCCTTGAATGTCCTTAAATGAAAGATCAGTGCTTGTTAGGCAGAAAATAACAGTGGCAGTCTTTAGTTCTGTGAAAATGAAACTGAAATGCATAAAAGCTACTTTGCCATTACACTAAGTTATGTATGAAGTAGTAAACAGATAAATAAAAAAGATACTATAAATACATGCTACAGATAAACTATTGACTGGTGAATGTTTATGCCCAAAAATATTTTTTTCAATTAAATCTCTAAATCGAGAGTCATCACAATACAAAATGTTAGTAGTTGGTACCAATACCCGTAAAATGTTGCAGTTTTTGTTACCAATTTCTGTACCAAAGCAAAACCTGTTGAATCCAGTACTTTAAAAACTTTACATGGTATATGTAGTATATATAAAATCAAAATGGCTTTTTTCTTGAGGTCAATAGCCATGTGAGCTACTGGAAAAGACTACAATGCCCAAACTGCCCAGGTTTAAAAATGATTTCAGGGATTCGGGTATATAACACCCACATTTCATTATCCAATCACACTACTGAAATAAACTTGGATACAAATGACTATTCACAATGACTTCAATTAATTTAGCTAATTGACATTATACAGTGTCAGATTTTTATCCACAAACATAAAAACATGGAACAAATACAAATCTTATGTGACTTTCCCCAGTTACCCTGTCTCTTTTCCCCCCCATTTCAAAGACTTATAATCAGGTAAATGAAACTGCGCATCTGAGCCATTCGTTCACACAGAAACATTCAGGATTCATATTTTGCAGTTTAATATACACAAACACTAGTATATATTGTGACTTGATTTAAGTGTACCGACTACTTTTTTTATTAATCAAAACTTTGACAAATTCTGTGACAGTCACGTTATGAAGTAAATTCCATTTTTATGACCGGACTCTTTTCTAAAATATATAAACTTTAAAAAAAGGTTTGGTCTTTTGTTGTTTGATTAACATTAAAAACGCAGACAACAGACAACAGCGCAGCAGGAATATTACATTAAAATCTTGGATTATGCAACAGACATTATACAGCTCAGTGCCTTAACGTAGTTAATTACTACGCAAACCGATAACTAAACTTATCGGTTTGTTATCTACCACTTTCATGCAATAGCTGATATGCCGATGGTTGTAAATGTATCAAAAATCAGCTGACTTATTGGTGGCAGATACATTGATGCATCTTTACTAATTATTCCTTCTTAAATCTGCTTTTAATTATCTCCTCGTTGTCTGCTGACCTAAAGGTAAATTAATTATCTAAAACCGAAAAGTGTTTCATGTTTTGGGTAAAGAAATGAACAAAAGTCCAAAAAGCCTAGTTCTAGTTCATTGGAAAAAAAGTTGCATATGATTTTTTTTTTTTTATCATTACCTATTATATGCACATAATTAATGAGCCCTTGTTAACTCCATATACAGTTGTGTAAATAAAACCTTGTACCTGGTCTGAGCTAAACATGCAATGAGATGCAGAGAGCAAGAGTGACAGATGCTGGTCATTCTGTTCAGGTCAGGCTAAAGCCCTCCACAATCCAATAATAAGTGATAAACACCCCTGTGATGCACACCTACTCACTGTTTTTAAAGTGATAGTTCACCAAACAGTGAAAATTATCCCATAATCAACTCACCTTCAAGCCATCCTAGGTGTATTTGACTTTTTGGTCAAAAACATTTGGAGTTATATTAAAAAAATATCCTGGCTCTTCCAATTTGTCATACCTCAGGTCAGTGGCCACTCTAGACCTGTGTACTGCTGTTACTGTAATTATAGTTTCTAAAGTTATAAATATGGATAATTTTCTTACAAAAACGCATCGCTTCACTTCAGAACTCAAAAGGCCTTTATTAACCCCCTGGAGGCATCTGTATTACTTTCATGATGGATAGGTGTGCTTTTGTTGGGCATCAAAAAATCATCCTCTTTGACTGCCATTATAAAGCTTGAAAGAGCCAGGATATTTTTATATATATAATTCCAACTGTGTTTGGCTGAAAGAAGAAAATCGTATACAGCTAGGATGGCTTGAGGGCGAGTAAATAATGGAATGATTTTCATTTTTGGGTTCACTCCTTTAATCACTTGGTGAACAAACACTCTCACGCCAAACCAAACAGTTGCAGAGAAAGCGGTCAAATTAACTCTCCGGCAACATCCAGTTGTGTCCTGTCAGTGGAAAGGACTCATGGCCATGGCAGTGACCGACGAACAACTAAACGCAGAAAGATTGACAAACCTACTCAATTTTGCTCGCTTTCTACTCAGATCTGATTCAAATCTTTTCCTCAGTTAGACACAGATTGCAAATGCTGATTGATATCCTGTCTTTTGCTGTGGTTCCCCAATACTTAAATGACTAATTCAATAGGAAAATAGACAGATCAGTCTGCAAGCTGTTGAAACACACAATCACAACCACTTCTGAATTCACACTTGACCAGATTATCAGGCAGTCATTTAGTCAATAGTCACTAGGGCTGCAGCTATCGATTCTTTTTGTAATCGATTAATCTAGCACTTAATCGGTTGATTAATTGGATAATAATTACTTTTTTCTTTATTAAAGAGCAACACTAAATATATACGAGAAAATAAGATGGGTATCTTAAAATTAACATCTAATTTATTTTCTTTTTAGAAAAAAAATTAGTTTTATTGCTGAAATTGCACACATTAATAACTTTTATGTTTCAGCTTCAGCTCAGACATGACATAAGCCTTTACTGTTTTCTGAAGGCTTTGTGGCTTTTGTAAGAAGCACAAAATATTGGACAGGGTATCTTGAAATAAGAACAAGAGATGTGCGGATCAGCTCTAACGTCACCAAATCAGCTAAACAAACCATCCACCATGTTTTATTAAAGGGGGGGTGAAATGCTGTTTCATGCATACTGATCTTTTTACACTGTTAAAGACTTGGAATCCCATACTAAACATAGACAAAGTTTCAAAAGTTAAGGTGGACGTTTGATGGGAGTATTTCTTTGTCAAAAATACTACTTCCGGTTAGTCATAAGTTTCGGCAAGTTTTTTGAGATCATGCGTCCCCTTTGACGTTAATGGGGGCGGAATTTCCTTGTATGGGCCTTACGGACAATTCTACCGGAAGCGCGTGAGAGAGAGAGAGGGAGAGAGCGAAAGTAACAGGCTACGCCCATCAAAGCGCTGGCTCGTAGGCTGCGCTACACAGGTGATGTGCACATAACAATGTCACCAAAAAAGTGCGTTTTTGGTTGCCAGACCAAGACAGTCCTGCACAGATTCCCCAAAAACCCCGCGTTAAGGCAACAGTGGATGTAATTTGCTTTTCCGGATCAGCAACTGAGTTGCGCGAATGTTTATATCTGTTCGCTGCATTTCGGTGCCGACTGTTTCATAAACAAGGCCCAGCTCGACACAGGATTTTCCGATCGCCTAATGCTGAAGGATGGAGCAGTCCCAACGATAAAGGTCCCAACGTTAGTACCGCAGGCTGTGAGTAAGACTGCCAGAGATATGCAGGATGCAATGCTACTCTATAGGTACTCAAGATTGACATGACACTGACTGAAACTGAGTGTTTCACCCCCCCTTTAAATTAGTAGCTATAAATATGATTAAAGTGTGATATTTAAATTACACAAATCAATGAAAGCACGCAGCTCTGAAAGCACGAGCGCTGCTCATCACAAACACACACACAGGTTACAGCTTCTGATGAGGGCTATGTTGCGCCTAGCATTGAGAACATTTTAATGGTGTATTTCGAAGATATTATTAAGTATATAAAGTCTCATTAAAGATGTCACACACATCACAATGACGGCGATCCATGTGCAAAGCTGCAAACTCCATCGCGTTCATGTGTTTGGAGTTGCTCGTATCTCCTCAGCTGACGCGTGAACTGCCGCAAATGAAACTTAAATGTTCAGCGTCGCATCCTGAAGCTCAACACACAGTTGTCTTCATTTAAAAATAGCGAGACTAAATGATATTACCAGTGCTGATGCCGCTCTCTCTCGCATTGCGGTCTTTGACCTCGACATGAGCTGAAACTGAAAGTTAAAGAACAACACGCATTCATTGCGTTTTACTGTGAAATGAGAGTTCTGCCTCTTTATTTAAATCAACACTCTCATCCACCTGCAATATGATTTCTCTCATCCACCTGCAATATTTTGGATGTTTACCCACGTGAACCGCGGATATAACCGTAATCCGAGCATACTCTGAGTCCTAACACAAAAAAATGTCTTTCTGCAACATCCGTGTGTATTTAAATGGACTAAACGAAGCGTTGAGGCAGATGATTTTGCCTCTAGGATTTTTTTAATTCGATTAACTTGAGTTACTCGATGAATCGTTTCAGCCCTAATAGTCACCCCTCTTCCCTTTATAGCACACCAACACGGCAGAGATGTCTATTTGATGTGAGCGGCCTCATCTAAAACGTATTTTAATATATATATATATATATATATATATTATATTTTCTTAGCATTTAGAAAATTATGATTTAGAATGCATGTAAACAGCTTATCCCAAAAGATGTTTATCTGATATTTGTATACAACAGACATTTTCTAGATGAATTGCTTTTCAACAGACATCTTGTAATTTAACATATGCCCGCTCTCTGGCTACATTCAACTTTGACTGAAATATCTCAGAGAGAGTGTGATTTTAGCCATGTGACTAGTGACGCACAGAATTTACAGCAAAATATATGGCAAACATTTATTTGTGCAAGTTTTTTTGTTTTTTAATTTGTGTTCTCATAATATCTTATCAAAATAACTTCCCCTCTCTCTTGCAGCAACATCTCTTTTTTTAGATGACATGATGGCGGGACAACCTGACACTCACGATCCAATCAATTCCCCATTTTGACTTAACGTAACTGAATGCATGAAAGCAGACATGCCCAAGGCCAAGACAAACACACAAACAAGTGAAGAAGCTGAGGTCTAACATGAGAGGGAAGGCATGTGCAGGATTTTCATAAACAGATAGGGATGGAGGCAGAAATGTATCAGTTTGAGACCGGACAGACCTTGGCAACTCCAACTCCTGTGAAACGGGCCTCGAGTAGCTCCTGCCTGCGAGGGTCCAAGCTGTGCAATTCCTCCATCATGGCTGGAGAGAGAGGAAGAGAGTGTGCATGGCATTATGTAGGCATAGTGATGCTGGCAGATTGATGGGACAGTGCTGTATGACATGTTGAGTCATGTGTCCCCAATACATGTTTTCGAGAGCATTCTGAGATTCATGACTCAGCCTTGCCACCACCTCTCAGTCATTAACTTACTCCAAACTAAAGCCATTTATCCTATAGATAATCTACGGACAACACCATGATCATGCAAGATTTTATGACAGGTTAATTCATGCCAAACCACATGCAACACGTAACCTGCTGTACATTTAACACACACAAAACGTTGATTTTTATTCATTCAAAACTTGTTTGCGACTAGAAAACAAATGGGATAGGTGCGATTAATATTATCCGAGAAGGTGGCGGATACAACCCTGAATATACTTCTTAACTAACCAACCAAACTATTACAACGGTAGAGCCACCGCCGATTTATATTTTAATTAAATCCCATCAGTTGCACGTGTAATATGATTTAAAGATTCAATTTTACAATTCTCTAGATTTTGTAATCTTGTTTCAGCATAGTATACATTATTTTAGGATTAACGTTACATGACGAATTGGTATGTTAATAAGTTATCAATCTAGCTCGATCATTAATAGATCTGTACGATTGATAGAAATAAACGCCAACTTTCAGAAAATCAAAGAAATAAGGTTTAAAGGGACAAAAACGTTCACAAAGGATCAAAACAAAATAAACTATCTAAATACCGCCTCGGTATCTCTTTACACCTGGGTTTTGCTTCTATTGTTTCTATATTGGCCTGCGGATTCTTCTGCTAGCCTCCTTAAACCTACCCATTTGTCTTTGTACCTGTTTTATTGGGGTATTTTCTCCCTCTTGCCGTTTAATTCTATCTCTTTTCTTCGACCGTTCTCCTCCTCTGGTCTTCCGTCTCGCCCTTTCCGTCTCAGCCCAACATCTCGGCGCTAGGCCTTAGCCGAAACCCCGACCCTCGCCTGCGCTCGGTGCCTGCTGTGTCGCTAGGGGACGCCAGCTCCGCGTCCTACCGTAGTCCGAGGACTGCGAGACCTCCGAGGCCTTGATCTCCCGAACCCGCCTTTCTCCGCTGGCCTTATAAAATGTATATTTTCAACCAGATATGAGACATGTGGTACCTCACTCCAGATCCACACCTAATGATGTCCCATCCAAAATTACTCGATTCGCTTCGAAGTTAGTTAATCGTAGTGTTGCTTTGAGATATTTTGTTTTTCTTGTTTGTCTTCGCTGCTCTGGGTCAGCACCGAACCGGGATCAAGTCCTGGAATGATAAATTGGCTATTTAAACCCCGTTCCAAACTAACATCACCTTTCTGAAAGATTATTTGACGAAAACGAAAATAATAATTTTCCCAATCAGGTTCGCGAAATCAGAATCGATTCGGTTCGGTTCTCTCTTTTTTTTTGCAATGTAAACAATAATCGGTAAATCTCATATTTTCTCGTGAGATTGTGCAACACATTTCTACCTTTCAACCACGCCCATTTCCACTAGCAAGCACTTATCAATGAAAGGAAAATAAAGTTTCCCCCTGTATTTTTATAGGGGTTGGAGCTGGGCACGTGCAGCATTAAAGAAATGTCAACTTTAATGTGAACATGTTTTAAACTAGATTTTGTAGTCAAACAGTATAAAATAAAGCTGGAAAAGGTACAACTTCTTGGACTCTGACTCCAATTGTCCTGTATTAGTGATCAAAAGATGAAATGACAGAAACGGTGACTGCTTCTATTGGTATATTATCACAACTTTTCTTGGATTTGTACAATGTAAACAAAAGTACATTTAGAATTTTAAAATAAAATAATCGTTTACTTAATACATTTAAAGAAATATATCAAATGTAAACTTCCACTATTATATCTTACAATTACTGGTAACAAATGTTTGCACTTACAAAGAGTAATCTTTAGCCAATTAAATACTTTAATCACCATTTCTTAAGCTTTTATCCGTTTCCAGAACATCACAATTTTACAAATTAGATTGTTTAAATACCTTGTTTCCAGGTTTTCCATGAATGTGGGAATCATGTTTTATCGACCTCAAAACTTTATTAAATAACTATGTTAAAAAAATATTAATGAGCCCATGAAATTGGAGTTGTGTGGCTTTCAGTCCACATTTAGCTTTATTTCTGATAAAGGACTAAAGACAAGGGAGGAAAACAAAGAAGCTGAGAGTCAGAGAGAGGGTTTGATTTAATACCATCATGTAGTTTATTCATAAGATTAAAAAAATGCGCTTAAAAACATCACTCAGTATGATGCGCAAACAGTTCAAGGTCCTCGGATGCATCATGGGAACCCAAGTCCTCCATCAACATTCCCAAGTAGTCTCCATTCCACTTAGTGCGTTCAGCATGCTCAATGGAATGTGTCAGCACAGTAATCTTCTAAGCTGTTGCAACCTGTCCATCGTCTTTAAAACAACCATGTCACAACATTCTTATGTTTCAGACCCAATGTTATCGTTCCTTCCAAATAAGCACTGACTCTAAGGAGGCACCAGGGCCTTGCGATACTTGCACTGTACCCAGACTCTGTACATTGTCAGCTGCTTTCCTCTGTTCACCTGTAAGCGCCGGTCCACCAAGTTCTGCACCTTCTCTAAGCCAGCACTGAAGAACAGATCATGCAGCTCATCTAGGAGAAAATGGCACAAGTCAAAACAAACACATGAATTGTTGATAATGAATTCAATTTAAATCATAAAATTAATATTGTTTTGCATTAATAAGTGCAGTTACTAATAACATTACATTTATTTCCTGGAAATGCACATTTCACAGACATAAAAGTACTTTTAACAACCACCTACGTGATATAGGGAGTTATTTGAATATTCTACTCTTCTTAAATGTATAATTGTTTTTCTATAATATCATATTGAACTGACTGACATCTTCATTGATTATAAAAGAGAGCTCATTATTTACTTTCTGTGAAATTCTTTGCAATTTTAAGTAGTTTTTGTTTTCATTAGACTTTCTACGTCATACAGTACAAAAAGATCCAACAATGATTTCATTATGATTTGATCAAATATTATAGGGATTTCATAATATTTAAATATAAACGTTGAGGGGAAAATATAATTAAAAAAAAATTATATATATAGAGAGAGAGAAATGAATGAAATGGCATATGTATGATAAAGACACATAATCGGTATTTAGCATGTTTATCAACGCCGTTTGGCCTCCATTGACTTACATTACCTTACAATTGTGTGTTAATTTAAACACACACACGTTGTGTTTTTGTGAACTGTGGGAACTTTCCATTGGTGTAATGGATTTTACACTGTACAAACTGAACATTTATCCCCCTACACTGCCCCTATAGCTACCCATATCACACGCACGTACCCACACACAATCCATCATGTGTTTTTATTTAATTTCCTTATATGTTTTCCCCTGTCTCAAATAAGCTGTTCAACCTTGTGACGTCAGATGGTCGGACTCCCCTCCCACGACTGTTGATTGACAGCAGCGTTTCATCTCAGACCCACCCTGAGTGAGCTCAAGCTGTCGTCGTCATATCCGCCACTGTATAAGTTGAGACACTGGAGCAGAATGGCGTCTAAGCGATTGGGGTGTTCTGTTTTTGGGTGTAATAACGAACACAGGAAACATTCTGATGTTCCTAAATCCGAATCGCCTCAGAATCCACCTCCAGAAGAAGTGAGTGTAGT
Source organism: Pseudorasbora parva (assembly GCF_024679245.1). NCBI lineage: Eukaryota > Metazoa > Chordata > Actinopteri > Cypriniformes > Gobionidae > Pseudorasbora > Pseudorasbora parva. Next base: position 25,370,397 of record NC_090173.1, read on the forward strand.
TTGAAACATTTGCACACTTTACAATGAATGCAGCTAAATTTAACAGGGTAAATTAAATTACGGCATGCTTTCTATGCATGACGTTCTCATTATAATTCATAATCCCACATTTATAATGAACAACCCATTATGGTTATTGTGTTATTACAAACTGTGTACGCTGGTTTTAAAGTTAACGTGGATGTGGTAACACTAAGCTTAATTATGTAGATGGTTCATAACGGTGTCTGTTACTGTAAAAAAAAAAATCATGTTGTAACAGTTATTGCACTGCATAGATAACATTACGCATTACTGAAAAACCAACATTAACAGAAAAAAAGTTTTTATTGTCATTAGGTGTAACATCAACATGTCAATGAACTAACGTATACATCAGTAAAGACATAGCATTCGTGGAGCTGTCTTCTTGTACCGGGTCCGACTCCGGTTAAAATTGATAAAGTTGCACAGATGTGTCCTGAAATTCCTGTCGACAGTCATTCGCCTCTACTGTTGTCAATGGCAACAGCTCCACGTGCCGGCTCACAGAACAGAGGGGCGGGTCATTTGTTATTTAAAGCGGTATGCACTGAAATGGCTTGGTGAAAACAGAGCTGTTTTTGACCAGGTAAAATTAGTGTTTTCTTACAATACTAATGAGAATTTTTAATTAAAGTATATTGCAAAGTTTTCATTTAGACAATAAAGTATCATGTTCACTTGTATAAAAATGGAAGTATATGACCCTTTTTAACTAGTAGCACAGTTTTTTTTTACGCTTGTTCATTTGATGTTTCTCAAATGGCAGCTCTTATCAGTTGGGCAAAGTGGTGGTCGCACCAGTACCATTTGGTTGCAGTCTGGAGCCTTTCACTTTTTTTATCATTATAAATTCTGCAACCAAAGCTTGTCCATCAAATATTGGTTCTTATAAGTGTATAATTTAAGTCTAAACATGTATTTACCTTGTGTGAAGAAGTAGACGCGTGTTCCATCCCCTCTTACATAGAAATTTTCAGACAAGCACCTCCCTGATTGAGTAAAGGACAATTAGCAAACGCAATTAGGCCTGTTGCTGTACTGCTATGGGTTCAGCCTCACATGCTAGTTTTTAGCAGAGCGGTCAATAAATACAAATATTTAAAAACATGCTGCATTTTGTACACAGATCTTACAAATCAAATTCTTCAAAGTTTGAGCTGATAAAAATTACACAAAAAAAGAGAAGAGCAAAATATGTTGTACAGTAAAGGAATGTTGACATTTTGAACACTACGCAAGAAAACCTACTGCAATCCGAATATCTTTTTTGAGAAATTATCTAAAAAATGTGGAGTTTTCACAAGGATGTAACATCTACCTTTTTTGAAACGAAGCTGTGCCATATCGTAGCGACCATAGTCTCTCAATAACAACACTCCTCCAGGTTTCAGCAACCGTGCTAATTTTTTAATGGAGTTCTGCATCCTGAAACAGAGGGATTAAGAAGTTAATGCACTGGTAGGGGCTGACCATCCAAGGGGACAATCACTCTATTCTCATTGTGTGATAATGACATTGGTCCTGCTGCCAGGTGACTTATAACACATTTATTATTTCAAATCAATTAATAGATATGAAATATTGGCTTGAGATTAAAAAGAATATTGGGGGGATATACACGAGACATAAAACTAACATGACCTTGTAGGAAACCTGTTGCCTGGAACTTGCAATAAGCCAATATTGATACGCAAAAGTAAAGAATAATGCTGTAACTGACTAATTAAAGTTACATATCACCTACCAATACTATGACAGCTTTTAAAGAAGACAATATTGAGAGGCCTTTATATCTAAGCTTAAATGTACTTGAGTTTCTTTGTTAATGTTAGTTAATAAAAACACAGCTGTTCATAATTTGTTTGTGTTAGTTCACAGAGCATTAACTAATGTTAACAAATACAACTTTTGATTTTAATAATGTATCAGTAAATGATAACATTACCATTAACAAAGATTAAAAAATGCTGTAGAAAAGCAGTGTTGCCATTACATTAATTTTATTAATATAATTGATAAAAAAAGGAACATTTGGGGGGGGGGGGGGGGGGGGGTAGTAGTATAAAAGTAGTAATATAACAAGAGAAATATACATCTGTCTTAATTCAAAACTCACTCACGGTGTCATTAACACTCACTTCTGTGGATGCAGGGCAGACAGCACAAATATAAGGACAATGACGTCCAGACTATGCTCTGGCATTGGAAACTCAGCAGACTCGTCACTCATATCATGGACAAATGCATAACAGCGTGACGAATCATACTCAGGATTTGACTGCCAAAAAAATAAATAAAATAAGTTTAAATAAAGACCTGCTATGTATACTAAACACCGATCGCAGACTGCAGATACAAATACAGACTTCTTAGTTAAAAGAGGTCAGAAGCTTCCCGTTACTTACTTTGACAAGGTCAACAGCCGTGCTGGAGAAATCACAACCATAAACAAAGAGTCCTGGGTCACTGTAAAGCAAATTGAAAAAAGTTATTTCATCTGCATGGGTAACTAACACTCTGGAGAGGTCTGGTTGGTTTACATCTGGACTCACTTGTTGGTTTTTAAGATGGGAAAAACTGTATTGCCTACTCCACAGCCCACCTAAAGACCCCCAAACACACACACACACACACACACACACAAAAGGATAAAGTGAGCATATTCTACTGACAGGGTTTTAATTTTATTATGGAACAGATAACAAAAAAATAATAAAGTTGTTGTAATTTATTCACTCTTAAGGCCCATTCACACCAAGGATGATAACAATAATGTTATAGAATGTTTTTTTTATTTATTTAATAAAAGCATTGGGACACCCCTTCAAATAATAGAATTTAGGTGTATTGATCACTTCCATGACTAAAAGTTTATAAAATCAAGCGCCTAGACATGCAGACGCTTCTACAAATATTTGTGAAAGATTGGGTCGCTCTCAGGAGCTTGGTGAACTCAAGTGTGGTACCGTCAGAGGTTGCCACCTGTGCAATAAATCAATTCATGAAATTTTCTCGCTACTAATTTCCTAACTACTATTCTACTGTCGGCGTCAACTGTTAGTGGTATTACTGTATAAAGTGGAAGCAATTAGGGGACAAAAAGCAACTCAAAGATACCAAGTGGTAGCCTGGATGCCAGCCAAACTTAACCCCGCCCACAAGATTATTAGGTTAGGCGGTTCGATCTGGCCTCGATCCATTGAGGAGTAATTATCTCCGAACAGAAACTGTTCGGACAAATGAAATCATCAGGACGGGCTTTAGACGATGACGGACAGATGATAAAAAGAAACGTAATCATCCACGTCATCAAAGGGGATTGGATTATATTTGATCGAATCCTAAACGGAGAGCTTGTTTGTATGCAGTCACCTTCACAATTTCTCTCAGAAATGATGATCATGTTGGGTAAGTACTCTGTGTATCATTAAATTATTAAAAAAATTTACAACACCGGCAAAGATCGTGTATTCCAGCCTGATTTCAGCGTGCGTGCAGACAGGGTTGCCAAGTTTTTACAACAAAACCCACCAACTACTAGCCCTAAACACTAGCTTCTCGGGGGGTTCTCCGGGAAAAAAAATGGCGTTTGGGAGTAAAATGTGTGTTATTTTGGCAAGGTTGCCTGCTAAAATTCACACTCATGGGTCTATATATCACATAATAGTCGCTTCAACCCGCGGACATAGAAAACAACCCGCGGAAAAAAAATGCAGACTTGGCAACACAGTGCAGTTGAACTATGTTGACATTTGACAATGCGTTGCTTCGTTGCTCTGATTGGTTGTAGCTCTATCCAATTGATGTCTTTCCTGTTTGGTTGAAACACGTCCCATAATCACAGCCCAATGGAGAAGTTTCATACTCATATTCTGACTAGAATTGAGTTGGAATTGGATTTCCATGGCCGAGCAGCTGCATCCAAGCCTTACATCACCAAGCGCAATGCAAAGTTTGGGATGCAGTGGTGTAAAGCATGCCGTTACTGAGATCTGTATTTCCCTGACTGCATTTTGCCAAGTGTAAAGTTTGGTGGAGGTGAGATTGTGGTGTGGGGTTATTTTTCAGGGGTTGGGCATGGCTGTTTAGTTCCAGTGAAAGGAACTCAATGCTTCAGGATACCAAGATATTTTGGACAATTTTATGCTCACAAATTTTTGGGAACAGTTTGGGGATAGCCCCTCCCTGTTCCAACATAACTGCACACCAGTGCACAAAGCAAGGTTCATAAAGAAATGGATGAGTGAGTTTGGTGTGGAGGAACATGACTGGTAATTGCCCACTGGTGCAGCTTCTAATAGTCAACATTACTTTCATAATTATCATTCTTGGTGTGAACTGACTTTTATTCCACATAAAAGAAAGTCAATGGTGACATTAATCTGGGTGAACGGCCCCTTAAATACATCTATTGCATTACAAAGCTCACCTCCAGGATGCGATAGGATGCAGAGGCTCCAGGAAATGTAGTGTCTGTGTGTGACGAAGGAATATCTTCACCATTTAACAGATGCTGAACTGCAGTTCCCATCTCCTCAGCGTCCAGCTGAGCCTTTTGTTGAGGTGACAGCTCAGGGAACTCCGTAAACAGCCAGTGTCGATCTTTGAAGAAACGGTTCTCATGAACCGTGTAGAAATCGTTCCAGTACTCATTAGCCCTGCTGTCAAACTCCTCTGAAAGAGAGATATGAACAAAGAAAAGAATTTGCAAAAGGATGAGCAAGCCTTTGTAACCAAAGCGGCAGTCTACTCTCTAAAAACCTGCTGATACACAGTGTTGTTTTTTTTTTTTTTTAAATGCAGTAAAATAAAACCTAAAGTTAATCTTAAAAAAAAAAAAAAAAAACTTTGCCATTACAAAAACTTTCTGAAACAAATAAGTTTACATTAAAATGATGATGGCCGTTGAAGATCTTGATGAAGCAGTTTATTGTAGCATGGCAGTGACAAAGTAGCACTTTAGGTTTACCGGCATCAGTATGAACCCAGAACATCCAAACCTTTTATCGTATTACAGTTTACCACTCTTAAAGTAAATGAAGTTACGCCTGTTGTAACAACTGTGGTCTGTATGTTAATGAAGTTGTGACACCGCATTGTCTAAGATGGTTCTTTGTGTCTTACACCCATTCAACTTCTACTAATTGATGACCATTTGCTCAGGATCTGATCAACCCAAATGGTACATAAACAGTATAACTTGACTTTCTTCTTCTCTATGATAATCAAACCATTTTGGGGATGAGCTCAGAGCTATATTTAACTGTATTTTTGCATCTTTAAAATGTATTTTTATTATAAAGCATTATAGGTGGGTGATAGATGAGGTGCTTGATACCTTGTTTTTCTGCTGGGAGAGGTTGACAATTTTCCTGCACTTTTTTCTGGGCGGCCTCCTCCTGTTCTGCTGACCACTCCACATTATCCCTACAGAGGTGAAACACCATCAGAATGAGTGAAACAAAACAAAAAAAAAGTTAAAATTATGTATGTTATACATCATATGTTATGCATACAGTTCTGTTATATATCATATACATAAGGTAGTTATTAATTACCTATTCATATATCACATTATTATATATTGGTAAAATACTTTATTGGTAAAGTACTTTAATTATAAATAAAATATTAAACGTTTTGAACTTTCTAAAGAATTCTAATTCTAAAGAATCAAGTCACACTCACACAAATTTACACATAGAACAACATAAATCCTAAATAACAACCAAAGATACCATCTTGCTTTGAACCACCTTTACGGGCTTCAAAACAAACTGTAGTGTCAAACTGACAGCATGGTCAGACTCTCTCTCTCTCTCTGTGTGAGTCTGTGAGTGAGTCTGTGAGTGAGAGTGAGAGTGAGAGTGAGAGTGAGAGTGAGAGTGAGAGAGACTTGCATACCACGCGTTGTGCTGAAACACCTGCCGCGGATCTGTGAGGAAGCGGGTGCCGAACTGCGGTCGTTTCTGGGCCTCAGCAGATTTCTCCGTTGGTCCATTAGCAGTTTCTGACATGTTTTCTACGGGGGAAGAATCAGCAGCAGCAGGCGCCGCCATGGTCACGCGAACCGGATGCACATGGAGTGTCTCCGCCCAGTTCTGCAGCTCAACAGAAAATATCGCCACCTACCGAGCATTCCGAGACATTGTGCAAATCAAAATGAAGTTGAAATGGTTCATTGGTTCAGATTTCAGAGTTGATATGTAGCATCTTCAAAGGGCTATTTATTAATTACTTTATTTCTTATTTTTTCAGTCGGATCATGTTTTCTTGGGAAAATATTTGGTGGTAGACCTATTTATTTTAATTATATATATATATATATATATATATATATATATATATATATATATATATATATATATATATATATATATATATATATATATATATATATATATATAGTCTTTTATTTATTTATGTTAGACTGAAGAGACTACATTTTAAAAGTTTGGGGTAGTAAGGTTTTTTTAAAGAGAAAATTAAAGAAACAAAAAAAGAGAAATTAATAATTTTATTTAGCAAAGGCACATTAAACTGATCAAAAAGACTGTAAAGATATTTATGGAATTAATAAATATTACAAAAAATTCATTCATATAGCCAACACACACACACACACATATATATATATATATATATATATATATATATATATATATATATATATATATATATATATATATATATATATATATTGTGACGGGGTGAAGAAGTACACGACACAGGAGGGCAGGTGAGTTTCCCCGAAGGGTGGATTTATTGATGAAAGTGAAAGTGAAAAGTCCGTCGAGTGGGTTGCTCCGTGCTCGGTGTGGTCTCTCTTGCGTCCTCGGTGCTCGCGGTGATCTGGATCTGTGCTCAGAGTGAGTGTTGGCCGTCACACGCTGCTCTCTGGAGGGAGAATGGAGACAACAGTTAGCCGAGACTTCTGGGGACATCTCTCACCTCTCTGGGCGGCGGGCAGGCTTATAAAGCCGCCCGCTGATGAGCTGCAGGTGTGACGGCTCAGCCTGTGATGAGCGGGTGCAGGTGTGCCCGCCTTGTTTCCAGGGCGACGCTGATGAGCGCTCGGGACACTTGTCACACTTTCCCCCCACCCTAAGCGACGTCCTGGTCCTGCGGAGAAACGGGGAAACTGGGGGGGGGGGGGGGGGGTGCGGAGTGGAGCCTGACAGACCTGCGAAAGCTGACCACATCCGGGAAAGACCATCGGCGTTGGCGTTGGCCGTCCCGGCACGATGTTGGACGGTGAAGTTGAAGTCCTGAAGCGCCAGGAACCACCGCGTCACCCTGGCATTCGTCTCCTTGGCCCGGGCCATCCATTGAAGTGGTGCGTGGTCAGTGGTCAGGGTGAAGTGGCGGCCCAGGAGGTAATACCGGAGCTCCAGGACTGCCCACTTGACGGCCAACGCCTCCCGTTCCACGGTTGCGTAGCGCTGTTCTGCTGGGGTCAGCTTTCGGCTGATGTAGAGCACCGGGTGTTCCTCGCCGTCGGTGACCTGGGAAAGGACGGCTCCCAACCCGGTGTCAGAGGCGTCCGTCTGCAGCAGGAAGGGGCTATTGAAGTCGGGCGCTCGTAGGACCAGGGCCGAGGTGAAGGCCGACTTGATGCGGTGGAACGCCGCCTCCGCCTCGGTGCTCCACAGGATCTTCTCTGGCTGCCCCTTCCTGGTCAGGTCTTTCAGGGGAGAGGCTAAGGAGGAGAAGTCAGGGATAAAGCACAGATAGTAACCCGCCAACCCCAAAAAGGCTCGTACCTGCGTCTTCGTGGTGAGACGGGGAGCAGAGAGAATCGCCGAGACCTTCTTCTCCTGGGGTCGGATCAGGCCCCGTCCCACCTGGTAGCCGAGGTACTTGGCTTCCGCGGGTCCTAGGTGGCATTTCCGGGGGTTGGCGGTCAGCCCAGCCCGACGTAACTCCGACAGCACCTTCCGCAGCCGGTCCAGGTGGTCCTCCCAGGTCTCGGAGTGTACCACCACGTCATCCAAGTAGGCCGCCGCGTAGGCTTGGTGGGGTCGGAGCAGGATGTCCATGAGCCGCTGGAAGGTGGCGGGTGCTCCGTGCAGGCCGAAAGGGAGGACGCGGTATTGCCAGTGGCCGCTCGGAGTGGAGAAGGCTTTCTTTGGCTTGGCCTGACTGGAGAGGGGTACCTGCCAATACCCTTTCGTGAGGTCGAGGGTGGAGATGTACCGCGCCCTCCCCAGGCGGTCCAGCAGCTCATCTACGTGGGGCATGGGATAGCCGTCGAACTCCGAGACCTCGTTGAGCCGGCGGAAGTCGTTGCAGAAGCGGAAGGTGCCATCGGGCTTTGGGACCATCACAATCGGGCTGGACCACGGGCTGCGTGATGGTTCGATGACCCCTAACTTCAGCATCTCCTGTACCTCTGCCTCGATGGCGTGTCGCCGAGCCTCCGGAACATGGTAGGGCCGCTGCCGAACGACGACTCCTGGGGGCGTCCGGACGTCATGCTCCAGGATGTGAGTTCGCCCGGGGCGAGGGGAGAACACCGCAGAAAACTGACTGACCAGGTGCTGCAACTCCGACTTTTGGGCCGCCGACAGCTGGGGGTCCATGTCTACCATCACCGGTGGGGGTTCCGAGAACGCGGAGAGCTGGGGCCCGGTCCCGACCCAGCGTTTCAGGAGGTTGATGTGGTACAGCTGGTCGGCTCTCCTCTTCCCAGGCTGCCGGACCTGGTAGGTGATGGGCCCGACCTTCTCGGCGACGGTGAAGGGACCCTGCCAGGTGGCCAAGAACTTACAGGCGGCTGTCGGGACTAGGACCAAGACGTGGTCCCCGCGCTGGAACTCTCTGGGTTGGGCGGCCCGGTCGAAGTGCCTCCGTTGGGCCTGCTGGGCTTTGGCCAGGTGCTCCCGGACGATGGGCATCACGCGGTCGATCCTGTCGCGCATCTGCCGCACGTGCTCGATGGTAGAACGGTGTACCCCCGGTTGTTGCTCCCAGGCCTCCTTGGCCATGTCGAGCAGTCCACGGGGTTGCCGGCCGAAGAGGAGCTCAAACGGGGTGAAGCCGGTGGACCCTTGGGGGACTTCCCGGATGCCAAAGAGGACGTAGGGTAGCATCTTATCCCAGTCGCGCGGGTCTTCGGCGGCCACCCGCCGCAGCATCTGTTTGAGCGTTTGGTCAAACCGCTCGAAGAGGCCGTCGGTCTGGGGGTGGTACACCGTTGTGCAGAGCTGTTGGACCTTCAGGAGCCTGCAGAGATCGGCCATCATCCGGGACATGAACGGGGTGCCCTGGTCAGTCAGTATCTGGGCGGGGATGCCCACTCGGCTACACAGCAGGAAGAGCTCCTGGGCGATGGCCTTGGTGGTGGCTTTCTGGAGGGGAATGGCCTCTGGGTAGCGGGTGGCATAGTCCACGATGACGAGGATGTGTTCGAACCCCCGGGCGGACTTCGGCAGCGGTCCCACCAGATCCATTCCGATTCGCTCGAAGGGCACCTCGATGATGGGCAGCGGAATCAGCGGGCTGGGGGGAGGAACTCGTGGCGATGTCCGCTGGCAGGTGGGGCAGGCTTGGCAGAACCGCTTCACCTCGGCCTCTAGGCCGGGCCAGTGGAAGCGGTCTCGGATCCGTTGGATGGTATTCTGGGCCCCTAGGTGGCCTGCCATGGGGTGTGCGTGGGCGATCTCCATCACTGCCTCGGTCTTGCTTCGGGGCACGACGAGCAGGTTTTTTTCCTCCCTCCTTCGCTGAGCGACACAGTAGAGCAGGCCTTGTTCAATTTTGAAGTGGGGCGTAGGGTGCAGCGCGGGCTGTAGGTCCTTCCCCTCCACGACCCGTACTTGAGCCCAGCAGTGCTTCAGACGGTCGTCCTCGTGCTGCTCGCGGGCGAACGCCCCGGCCCCCGAGACCTGCTGGAAGAGATCATAGAACAGGTTAGCAGCTTGGGGGGTGGACTCACCGTCTCGGGGGCTGTCGGAGGCCAGCAGCACAGGACGCCGTCTGGGTCTCCGCGCCGTCCGGCGCTTTGGGCGGTTCCCAGGCAGGCTGACAGGCTGTGTGGCGGCGGTGAGGAGACGGTCGAACCCCGGCCAGTCCCTTCCGAGCAACACGGGGACCGGCAGATCCTTGACGATTCCAACTTCGATGGCCCAGGTGCCCGGGGCGGCCTCGATGGACACGCGACGTGCGGGGACTTCTCGGGTATCGCCGTGCACACACCCAATGGGGACGGAGGTCTTCGAATCCACTCGCGGCGGCAGGATGGCCGCCTGTATTAGGCTAAGGGCGCTGCCGGAGTCCAGGAGAGCCAGGAAGGGACGGCCGTTGATCTTCACCTCCGCCCGGGGCGCGTTCTCGGTGTGCACGGCGCAGCCTGCCAGCCATGCTCGTCCAGGGGATCGCGGGGCTTCGGTGGGCATGGGCTCGTCCGGAGGCCCGGGAACCGCCGGCCTGCCTACTGGTCGCGAGGTACCCTCCGGCGTGCGCCGCTCCTGGACCACCCTTCGGGGAAAAGGTGACGCTCGCTCCCCGACCTCCCGGTGGAAGGTGGCATCCGCCAGCTCAATGGCCTCAACCAGCTCATCCTTGGTGGTGGGCTTCCGCATCCCCACGGCTTGACGGAGGTGGCGCGGGAGCGCGTGCAGGAGGCGGTCAATGACGACGCGCTCCGCTACCTGGATGGCGGTGGAACCCTCGGCCAGCAACCAGTGTTGTGCCAGACGAGAGAGATCTGCGGCTTGGAGTCGGGGCGGGCGCCGTGGGTCGTAGGACCAGTCATGGAAGAGTTGTGCAGCACTGATCGAAGATAGCCCAACGCGGCCCAGGATCTCCTTCTTTAACGCGGAATACGAAGTGCTTTGCGCAGAGACAACAGTTAGCCGAGTCTTCTGGAGACATCTCTCACCTCTCTGGGCGGCGGGCAGGCTTATAAAGCCGCCCGCTGATGAGCTGCAGGTGTGACGGCTCAGCCTGTGATGAGCGGGTGCAGGTGTGCCCGCCTTGTTTCCAGGGCGACGCTGATGAGCGCTCGGGACACTTGTCACAATATATATATATATATATATATATATATATATATATATATATATATATATATATATATATATAATGCTGTTCCTTTGAACCTTAAGAAATGAAAGGGGGGAAATCAGTTTTTTACAATAATATTAAGCAGCAGAAGGCATGCAAGTTTTATTTATATAGCACATTTGTAATATTTGCAATTATTTATATAGTACAATGGTAATTCAAATAGTTTTACATAGAAGGAATTCAAATAATCAAAAGAAACTGTTTAACATTAATGAAAGAAGAAATGTTTATTGAGTATCAAAGCAAGAATGATTTCTGAAGGATCGTGTGACACTGAAGACTTGAGTAATTATACTGATAATCCAGTTTTGAAATCACAGGAAAAAAATACATTTTTTAATATTTATTATAATTAAAATTTTAACAATATTTCACAGTAGGCTAGCTATTACTGTTTTACTCTATCTTTGATCAAATAAAGCCTTAATTGGTGAGAAGAAGAAAAAACCCTAATGTTTCCAAACTTTTGACCGGTACTGTATATTCATAGAGAGCTAATAATAAAATGTAATACATCACCAGAGAACCTCTAGTGCAGTTGCTGCCATGGAAACAACAGTTCCAGAAGAGTTCGGTGAAACTCCATGCACAAGCCAGAGCACGTCTTGTATCTATAGCAACAAAAGTTTCAGAGGCAGCTCCAGTGTAGAAAAATGTGTCAAACTAAGCCTGGAAGCCATGTAAAAGTGTTTACACTATTTTACATCACGCTTTGCACTTCATGCTGACACCTAGGACATCATTATCATACAACAGCAGTCATCGCTCACATCCATGTCAAACTGGAGAGAGAGTTCATATTATAACAATCTTTGCTTTAAAAAAAATATTTTCTATATGGGCTTTGACATTTCACGTTTTAACGAACCCCCTTGTGATTGATGGAGACATGGAATGTTGTTAATGTGATCGTTATCTGTGGCTGACTGCAAGTCAAGTCCCTACTTCTCTTCAAACTTAGCATATTCGTAGCAGTCATGAACAGTTTCCACACGAGTGCAGCCAGGATAATAGAGAGACCACCATGACATCAGGACCCGTGGGACAAAAAATAGACCAGAAATGACAGATTGGGATGTAGCCTAGGCTATATCACGGGCCTATAGCCTACATCTGTCTCTGAATAATATTTGACACCTTCATGCCACACACACTTTCCCTCCCACCCACTTCATTCATCTGGCCTAGGTCTTTACTTCTTTAACTCCAAGACCATTTTTTGGGATTTCCGCCTGGATTTGGCCGACCCAAATTGAAAAGCTTCCCATACACACACAGTGGCCTAAGTTCAAAATGTTGGTGTCATTTTACAGGAAACCCTTTGAAGTTACATAAAACACTGCTAAAAGTAATAAAAATGTAAGTATACGTTGTGTAAGCTGTAATAACCCCCCAAAAAAGTAGGCGCTTTTGATTAAAAAAATTTTATAAATTCATTTTTGAAAGTGTGTAACTCAGGCCCTGTGTGCTCTAGGAACCTGCAGTTTGGGCAATTTCCACTAAATTCCAGTAAATAGTGGGGGGGAAAAGTTTGTCTGTGTCATGTTGTATGACAGATTTACCCCCCCCCCCCACATGATGATTTCATTTCAAGTGTTCGTTTTTAAAATAAGTTTAGTTTTAGTTAGTTATATGATGCTTTAAAAACGTGGGGTGTGATTGACAGCTGAGATCGACGTCTTCTCTGAGTGAAGTCGTCACTGAGGCACTAACAGACTTTTTTCAGAATTTTTGGGAGCAGATTGGAGCTTTAGCTAATTACTACATTTCCATAACTGTTTATTTCACACCAACATAATTAATTGTTCTGCATCTGTGAGAGTGTGGGCGGGCTTTTGATATCGTGACTGTACTTTCTGCTGTGCAGGCCGCCTGAAAGCTTCAAATCTGGCAAGCGGAAACGGGTGATGTCGAGTTTTATTACAGTCTATGGTCTGAAGAGATGACCCCCCTTTTTCCCCCTTTTCGCCCCTCCCCCGACCCTGCTACCCCTCTCCACCACCCCCTCCCACCACCATATACAGTGATATAAATGCAATATCCCAGAGTCATTAAATTAATTATATATGCTGGACACCTGGAGCACACAGGGCCTAAGTTACACACTTTCAAAAATGAATTTATATAAAAAAATCAAAAAGCACCTAATTTTTATTTCTTTTTTTCAGGCGGAAATGACATCAGAGTAATTTAGTGTAAATACATTACTTTGTGTAAAACAAATGCCAAAATGATGCATATCTCCAGAAAGTAGAGACTCTAAGCTTTCAAATGGTACCACTTCATAGCTCCTCCACAGACATTTAAAATTGAAGGTATATACATGACAAAGTCATTCCCGTCCCTGTACAGGGTCCACAGAGTTTAAGTGTTTAAAAATAAAGTATTACTCTTTAAAACTACACTGTGTAACTTTTTGAGTTTATTCTTAGCAAAAACACTTAGTTCTTTCAAAAATTTATGGGCTCATTAATGTATATTTACTTCTTTCAAGTAATAAAGTATTTTCATAAGTTTATAATATACCATTGAAAACACATACGGGTGAGGGGTTCGAATGCCGGTCGCCATGTTGCCCCTCCATCTTGAAAGTACATTAGCCAAAGAGGGACATACTCGTAAATTCAAGCTTCACCTTTCGCGTTTTAACACTCGATGGCACCGTGTCGAATGTAAAGAGGGGGATTGCCATGTTAATGTTGGACTAAATCGGCCACCGTAGGAGTTAAAACGAAATCAGAATTGAGAGGAACAGAAACTATTATTCACTGGATGGTCATATATCTTTACACCGCTAGATGGGGGAAAATATCACACAGTGTAGCTTTAAGGGCATCTGTCGTCCACTATTTTTTATGGTCTTTGGTCGTGCATCATCAGAAATTAATCTCCGACGTGTGTACACACATGCGTGTTCACACATGCATGTTCACGCCATAGCAGTTGCTTGGAGATTAATATTTTATAAATAAATGTTACATGAAACGTTTTAAATGCTACATTTATAATGTATTTACTACCTTTCTTTCGTAGTTAAAGCTGCATATTATACCATCAATGGAGGGAAAGAAACCTCTCATATTTCTTTAAAAGATCATTTGTGTTCCGAAGATGAACGAAAGTCTTACGGGTTTGGAAGGATGGGTAATTAGCCTAATGAGAACATTTTGTTTTCGGGTGAACTTAGAGTTGAACAAAATTCCAACCCTTTTAGACTAGGCTATGCATAGCCTACATTTGCATTAAAAAAAATGATCATAATAATATCCAGATTCCACCTGTAGAATAAAGTCCCCAATGTTTTGACAGTGCAGTCGAGATTTAGTCTATATCTGTGTAGGAACAGGTGTGATTTCGCAAAGAAACTAGTATCTCTGTAATTAGGAGCCGGTGGTTTGAGTTGCACAAGATGTAATTTGTCTCATTTTTTAGATGCTTTTTCTCACCACCAATTTGTAGTCACAGAGGAAGTGTGTGTGTTGTCGCCTCAGTTAGTCCCCTCTTGAGGATCTTCAGGATCTTATTTCACACAGAATAAGTTCACACAGAATATGCAATCTTTTTTCACATTTTCTGTAGTATTATTTTGTCAGTCTGATAAACATTTCCTGCTGACAAAATGCATTGCGCTTTGTAGACACATTCTGATTATTAGCATATTTCATTTGAGTTATTATTTGCTGTAACATTTTAGATAAGATAGACAGTAATTATAGATGTAGTCTCACACAAAAAGAAACCGTTATTTGAAAAGTATTTTAATATACAACAAATTCATAGAAACACTGCAAATACAGTGAAGCAAAAGTAAGGAAGTGAATAGTAACATTGTGTCTGATGCTATTTTGATGTCCAGATAACTATGTCAGCAGTGTCTTACACAAGTATATTTTCTGTGAGTCATCTGGAGGTGTGTTTGTTTTGTGTATGTGGTTGAAACTGCATTTATAACCTCTTGTGTAACGGATCTAAGATTTCTAAATAGCAGCCGCATGTCACTTTAAGAGAGCAACCATCTGTGTTTTTTTTATTTTCAGATTTTTATATGATTTCATTTTATTATAATTTAAAAGCATTAGTCATATATGTAGTTGTCATTTGATTTATCATAAAATTGATTCATATAATTGATTCATAATTTTATTATTATTATTAAAGTCATTTTATAATTTTATATTACTTATTTTCTTGTTGCATTGCTTGCTAGGACATAAGATAATATCTCCATTTCAAGGTTTTTAACATCACACAGGACGTCTCCTCCTTCTGGCCAGTTGCATAAACCACTTAGTCTTAAAAGTAAGTCATCTAATTTTTTTCTTTAAGACTGGTCCTAACTTTTTAAAATCTGTTACATAAAATGGTAGATCGGTCAACTGCTCCAGCGGCCGTGCTCAGCTCCACAACACTCGGTCCTGCTCTGCTTTACACTACAGTAACGTTAATAACGGCATCCATGAACATGAGTCCTATTTTCCACCGGCTGTAAGGTGAAGACCACATGTCCCAAGATACTGCGCTGACACTTGGCGTCATCAAACTACGCCTTTGTTTAGAATAGGCGCCCTCCAGTGGACGGAAAGTTGCATATTGCACCTTTAACATAGTGGCTAAGTTTATGCAATAGCCCTTGTGTTCTTACCTGGATGTCTCAGTCAAACTCTCAAGCTGATTATCTTCTGGCAGGGACTTTGCATCATGGGGTCGGATCTGATGTGGCAATATGGATCAAAGACCATTTTTGGAGTCACTCACTGACTAATGATAAATGTTAAACAGATAAACAAACTGGAAATAGAATCTGTTGATATTTCTACAGAGAGATTTGATGCCTAATGAGCAGTGCATCATTTCACATACCGATTTCATCATGACGACTGAAGGAAATAGGATTTATTTGAAAACCAGTCCAGTTCTCTGAGATCAAGTTTTGTCCGTTGAGGTGTCTAGCCTCTGTCACACTGCACTATGTGTACTCAATTTTGCCAAGTAAGACATGTTGGATCTATCACAATCAATCTATTGGATCTATCTTTCACGCGCAGTAGTCAGCGTGCAGTGGAGCCGGTAAATCAAAAGGTCCCGCCCACATTCCGGCCTAATACACAACTAGGCCTAATAAACAGTTATGGAATTGTAAAAAATTTAAGTTTAAGCTCCAATCTTCTCCCGAATTTCCTGAAAAATGTTAGGTGGTGTTGCAGTGACTACTCAGAGAAGCTGTCAATCATAACGTCACACCCCAGTTTTTATATTATCAAATAACTAATTAAAACTAAACTTATTTAAAGAACGAACCCTTGAGTGTTCTAACATCAACGTTATAAAAACTGCCTAAAATGAGAGAATTCATCTTTGGAAAAAATGTAGTTGTGTGTAATTTGATTGTTTAGTTTGTCTATATCCCATTAAAGGGTTACTTCAGCGATTAGCATATGGCTATATATCAGTAGAAACCCTGGAGTATATTCAAATGATTGTGCTTCCCCCCCTCATGTCCCCCTGAGACAAGGGATTTATGCATTTTATTTCTGGAAAAATTCCTCCCATGATGCAAATTGACAATATTTGCGTCATCTTTGGAATTTTTGGCCAGAGGCTAAAGACTACAGCCAGCAGAGGGAGCTATTTCCTCATGTTTTACACCCACGCATAGGGGATGGGAGATCACACTCACAGTTTAGCTCGCAGCTGCAGGCATTCAAGTAAACGGAGCTAAGCTGAGCAATGTAAGTGTTTTAACTTCTTATCATTAATTTTTATAAAAGTTAAGATTCCAAAGGCATGAACTGAAAACGCGCCAGACTGAACTCGCGTTGTGAATGTATGCCGCGAGTGTGGTCGTGTTTAACTCAGCTCTCATCACGAGAGCTCATCAGTTAAATGTAACTCCTGCAGCTCACGCGGCGATGCGATCATTATATTAAACAGACACGTTCAGTATTTAATTGTAGTGTTTGTTCTCCAACTCACAGTAATCCAGTAGCGGTGGCTTTGGGAATGGGATTTGTATTTGAATTCTGGGAATTGTAGTCTTTCATCCCCATGAGACAAAAATACATTTTCTGTCTTTTCTCAGTCTAGAAGGCACCAAATAAAAAAAATAATTTCACATTTCTATTACATTAATGATGCAGTTTAAATACAGATTCATCTTTTCATCGCTGAAGTACCCCTTTAACTTTAATGGGGTGGGGTTTATGACCTATAATGCATCCAGCCACCTGGGGGGGCGATTGAGATGTTTTGGTTTTTCAAGACTCATGTGGCACACTTTTCTACACAAAGCGACACTACATTAAAGCTACACTGTGTAACTTTTTTAGTTTATTCTTAGCTAAAATCACTTAGTTCTTTCAAAAATATATGTGCTCATTAATGTATATTTACTTCTTTCAAGTAATAATGCATTCTCGTAATTTTATAATATACCATTGAAAATACATACGTGTTGAGGGTTCGGATGGCGGTCGCCTTGTTGCTCCTCCATCTTGAAAGTACATTTGCCAAAGAGGGACATACCCGTAAATTCAAGCTTCGCCTTTCGCGTTTTTACATTCGATGGCACTGTGTCGAATGTGAAGAGGAGGATTGCTTGAGGCTGCTATATGATGATGGAGGATCACTCTTAAACCCCTTTCACACTGCACGTCGGACCCGCAATATTCTCGGAGCATTGCCGGGTCGCCTTCTGTGGGAAAGCAACCACAGCCCGGAATTGATTACCGAATTCGACCCGGGTCGGGGACCTAGTAACATTGCGGAATATGTATCAGAGTCGCCAAGGAAGCGGAAAAGAGAATTAAGACGGCAACGCAACAGGCAAATCAACAAGACAAAAGTAAATATTGGAGTGGCCTTTCCAAGATAAAGAGCTCATGAGGAGCAACGATTTTAAAAAGAACGCCGACATTGCCTGCTTTCTTCTCGACAGGTAATATTAATTCAGCCTATTTGTGTATATTGGAAGTTTTATTGTTGCTTGGCTAATTATATCATGGTGTGCTGTGCATAACACTAGAACGACGTCTAGGATAGTTTTCCTTGCGTCAATGATGAAAAAGTATTGTTTACCTTATAACATAAATCCGTGTTCTATGACGGATAACATGAGATTAATATTTTAATTGCATTATAATTTGTTTGCCTTACGCTAGTGATGTCTTACAATATACAGAATAACGATAGCACTGATAAAAGTTACTTTACTAAGATTAGCTTGCATTCGTCTGGGAACCTGATAGCTGATGTTAGCAATGAACTGGTTAAAAATAACGAAAACGTAAAACTATTATTAATTTTACATAGATTAATTTGATCATAGATCATTTGGCAAATTAAATAACTGCAAATTATAATAGTTTTCAAAAATTACCTCATCACTTGAGTTGAAGCAACACTCACCGAAGAGGTCGAACTGGAAGCCATGACTAAATCGGCCACCGTAGGAGTTGAAACGAAATCGAAATTGAGAGGAGCAGAAACTATTATTTACTGGATGGTCATATACTTTTTCACCACTAGATGGGGGAAAATATCACACAGTGTAGCTTTAAATTTAAAATAAATCATCATCAAACTTTAAGGAAGACTCTCTCACTCTAAAAATTACTGTAGAATTGTAAATATTAGAATTGCATCGATATCCCCCCAAAAGTTTCCTGCAATAGCGCCAATGAATGTACTCAGACAGGTTTCCCCAAACACAATCTCAGACTGCCCAGTCAGCCAAACAGACAATAATGTCACTGACTGGGATGCTCAGACAAACAGAGGAATGTTTTAATACAGTTAATTACATATTTTGTCTCTGTATAATAAAGAAAGTATAAAAAAACGCATAACGCATCACCTTTAAAAAATAAAAATTACAATATGAGAATACATGTTTAAAACTTACGTTAAAATACAGCACATGAAAATCAGCAGTGCAACTCAAAGTAATTAATGCAGTAATGCACAGTAAACAACTTTTAGTTTTAGGGGACAATTTTTTGTGAAAACTGACGTCATGCGCGTTTATTGCATGTTACAGATGCATAATGTTTTTTTTTTGTGACATCGCCAACTACTGGCCTGCAGCAGAATACAACAATTTTAGTCGTTTTCGTAGCCTAGAAATCTAGACGCACCCTAGCGGCAGCAAATCTATTTTGCTGCGAGATACTTCACTATCCCATGAGGCCACAGATTAATGAATGAAGGTGAAGGTAAGCAGCTGACGCTGGTAGGTCACATGGTAACGACAACATGGCGGATATAGTATTTTCGGATTACATTTATACTACACGCATTCATACTAAATAAAACATACTTTTTTTAACGGTCGCAATGTAAGTTCAAATTCAAATTGAGTGCCTATGCACAGAGTATGCGATATCGGACACAGCTCTGGTTCACCCAGAAATGAAAATTATGTCATTAATGACTCACTCTAATGTCGTTCCACACCTGTAAGACCTCAGTTCATCATCGGAACACAGTTTAAGATATTTTATATAATAAAAGTTTATACAATTTTATTATATAAAAAAACCCTTTTGAAAAAAAGGTCGGGAATCCTTTTGCAGAAATGACTGCTTCAATGCGGCGTGGCAGGGAGGCGATCAGCCTGTGGCACTGCTGAGGTGTTATGGAGGCCCAGGATGCTTCGATAGCGGCGTTAAGCTCATCCAGAGTGTTGGGTCTTGCGTCTCTCAACTTTCTCTTCACAATATCCCACAGATTCTCTATGGGGTTCAGGTCAGGAGAGTTGGCAGGCCAATTGAGCACAGTAATACCATGGTCAGTAAACCATTTACCAGTGGTTTTGGCACTGTGAGCAGGTGCCAGACAGGTCATGCTGAAAAACCAAATCTTCATCTTCATAAAGCTTTTCAGCAGATGGAAGCATGAAGTGCTCCAAAATCTCCAGATAGTTAGCTGCATTGACCCTGCCCTTGATAAAACACAGTGGACCAACACCAGCAGCTGACATGGCACATTGATTTCCGAATGACATGCAAAATTTGCTTTCATCCGAAAAAAGTACTTTGGACCACTGAGCAACAGTCCAGTGCTGCTTCTATTTAGCCCAAAAGTCTCTTGACCTGGGGAATGCGGCACCTGTAGCCCATTTCCTGCACATGCCTGTGCACGGTGGCTCTGGATGTTTCTACTCCAGACTCAGTCCACTGCTTCCGCAGGTCCCCCAAGGTCTGGAATCGGTCCTTCTCCACAATCTTCATCAGGGTCCGGTCACCTCTTTGCAGCATTTTTTGCCACACTTTTTCCTTCCCACAGAGGTGCCTTGATACAGCACTCTGGGAACAGCCTATTCATTCAGAAATTTCTTTCTGTGTCTTACCCTCTCGCTTGAGGGTGTCAATGATGGCCTTCTGGACAGCAGTCGGGTCGGCAGTCTTACCCATGATTGCGGTTTTGAGTAATGAACCAGGCTGGGAGTTTTTAAAAGCCTCAGTAATCTTTTGCAGGTGGTTAGAGTTAATTAGTTGATTCAGAGGATTATGTTAATAGCTCGTTTAGAGAACCTTTTCATGATATGCTAATTTTTTTAGATAGGAATTTTGGGTTTTCATGAGCTGTATGCCAAAATCATCAGTATTAAAATAATAAAAGACCTGAAATGTTTCAGTTGGTGTGCAATGAATCTAAAATATATGTACGTTTAATTTTTATCATTACATTATGGAAAACAATGAACTTTATCACAATATGCTATTTTTTTGAGAAGGACCTGTATGCTGATTTGGCGCTCAGGAATCAGTTCTTCTTATTATTGAACATATTAGTATACACTATATTGCCAAAGATTTTGGGGCGCCTGCTTTTACATGAACTTTAATGACATATTCTTAATCTGTAGGATTTAATATGGAGTTGTCCCACCCTTTGCAGCAATTAAAGCTTCAACTCTTTTGGGAAGGCTTTCCACAAGGTTTAGTGTTTTTACCATACTTCTAGAAGCGCATTTGTGAGGTCAGGCACTGACGTTGGATGAGAAGGCCTGGCTTGCAGGCCTTCTCATCCAACCTCTATTAGGTTATAACCTCTATTAGGTTGAGGTCAGGCCAGTCAAGTTCCTCCACACCAAACTCACCCATCTCTACATGTCTCCAATGCTCTAGAGTCCAGTGACAGCATGCTTTACACCGCTGCATTTGACGGTTTGCATTGCACTTGGTGATGCAAGGCTTGGATGCAGCTGCTCTGCCATTCCATGAAGTTCTCTACATACGGTTCTTGAGCTAATCTGAAGGCCACACGAAGTTTGGAGGTCTGTAGCTTTGACTTCTGCACACTGTGCACCTCAGTATGCGCTGACCCCACTCTGTGATTTGCTGTTGTCCCCAATTGAGTGGTATACAGTAATACCACTAACAGTTGACTGTAGAATATTAAGTAGTAAGGAAATTTCACGAATGGATTTATTGCACAGGTGGCAACCTCTGACGGTACCACGCTTGAGTTCACCATGCTCCTGAGAGCGACCCATTCTTTCACAAATGTTTGTAGAAGCGTCTGCATGCCTAGGCACTTGGTTTATACACCTGTGGTCATGGAAGTGAATGCAGCACCTGAATTCAGTGATTTGGAGAGGTGTCCTATTACTTTCAGCAATATAATGTATGTTGAAAATTTCTGCTGCGCATTTATTTTAGTTGTTGAAAGTATGATTAAAAAATATATTGAATAGAATGTTTAAAGTCTAAAATGTATCCTTGCTGAATAAGTTTTAAAAAAATCATACCAACCACAAACTTTTGAACGGTACCATTTTAATTGTCTAACAATTCCACAAATTTTTTTTTGGGTACATTCTGCATTAGTCACCACAGTTATAAATAGTCACAAGCCTGGGTGAAACCAGCTGTGACTGGTTGAGACGTGTTGTAGAGATGATCAGTAGTTGTTTCTGACAGAAGCAGGTGTGATGTTATTCTTAACTGCCACGATATGCTACATTCTGGAAGGTGCTGGTGGCTCCTTTGTAGAGCGGATTATTAGCCTAAAAGACAAGAGAGAGAGTTTCATAATGACCAGGTCTGCAGAGCTCATATTTATGCACATACTTTAGATACATACTTAACCACAAGCACATCTGTACTTCCCACTTTGACCACTTGGTGACGAGAATGAGTCACCTTATCTTTCCTAAATGTTATCAAAATAACACTTTACATTTGTTAACATTAGTTAACTGCAGTAGTTAACATGACCTAAGAATTAAAGAAGTTATTAATCTTAATGTTACATTTATTTACTCATTTACTAATACATAATAAAAAATCAAAAGTGATATATTAATATTTAATGGACCTGAACTAGCAGTGAGTTTATTTTATTTTAAATAAACTAACATTAACAAAGATAAACACTAACAAATGTATTGCTTGTTGTAGGTTAATGCATTACCCAATGGGACCTTATTGTAAAGTTAAAATCATATTACATGTGCTTCTACACTCTTAGAAAAAAAGGTTCAATAGGGTTCCATAAAAACCCCATTCACAATTAGCATCTTTGGTTCAATTAAAACAAACCCAGGTGTGATTGCTCTGTTAGGGTGTGTTCACACTTGTAGTACGGTTCACTTGGTTTGTTTCATCCAGACAAAAACAAAAACAAAACACGTTCACACATGTTCAAATGAACCACACTAACAGAGCAATTGCACCAGGGTTTGTTTTAACCAAAACATGCCATGTGTGTACACACCCTTAGTGCGTTTCATTTGGACATGTGTAAACGCTGCCATCCGAACCCTGGTACACACCAAACAAGGCAGATGACACCCTAAAAAAAGGACAGAATGCTAAAGCTAAATTTTGTTAAAAAACTAAAGCCATAAAATGATCCCATGATGGGAACCCTGATTGGTTCTATATATGAAGTACCTGACAGAACCCTCCAAGGTTCTTTATAGAAACTTTTCTTAGCTGTTATTTTTTCAGAGATTAAACATGGCTAGACCATGAGAATAAGAATAAGACGCAACAGTCTTAAAAGAAAAGGTAAGACTCTACTGATACAGCATACTGATACTGCATAAAGAGAAATGCTGATGAGACTTAACAGGATGTTTTATTTTTCACAAATATGTGATATAATCTTATTTCCTCTCAGACCTTTCAGAATGCTCAGAGTCTAGAATCGTTTAATCTCAGACAAAGTAACACTGTTGCCTAAATAATGGTTCTACAGTCTGAAAGGTATGTATGCCTATCTCACCGCTTCCCACTTAGCCTTAGCTTTCTCCTCTTCAAACTTGGCAAATTCATGACGGTCGTGAATTGTGATCAGGAGCTTCCACACCAAAAGTGCAGCCAAACCCAGCAGCAGGATCGCACCAATGACTGATAGAGCAACCACCAACACATCAGGACCCTTTGGGCACTCTGTAAAAATAAACCAGCAATGACAAATGACTAATTATAAACATAAAAAAATTATACTTTATATTCAGTTGCAATTTGAACTCATCTGTCACATGTTTAGTCTGTCTGTGTTGGTTTTTCCCCTGTGTTTCCTGGTTTTGTGTTAGTCACATGTTCCTTTGTTTCAGGTTCCCGCCTCTGTTCAGTCCCCAGAGCCAAGCCCCCAGCCAGAGCCATGGCCCCCCCGAGGCTCCAGACCCGCCATGGCCTCCCCCTGAAGGCCCTAGACCCTTCGGGTGGCGGGTCTAGGGCCTTCAGGGGGAGGCCATGGCGGGTCTAGGGCCTTCAGGGAGAGGCCATGGCGGAGACACAAACCCGAATTAAAATCTGCTGCAAAGGGCCGCGGTTCTGACGTTTGTACCGAACTGTGAAAGCATCACAACTATGAAGAGAAAAAAAACATGTACGCTTGAGCATTCCGTTTTTGTTAGGATCTCATCTTCCTGTTTTTGGTTTGTGTTGCTTTCATATATAATTCGAACTGCACCAGAGTTCATTTGAATCCGGACCAAGACCGTGAGCATTCTTTATTATCATCTGGATTTCTGTTTCTCCACAATGTATCCTGTGCTGTGGGATGTTTTTTATTAACTCTAAACTGCTGCAAGTAGATCCTTATCCGCCATGTTTTTACTGTTGTGTGACCTACCAGCGGCAGTTGCGTTTCTTCACTACCAATTATAAATCCTTTTCCGTCCATCGAATGCGGAAGAAGTAGGTCATCTGGGGACTTTTCACCTACTGTTTTTGAATACTATCTATTCAGACATACTAGGCTACTCTTTTGGCGTACTATTTTTCACATACTATATAGTAAGGAAGTATTTGATTTCAGATGCTGCGAGAGAATCTTTGACAGCAGGAGAGGTACAGCCAGTATATGCCCATCTCTCACAGAGACACAGAGAGTTTATTAGCATGAGCTATGTTTGACAGCTACTTGTCACATACTATCTACCCTTCTCTCCTCTCCTCTCACCTGCTTCTTTAAGAAGATAGAGAAAGGATTTTCCACTGGCATCTTTATGAAACTGGAAGTTCTGAACACAGTCATCCTCATCCTTGTAGCTGCAGTTCGTCTCATGAAAGACTAGAGAGAACAGATGATTATTAACTCAGCAAGAACAACTACTGAACAAAATACACTGAATGAACTCAAGTTTAAGTCAAATATAGCCAAATGAAGCTTAGGTAAATAATGGCATTATTAACAGAAGTCAAAATACTGCTGTTATATACTATACATAAGATTTATACACTTAAAATAGAACATTTTAAATTGTAATAATATTTCTCAGTATTACTGTTTTTAATGTATTTTGATCAGATAAATGCAGCCTTGGTGAGCATAAGAGACTTCTTTCAAAAACATTTTTAAAAAACGTAGTCTAAAGAGGCTTTATATAGGCTACTGCAGTTGAGAGGCATGTATTGTAGATTGTTGGAGATAGAGATTACCCAGCTCATCCACCAGCACAATCTCATCTCTGCAGAAGTGATTGCAGTTCTTCTCAAACAGATCCCCTCTCTTATAGTGTTTACACTCCACACACTCCCTGCAGACGCACACATCAATCTACTTTAAGTAAGAACAAAAGCATCTAAACATACTCACTCAGTGACCACACACTAACATTATGCTCTCTAAATAAAGATATACCATCGTCTATTGATTTTTACACAAATATTCTAAACTTTCACCCTGGAAAATCCTGCTGACACACTCACTTTTTGATGGTACAGGCATCTGGGCAGGTTTGGCAATCCTCACAGGTTGATCCATAGGCTCCTGGTTGAGTGCACTCACAGACACCACACACACAGTGGCCACGCCCACTACAGAGCATTCCTCCAATCCCCATACAGGTGTCTGTGCGGGTCGAACAGTTACAGCTTTCGTCTGACCATCCAGGACTACAGTGACAGGACCCACAGTTGCATTCACCATTACCTAACAGAGACAATAAACATATAATGGCTGTTAATGACTTTATAGGAAATAAATCTTAGGCCATTGCTAAACGTGGTCATGAGAATTTTCTTCACCCAAAATGGTTTTATCAATGAAAAATAAAAGTTGAAATTCTGAAGAATCTACAAGCAGCTCTTGCGATACAACAACCGTTCATGGTGATTATATATGACTTTGAGTGGCCACAGTTTAAGCATCTCAGAAACATGAATATGAGTAATGTTCAAAAGTAAATAAAAAAAAGGTTTCATATGCTCACCAAGGTTGCATATATTTTATATAAAATACAGTAAAACTGTAATATTGTGAATTATTATTACAATTAAAAATAACTTTTTATTTTAATATATTTTAAAATATTCCTGTGATGGCAAATCTGAATTTTCGGCATCATTACTCCTTTACTGTCTTCAGTGTCACATGATCCTCGGTTTAAAAAATGTGATTTGCGGTTTAAAATTTTTTTTTCTTATTATTATTAATGTGAGAAGCAGCTAAGCTGCTTATTTATTTTTGTGGAAACTGTGCCGTTTTTCAGGATCATTTTATGAATATAGAAAGTTCAAAATAACAGAATATATTTAAAAAAGTTTTTTTTGTAAGATTATAAATGTCTGTGCAGTCGGCTGTTCTGATAAATTCAGTGCCATATTTAAAAGTTTAAAAAAACACTTGACCCCAAACGTTTGACCAGTAGTTAATGTATGTATATATAAATATATATTTCCTTAGAGAAGTACAAACCAGAACATTTCGACTGTTGCCAGTTGCATAAACAGTCACTATAATAAGACTGAGTCTTAAGAACTAGCCTGACTCCCTAACAGTCAGCCAAGGTGTAATCAGTCTTACTTTTCAGATTAAAATTAGACCAATCTATCTGTTTGTAACTTTAAAAAAAAATCTATGACTAACTTGTAAGAATAGTCTAAGCAGAATATGCAACTGGCCACTGGTTTGTACACTGTTGTGTTCATTGTGTGAGGTCCTAGTAAACAGTTTGGGGACAGTTGGCAATACCAGAGATCATTTTCCTTGAGGATATTTTTTGGTCCGTATGAGAAAATCATCCTATAAGTCATACTAAGTGATGTTTTTTAAAAATGCAACAATGCAGAAGGTTTTCTGTGAAGAGTTGTGTTTAGGGACTGGGTTAGGGGATATACTATACTGTTTTTACAGTATAAAAATCATGTCTATGGAAAGTCCCTATAAAACATGAAAACTTCAACCACCAACACACCAACTATAAGATATTGAGCTATTGTCTACTCAAACTATTTTCATATTTAAATAGCAATACCTATCACACATTTTACTATAAGTCTCACTTTTTCAACCAATACATTATTTCATGCATTTAACTCAATGTTTAACCGAAGAGAGAAAATGAGGTGAGCAACCTAAATCATGTGACAGGCCTCAGGCTGCTGGCACTCTTAAGCAGGTAATGTGCACAGACATGAAAAGCTGAAGACCATCCATCCATAAATCTAGTCATTGTTTGGTTTTAAATGTGGCTTAAATTACCTAATAGTGAAACACTGCCTCTGCAATGACTAAAATCATTGCAATCTCTGTAAATCTGTGTATAATCCCTTAGAAAAACATGCAATGCTACATTTATTTATTTATTTATTAATTTTCAGAGTCAAGGCCATTGTATCCAACCTTACCTGAACACAGCTGTCCTTTGGAACGGAGGCAGCTGAAGTCATCACATTCACAGTACGGCCCCCAAACCTTCCCATAATCACTCGAGCGACAGGCACACTGGCCACACACACAGTATCCGCGTCCGCTACAGGTCGGCGTTTTTGGATCGGGGCTACAGGTGTCTTGTTGGCTGGGTTTATATTCGCCCTCGGAGCACTCACATCGCGAGCCCAGGCGGCCCGGATCGCACAGGCACACGCCGCACTCCAGTGTTCCATTGCCGTGGTGGCAGGACGGGCTGGCGGGCACGGAGGACTGCTGACAGCTACATTCACAAGCAAAGTCCACAGTGACCTGAAGGGTGTCTTTAAAGCCCAACGGCTTCACAATGAAGGTCCGACTCTTCTCTTTGGGACAGCCGTGAAGTTTCGCCTCAATGTTAAATGAAACCTACAGGAGAATATATGAGCTGATAAAACATTTGTCTTGAATGCCAGTCGCTTCTGATAAAAGCATCTATCAAATGTAAGTCTATTATTTGTCTTGATCAGTGTTTAAATTAAACCTCACATATTGATTTTAATGTATACCGACATGCACACAAACTATATAGTGGCTAACTTTCTAATTGAGTGCATCAGGTGCTGACCATATCCCCGATTTTGAGTCCGTCGCAGGACCGGACACCTGGATTGTCTTTATCCGGACATGTTGCGTTAATAAACAGAGATAACTCATCCGGCACATCCAACAGCTCCAGCTCAACCTTAGACCTGATCTTCTACAAAGACAAATGGCACAAAGATCAAAGGTCAACCTCTCTCCCTTTATTTGAGTTTAAGCCCTACTGGCCTGTAATGGTAAAACAAAGTATGTTTAACGCTGACTCTGGACACTGTATGTATTTGAAATGCTAATATCTAGTTAGTTTGGCGAAACACATTTAAAGATATCAGAGAACACATAAAAATTCAAAGCAAAAAAAAAAGTCTCACAAGCAACAAGTTCTTACAACTCAAGAGGTTGTATTAATTCCTGGCAAAGTGAGTTACCGCATATGCATCCAGAATGAGTTTCACAACATTTCCAGAGTCTCTAGACAGCGTTCCGACCACAGAGCCAGGAATCAGCTCGCTGTAATTCTGTGAGAATGCAGGAAACATGAAAACATCCCATTAGTGTGTGTAAATGTGTGCATCTTGTTATGCACAAACGTGTTGTACGTTTGTGTTTGACAATAATATAGAAACTCACACGATATAGTGGCACCATAGGGTTGGTTACAGCAAAGATGAGGTTGATGTTATTCTCAGATATCTTGTCCGTGATCATGCCAAGTGAAGGATAGTCCTACAAATACACATAAAATTCAACATATTATATACTATCTATCTATCTATCCATCTGTATATATTAAGGCTGTCTGGGTGGAAGAGGTTGAGAGAAGAGAAAGAGAAGAGAAAACTTGTCCAGGATATTCCCAAGAAACACGGGCGTTAGCCCTGGAGTTAAAGGGTTAGCTCATTTTTGATGCTTCAAGAGATTCTAATAAACTAACTGATGTCACATATGGACTACTTTGAGGATGTTTTTATTCCCTTTCTGGACATGGACAGTATAATGTGCATACTATTGCATACACTGTTGGACTAAATATAAAATATCTTAAACTGTGTCTGAAGATGAACGGAGGTCTTACGGGTGTGGAACAACATTAGGGTGAGTCATTAATGACATCAATTTCATTTTTGGGTGAACTAACCCTTTAAGTAAGTAAGATTTGTCTGCAAGTGTACTGATCGAGCTATTCATCTATCTATCTATCTATCTATCTATCTATCTATCTATCTATCTATCTATCTATCTATCTATCTATCTATCTATCTATCTATCTATCTATCTATCTATCTATCTATCTATCTATCTTTAAAGATTTGAGGTCAGTAAGATTTTTTTATGTTTTTGAGGATGCATTTATTTGATCAAACATACAGTAATTCAGTCATATTATTTATGAAATATAATTACAATTTTAAATAACCATTTTCTATTTTAATATATTTAAATTTATTCCTGTGTAAATATAATTATAATTTATAATTTATTTATTTATTTAAAATAAAATGTATTCTTGTGATGGCTAATCTGAATAATTTTCAACATAATTACTCCAGTCTTCAGTGTCACATAATCCTTCAGAAATTCTTCAATGAATAGAAAGTTCAAAGAATAGCATATATTTAAAATCCTTCCTGACAAATGTATTCATTTATTTAAAAATATATTATTTTTGAAAGGTTACACACACACAGAGAGAGAGAGACACACATACAGACATAGGGTGAGAGAAAGAAAGAGAGATTTGTCCAATAAATGTTGGCTGACCAGTATAGTGGACTTGTCATATTCATTGTTGTTATTGAGATAGCACTCTCCATCATGGGGCTGGACAATTCCAGCCAGCTTGGCGTCCAAAGCCAAATGACTTCTGTCATCACTTGTGAAGATCAGCAAATGAGATGCTTCAGACCTCCATCCAATCTTCTCCTAGAAGAAAGGTAAATAAGGTCATATAGATAGGTAAAGAGAATGGATGAAAATGATCAGACACAAAATAAAGAGATAATTATCGAGTGAGGGTGTATCATAGTGTTGTTTCATTTGTAGAATCCAATCACAGGATACATTCGTTCCCTCATGCATATCCTAGGGTTTATGTTGTATGTATGTTTTTTCCTAATAAATAATTAAAATGTAGCTCAAAATGCTATTTTCCTTTAGGCGTTGGGACCACAAACTGACAAACAGCTTTACTCAGATTTATTTGTAATGGATTTTTACCTTGCATACTACTGCTTGTATGATAGCATCAAATCCGCCCTCAGGGGCATCTCTGTTTCTGGACACTTTCTGTTTCTTCACTTCCTCTGTGAACCGTTCTACCTGCTCCGTCAGCGACAGTATATTACGATAGCCAAATTGTGGTGGGCAGGGTTCAAAAGACCTACACAACACAACAGGGAGACAGCAATCAATAAACTTAGTCACTCGTCCTAAATGTCATGTGCTTTTCTACAGGCCAATGTGAGATGAACTTGAGCTTACTTATGGCATGGGTTCCTGATGACTTCTTCAGAGTACATGTACATATAAGGTGAGAGTGTTTTGTCTACAAAAGCTCCAAATCCCATGCGTAGATTACTGGTGACGTCACGTAAGGCGTTGGCCAGATCATTGCCAAGGGCATAAAGCTTCTGCAGGTCATCCTTCATGGTATTGGTCATGTCCATCAGGTAGTACAGGTCAACTGGGTAATCAGCTACTTGCTTCACAGTGACGGTGAATTGCTTTGAATCGTCTTAAAGAAATGGGAGGGAAGAAAGGCTTAGAAATAGACAAAAATCTACTTTTTGACTTCTTTTTCCTAATAGACATGTATTTTTTTAGAACATGATCAGTTTGGGGTCTGAGAGACAATATGGCCCTTTTACTAGCACAACGAACATACTTATTATTATACACATATACGTTTTAAATTTAATGATTTGTTCTACTCGTACAAGCTCTGTTCATAAACAGATCTTGAAATCTGAAACTCAGTAACATGCTTTAAAAATATTATAATTAATATAATATATATCTAGTGGGTTTTGATCTGGTCACAGTAACATATAAAACTAATTTCGAGACTAAATTTAAAGACTTAATTTTTTGAATAATTTCAAAATTCATGTTGTTGTTTTATCCTCTGGGACCCCAAACATCAAGACTATAAAAATCTATTTAAACTCAGCATTGATAATAATAATAATAATGATAATAATAAATTATTATTGCTGTTGTTGTTACAGTGGTATTATTTCAGTGGTCATTGTGGTTAAAAAATAATAATAACTGCAAAAAAATGTCCCCTCTGGGAGACCACAGATCAAGAATATAAATGTTACTATTATACATATATTATCAGGGTTTAATTTTGAGAAGTGAAGGGAGTTCCCTTCTCATTCTTTGTCATAATGAGAAGAGAAGAGAAGAGAAGAGAAGAGAAGAGAAGAGAAGAGAAGAGAAGAGAAGAGAAGAGAAGAGAAGAGAAGAGAAGAGAAGAGAAGAGAAGAGAAGAGAAGAGAAGAGAAGAGAAGAGAAGAGAAGAGAAGAGAAGAGAAGAGAAATATGTAATTGGATTGCAGTGTTAAATATAATATGGGAGTATGTATCTGTAATAAACATTATGATTGTTTTGTAGAAGTAGCATACCTGGCCTGAGGGTCAGGTGGATTTTTTGTGGTTGGATCTGAGTGATGTCGCTGGCTGAAACCCCTGCCTTGATACTTAGGGGTACGTCCTCCAGGATCCTCATGCTGCTAACTGGATACTCAATAAACTTCACGCCACAACCAGACTTAATGAGACCGTCTTTGAGATCACACCTGGACAAACCTGACCCTTCCTTTTCGAAGATCTAACAAACACACACATACACATAGTGAAGTTTTATTAACTAATTTCGGGAGGAGGACTAACAGATAATTAAACAACGGAGCCGTCAACTAATCAAACCTAATTAACAAGGGGAGCACGTCAGATAATTAAAAGGGGGGGATACTCTGGGTTCGGGCAAAAATCCGAGCCCGGAGCCCTCCCCTGGACAGCACGCCAAATACGCATAATCTTTACTCTATTTAATTTGATGTAAGTGGGAACTCGTGAATTGATCATTTAAGCCGCCGTTTGTGTGTCTGTGCGAGTGTTGATGTATGTATTTGTGGATGACATTGTGTTTATTAGGCTACCTCCTGAGTGCACCAGGCACAGGTCGGATGGATCGACAGGCATTCTTTACAGGTACTCACTCCTCTGGAAGTGCAAATGTTGGAGCCTAGAGAAACAAGACTCTCGTTAATCTCACATGCTTAGTTTAAATTGTTTCCTTCTAGCCTTTAGACATTTCTTCCATTTACAGCCTCTCAAGTGTGTTAAAACAAGTGAAAGGGTGATCAAATGTAGGAAATAGCTAATAAAAAAACAGCACATGCACATTCTTCTCATTCTTTAAAGATTGGGTTAGAAACAATTGTCATTAACTAAACAACCAACAACAAAAGGCAAACTTACTCGAAGCTGAGGAAATTAGAAGTAAAACTGGTATCCAAACTTCCATCAAACGTAGTCCCATTTTAAAAGAATCAAAATACAGGCCTCCTGCAGCCACTCCGTTTCCAATCTGCTCATCTGATGTATAAACTGGGAGTGTAGCCTACCGTTCCCAAGACATGTAAGGACAGATGACCTAATGCGCTTAAACATTTCGCAAATGTAATGCTTCACCAAGACGCAAAGAAATGTGCAACCACAGGCAAGTTAAGACTGAGCCACCCTAATAAAAAGGATGTGAATATGAGTCCAAATATATAGCCTACGAGAAAAATAAAAATTTAGTAGGCCTATCGTACATTTTGCTTATTGTTTTGTCGGTAACACTTTACAATAAGGTTCATTGGTTAATATTAACATGAACTAATGAACTGCACTTGTAAAATATGTACTTATCTATGTTAATGTTAATTTCAACATTAACTAATACTTCATTAAAATTTTGTTAACATTAGTACACCGTGAACTAACATGAACAAACATGCTGGATTTGTATTAACTTACGTTAACAAGGATTAACTAATACAGTAACAAATGTATTGTTCATGGTTAGTTTATGAAAGTTAATACATTATGTTAACAAACGAAACATTATTTTAAAGTGTTGCCGTTTTTTCCCAGTTAAATTAGCATTTACAAACACATGTTGTTAAGGCACGGTATGGAATTCAATAAGTTCCAACAGCTTCCTCTGTTAAAACAAATCGAACCTTTTTAGAACACATCTTACTAAAATAGGGCATTTACTTATTATTCTGGCCATATTTTCTATTTTTCGATACATTATTTGTGTTTGTTTTATCTTTATATGTATATTTATTAAGTTTAAGACGTTTAAGAAGTTGAACCAGGTGTTTGCTACCATCTAGTGGCAGTGTTGCAGAAAAGCATGCCAAACATTCACCTCACTTATGTTGATGGCATTCTCAGCATATTTCAAGGCAGTTTATGCACTTCACTCCTGTATGAGAGTAACATTTTACTTATATACTTTACTGGAAATTACACATTTTATGATTAAGATCCAATAATGTAGTAAATTGAAGCATTTAACTATTTCCCTTCCATTGATGGAAATATTTGGGTTTCTGTGTTTTCACTGTATGGTAGGGGACGCTATTACACATCTTCTAAAAGAGTACAGAAACTAATAAAAATACCAAAACACAGGCAAAAAAATGCAGAAACATGCAACATAATGTGTAATCATATGCATATGTAAAATAACGCAATCATCAACATTAAACAGCATCAAAACCTCCTAATGTTAATGAGTAAAATGTGGGTCCAGGACGAACTAGGACTGTGCAAGCATTAGGGGTGTTGATGGACTTCGTCTATGGTTTTATCATTGTTCTGAATCTGACCCAGACATAGTCTTGGCTTTGAAAAACGTGATTTTCTCAGCTTGTTGCTCAAAAGGTTGCTTTTTTAAAAATATAAAATTTAAAAAAATCTAACACCCACATTTAAGTGTTGATAAAAAAAAAGGGTTAGGATTTTTTCTTCTTGTTGTTTTTCTGTTGTTTAAAAACAGAGGCTCTGTTCTTTCTTTTGATAGCCTATTGAATGTTCAGATATTCATACAACAAAATATAATATCAAAAGTTTGTTAACAATT
Organism: Pseudorasbora parva; assembly: GCF_024679245.1. Classification (NCBI taxonomy): domain Eukaryota; kingdom Metazoa; phylum Chordata; class Actinopteri; order Cypriniformes; family Gobionidae; genus Pseudorasbora; species Pseudorasbora parva. The sequence goes on from NC_090173.1 coordinate 25,404,328, forward strand.
CTGGTGACAATGGCTGGCAACTTATAGAAAAGTTTAAAAAACTAACTGCAAAAACAACATCAAAGAAAGAAAAAAAGTACAGCATGGTCATATTATAATGACCTATATGCAGTAGAAATAAGATAACAAAACATTTTGGCTGTACTTATAAAAATGAATTGAAAGTAATGCTAAACTATAAATCACACTAAAAAACAAAACTTTTGAAGAAGAATTGTACAATTGTACAAGAATTGAAGAGTAATTTTGGTCACACCTTATATTAGGTATAGCCTTAACTATACTAACATACTTTTTATTTATTTATTGCAAAACACTTTTGCTGATATTGAGGTGGGATGGGGTAAAGTTAGGAACAGGTGTGGTGCTATGGGTAAGTTTAAGGGTTAGGTGTAAGATAAGGGTCAACAGTGTAATTATAAATGTAACTTCAGAAATGAATTACTTACATGCAGGTTATTTTAAAATGTAAGTATACAATGTAAAAATATGCATCTGCACAATAAGTGCATTGTATCAAATTATTCATTCAAATGTAAGTATATAGTAAAAGGCCACCTAATATAAAGTGTCCATATTTTTTAAATAAATATAAAGAGAGAAGCATTGACAAAAACATTTTGCATTTGTGCGCTAAATTCATGGTGTCCCACTTCCCCTTTCCCGTTATCCATCCTTCTATTTTGCTTTTTAAACAGTAGATTACGATTGATGCTTGCAATATGTTTGTTGTGTATTGCTGTGTGTGAGAGTCACTGTTATTTTTGATCGTTCTGTGGCCCTCACGACACTGTATAATGGAGATTATAGTGTGATCCACATATTGGTATTGAACACAACTAAGCATTGTGACTGTGCTCTCGCCAGTATTAGGGAAAGTAATGTGCTACAATATTGCATGACTCCCCAAAAAAGTAACTAATTATGCTAATTAGTTACTTTTCTTGGAAAGTAATATGTTTTTGCGTTATTTTGCCTTACTTGAACTGGACAACAGCAAATACATTGGTTCATAAAGTGAAATTAAATACATAAATTATGTATTTAACATTTGATGATTTCAGGTTTTATTAATAGTTCTCATTTCACTGTTTTTATTTATTTAAAGGAACACTGAATCTGTTTTTGTGCAAGTGAGGTTAATGCCTCCTCAAATTTACAATAATCATCAAGGCAAGTTTATTTATATAGCTTATAGCACATTTCATACATGATGGTAATTCAAAGTACTCATTGGGGGGGGGTGCACATAACTAATGATGATGATTGGTGGGTGGGTGGGAGACAACCACAACTGATTATGGTTTTGTTAAGTGGAGTTCACACTCACACACACACACACACACAGCATATGCATGTTCGCACACAACGACTAATTCTAATCTAATGAAGCACCTCACATCCTCACATCGTCACATGCCGCCACAAACTTGTGATAATGTGAGCTCCACTATAATGTATTGGTTTTGAAAGGTGTCTCTCACATTGTCCCACAGCAACATTACAATAGTGTATATTAATTTACAATGTTTTATAATAAAAAGTAACAGTAGTTACTTTCCCTGGTAATTAGTTATTTTTATAATGATGTAACTGTTACTAACAGTTAGGCTATACTATTTGTGAGTAAAAAGTAACTAGTAACTAATTAACTACTTTTTTAAAGTAACCTGCCCAACATGGCCATATTATACCCAAACATTCTTCATACAGGTGACTACCAATAAAATCCAAACTTAAAAATGGATAATTACTGAATTATCTATGCCAATAACCTTGAAGATTAATCTTCGGTCTGAGACTGGGATTTAGTGGGTTTGATGTATTTTATGAACCTATAGGCTACTATGCAGAGCATTCACTCAGTATCATTACATAGCTGTGTGTGTGTGTGTGTGTGTGTGTGTGTGTGTGTGTGTGTGTGTGTGTGTGTGTGTGTGTGTGTGTGTGTGTGTGTGTGTGTGTGTGGTCAAATTGGCCAATTATTTCACATGCACTATTCTGCATGGCTAACCATTGAAAATAAATAATTAAATGCAATGTTTTAAACAACTTTATTCAAAGCATGCTGCACAACTTCAAGTTTGCAAGTCAAAATTACAAAATACTCCATGCAGCATTGAGGTCTTACTCAAAAAGTGCCTGACACACCGAGCATCGCGCATGCAGAGGAAGAGACGTCAGCCGCTCAGGGAAGAAATCATTTGAAAGCGTGCAAGTGCCCAGCCAGACGATCATCTCCCCCTCTCACGTGCTCTCGGCCACAAGTTAAATTCCAAGAAAATACATTTTTGACATCTTTAAAATCAATTCAAGGTGCAAAGGTCACCGTTCACAAAACAACATGCTTTTGGAAGTGATTGTCTAGTACAAACCAGGGTGGTGGGTTTGGGCAAGTCAGAATTTTTCCAATTAGCCTAAGGCTTGAACCCTCCAACCCCTAAAAAGGAGTCAAAACACAATATTTGGCGGGTCTTAGTAAATGTACATATCCTTTCATACAAGTATATATAGGTTTCAATTTCGGTGATAATAAGTTAGACCTATTAGGCTATTTTTACATGTTGCTAAATTGCACTGGCAATGAAGTAACCATGACAACACTTTGTCCATTATGACGACTTTTTTGCGGGTGCGTCAATAAATCATAAGTTATTACTTCATTACTTCACTAGATGTTTAAACTAGATAACTGACTTTTAGAATATATCCTAGATGCGCCTAAAAAATAATTTGTGTTTCGCAAGACCAGCCCCCCACGCGAAAGTCATAGCTATAATTCGCATACTTTTACAAACATAAGGCAGTAATACTAGGCTACTCTGCTTTGTATGAGGTAAAAACGTGTAAACACTTCACTATAAAAAATCACAAGCAAAATACCTCAAATACAAAAAGCTACGTAAACATGAATAATACATTCTCATTTTGTAAACATGCAATTGCATCTCTGTCATCTTTGCTTCAGGAACAGTTCATCCTCATCGCCTTTTCTTCCCAGTCCAAAAAGGGAGTGAACATGTAAGTTGCATATCTTTCTGCATCCCAATCTGAGGATATAATTGCAGGCCGGGTTACAGGTTACACCCGGGGCTAGCTCAGTCCGATCATCACCGCCTCGACGTCTTTTGATGGTCGCCGGTCCTTGACTAGGAAGTTAATCATACTTTCGGACTTGATCATGAGGTTGCAACCGAGAAAGAAGATCCCGAACATCACCGTGAGTGAAAGAACGCACAACACCGCGATCTGCACCACGCGCGTAACGAACATTTTGCGCTCGTCATGAGCGAGACCTAAAGACCCGCCACCGTCGTTCGCGGTCACCTCGCTCCCGTTACCCGTGCAGCAATCAACTAATGTCCCCGCGAACTCTTGACTGCGGTTGAGCAGAACGCCGTGCGTAAACACCGTGTGGTTGAAAAACGTTCCGTTCATCCTGACGCTGAAGACAACCGAGCTTCTTATGGCATAAACTCACTTTCTTCAAATGCCTGTTGATTCGGACAAGTTTTGTGAGGAGAAAAAGTAATACAAGTATTTCCTAAAATCATTTGGTATGGTTCATGCCTTCAGTTTACACGCAAATTGGATACAAAAGTGCCCCGTTTCTGTTGCGTTCTCTCACACTTGTGCCAATAAGTAGTCTTTACAAGCACGATCAACGCCCCAGTCACTAGCAAAGCCAAAGCAACTCAACTGAAACCTGCGCGCAGGTTTCGTGTGTGTGTGTGGTCCATGTGGAAGGGGGTGGGGGCCGGGAAAGAGAGAGCGCGCGCACGATCAGCCTGGATGTCGCCAGGGAGACCATTGTGTCACAGCTAGAGGATGGGCTCTAATCAATGGGATTTGATCCTGTGGCCAAAAATGTCAAACCGTTGTTATTTTTACATTTTTAGTGTTTTTTGTGTGAAGCCAAAATCACTTTTTAAAATAATCAATTAAATGAAGCCTATGCAGACACAATAACTTTCTTACAGGGTAAGTTCACCCAAAAATGAAATTGATGTCATTAATGACTCACCCTAATGTCGTTTCACACCCCCGTTCATCTTCAGAACACAGTTTAAGATATTTTATATTTAGTCTGAGAGCGTATCTATAGGCACACTTTACTGTCCATGTCCAGAAAGCAGAGCCAGCCGTTCCATTAGGCAATATAGGCAGTCGCCTAGGGCCCCTCCTTATCTTGGGGGGGCCCCTCAATCTTAAAATCATTTTTTTTACTCCAATGGGGCGAATTTTTATGATCTTGCCTAGGGCCCCACAACCTCACGGGCCGGCATTGCCAGAAAGGGAATAAAAACATCATCAAAGTAGTCCATATGTGACATCAGTTAGTTAGTTAGAATCTCTTGAAGCATCGAAAATACATTTTGGTCCAAAAATAACAAAAATAATGACTTTATTCAGCATTGTCTTCTCTTCCACGTTTGTTTTCAAACCTCAAATAAAGATTCAAACGGTTATGAATCAGCGGATTATTTGAGGTTTGAAAACAAACGTGGAAGAGAAGACAATGCTGAATAAAGTTTTAGTTTTTGTGATTTTTGGACCAAAATGTATTTTCGATGCTTCAAGAGATTCTAATAAACTAACTGATGCCACATATGGACTACCTTAATGATGTTTTTATTCCCTTTCTGGACATGGACAGTATAGTGTGCATACACTTAGATACGCTCTCGGACTAAATATAAAATATCTTAAACTGTGTCTGAAGATGAACGGAGGTCTTACGGGTGTGGAACAACATTAGGGTGAGTCATTAATGACATACATTTCATTTTCAGGGGAACTAACCCTTTAACCCTGTAAAGCCATAGGCTATATATAAAGTCTGTTTTTTTTTTTTTTTTTTTGAAGGATAAGTGTATTAAACTTTTTGACAAACTATTTTAAATAATTATTTATTAAATAATTAAATAATTATTTATAATTATTATTAAATAATATTCTTTCTTATTTAAATAATTATTAAAAATAAATGTTTTTGCATATTAGTTTTTTTGTTCAGTATCATATTCGATACATCAGACTTTTATGATCTTATTCAAAGAAGGGGAAAAACACATTAAAGGGTTAGTTCATCCAAAAATGAAAATTATTTCATTAATTACTCACCCTCATGTCGTTGGACACCCATAAGACCTTCGTTCATCTTCGGAACACAAATGAAGATATATTTGTTAAAAGCCGAAGGCTGAGAAAGGCTTGAGACAGGCCTCCATTGGCATTCAGTACATTTCCACTGACCCAGGCACTAAAAACATCAACACAAAGTCCATCTCACTACAAGGGCTGTACAATAATTTTACAATGAGATGAAAATATTTATTGTGCACACAAAAATCAAAATAACGACTTTATCCACCAAGTTATTGACGTGAACTCGACGCATGCGCGAGAATATGACGCAGCTCTGCCGTTCGAATACATGACCCGCAAGAGGAGGAGCGCCGCTATCGCGTGAGTTCATGTCTGAGACCTACACTGAAGACAATAACTTGGCGGATAAAGTCATAATTTAGATTTTTTTTTGCGCACAAAAACTATTCTCGCCGCTTCATCAAATTATTGTACAGCCACTGTAGTGAGATGGACTTTGTATCGATGTTTTTAGTGAGTGTAAATGTACTGAATGCCAATGGAGGCCTGTCTGAAGCCTTTTTCATCCTTCGGCTTTACACAAAAATATCTTAATTTGTGTTCCGAAGATGAACGAAGGTGTTACGGGTGTCCAACGACATGAGGGTGAGTAATTAATTAAACCATTTTTTTATTTTTGGGTGAACTAACCCTTTAAACGGAGTAAACATGTGCAATTTGGTGCAGGTACTGTGTAGAATACTACTATAAAATGCATTTAAATATCAGTTGTCACTCTTATTTATTCAAATATATTTTTAAATGCTTAGTTTTATGATCAAAGCTCTGTAGTTTTAATGCAAACATAGGATAAAATGCAATGCAATGCAACTGTGTGTATAAACTTTCCTCAAACTTTCTGAAACATTATTAACAATATCAAATGTTTTCTTATATTCTAAAAAAAATCAGCACTTGAAAAAAAAGTAGTATATCAATCAGATGACAGAAGGCATATTAGAAGATTGTGTACAACAGGTTTTTCAGCAAAGTTTTGACTATGTTTGTAATTTAAATCATACTTGAACTTGGTTTAATCAGGAAAAATATGATTTAATATCAAAGAATATAAGCTATAAAGTAGTGGAGATAGTTCACCCAAAAATAAATGACTGACTCAAGTTGTTCAAAAGCTGTATGACTTTCTTTTTTCTGTGTAAAACAAATATATTTTGAACTGTGTGTGTGTGTGTGTGTGTGTGTGTGTGTGTGTGTGTGTGTGTGTGTGTGTGTGTGTGTGTGTGTGTGTGTGTGTGTGTGTGTGTGTGTGTGTGTGTGTTAAAATAAAATTGGCCAATTATTTCAATAAAATCATAGTGATGTTTTTTTTGCAGAAAGGGTTAGGGTTAGGGTGTTGGTGGATATAGTTTGCACGGTATAAAACTCATTATGGAAGGTGAAAATACATTGCGCGTGTGTTTAAATTGGACCCAACACAACCTTGAACCCAATTGACTTTCATTGTATGGAAGAACAAAAGAATAAAGCATAGTAGAATAAAATATGAAAAAAATATAAAATGGTAGCTTAAACATAATTAGGGTTTGAAAAAGTTAAAATGACATCTGGTTTCTCAAGAGACCAGGCCAATGCAATTCCAAATATCACAAGAATTATGAAACAAACAAAGTCTATTTGATTGATTTACACAGAGTACAGTATTCTCCAGTGAGGCTGTGACAATAATTTGAAAAAGTGAGGACAGTGCGAGAGATGCTGCCAGGCGAGTGTGCCGAGAGCGCGCGGGCGGACGGGCGTGCGGTGGCTGGCAAATGTCATACTGACAGAGAAAACCGTGGGAGAGGAGAGACGGGGATAAATTAAGAAATGAAAAACGAAGTGTCGATAAAACCAGAGCAAACTTTTCTGTGAAAGTCGAGCTGTTCTGCGCTCGCTATTGATTCCTCACTTTCTTTGCCAAAAAATGGAGAAAACATATTTTTAATTAATTGAGGAATTGCAATATAATAACAGGATTATAGGATTATTCTCCTTCCAAGCAAATCTCTTTTTTCTACTTGTCAGACAACCTGCCTGTAAGAATGATTTCTGGTTTAATAAAAGTGCTTAATTAATTTGTGCAAAGGTCACTTAAAGGACCACTTTGTGGTCAAATTCCATTATTGTTTAGAGTGCAATTAGAATGTGGCTGCTATAAATAAGCTTCTTTGTGTACTCGCCTTCAGCTTTTCATCATTTATTGCGTGGATTAATATGAAAGAAGCTTAAGAGCGTAATCGCATACATGCTGCATGTCTCCCACACCGTTTCAGTGGACTTCACACATTACTAACTTCCTTTGTGCTTTCTCTTGCAGTTCCTGGCTAGAGACAAATAGAGTCATATTACTATTCCTATGAGTCCAGCATGTAGCTGAAATACTGCGTATTTCACAAATTTAGATACTGGCGGATCTCTTCACGTATTAGTAACAGGCAACCTTTATGCACAGTGACAGATGGCTGGTTATTTTACTTGGAAAAATAGATGGAGGAAAGGAATGAGATGCATGGATAGAGACAGAGGAGGTTGCAGGGTGAACGGTCAGAAAAGTGGGGAGATGTTTCCACTTAACTGAGGGAATTGGCAGCCTAGCAACAAAATTTAAGCAAAGATGTCCCTTAGCAACCAAGTAGGTTTCATCCCTTATCCTACTGCACAGACGCTTGCACACAGAAACTATAGCGGTTCAGCGGTACATGAGGCAAAAAAAATGTAAATACACAGACATGCTCGCAATCAAATATGCAGTTAAACAGGACGCACTGTTCTCTGTTTGTTCTTTTATAATTACTGGAGTTGATTCTAAATAAAACATTTCACACATTTTAACATTACAACTGTTTGTTGTCTGTGGGGGGTTCAAGCCTCCTCTCTCTAAATGGCATTTAGCTGAGTTCACTAAGTGAGTGCATTAGCAGTCTAGCGCTAACCAGAAGACTCAGAGAGGTCTCGCAGCATTGTGCTGTGTGCGCTCACATCTGTTTCAGACTTATTTGAGCTTGTGTGAGAGACTCGGCATGCATCATTGACTTAATTTTTAGATAAAAAAATAAAAAAAGATTCTCAAGCACAATTAGCTTCCCCATCCATAGGCATTTAACTGTGCATGTTTCTATGTGCGTTTATTTGCAGTAACCCATAGAGTATCCCATTTTTGGCCAAAATAGGTTTCAGAATATGCATCGATCTCTTATCTCTTCTGATCGAAATTATCTCTTCATCACTCAGTCTGATTGTGTGTGGGATATATTTTAGGCAAGTGAACATTTTGTCCTCAAAGATGATGTGAAGCAGGAAAAATGGGCAAGCCAAGGATTTGAGCGAGTTTGACAAGGGCCAAATTGTGCTGGCTAGACGAATAGGTCAGAGCATCTCCAAAACTGCAGCTCTTGTGGGGTGTTCCCGGTCTGCAGTGGTCAGTATCTATCAAAAGTGGTCAGAGGAAGGAACAGTGGTGAACTGGTGAAAGGGTCATGGCTCATTGGCTCATTGATGCACATGAGGAGCGAAGGCTGGCCTGTGTGGTCCATTCAAACAGAGAAGTTACTGTAGCTTAAATTGATCAAGAAGTTAATGCTGGTTCTGATAGAAAAGAGTCAGAATACACAGCGCATAACAGTTTGTTGTGTATGGGGCTGTATAGCTGCAAACCAGTCAGGGTGTTCATGCTGACCCCTGTCCACTGCCAAAAGTGCTAACAGTGAGCAAGTGCATCAGAGCTGGACCACAGAGCAATGGAAGAAGGTGGCCTAGTCTGATGAATCACATTTTCTTTGACTTGGCCTCCAAATTCCCCAGATCTCAATCCAGTCGAGCATCTGTGGGATGTGCTGAACAAACAAGTCCGATCCATGGAGGCCCCACCTCGCAACTTACAGGACTTAAAGGATCTGCTGCTAACATCTTGTTGCCAGATACCACAACACACCTTCAGAGGTATAGTGGAGTCCATGCCTCGATGGGTCAAGGCTGTTTTGGCAGCAAAAGGGGAACAACACAATAATGTTATGTCTGATCTGTGTATTTTTTCACCCTACAAAGTTCAAATGCCCAAATATTGGTTCCTTTTTTTCTCCAGTGAAATCAATGTACTATATTTAAGAGATTGGAGCAAGAAGGCACCCAGAGTCTTGCAGTAGAGGAGTAGGAAAGCGTATGCGAAACACAATGGAAAACATCCTTTGTTCAGGAGAGAGTTTGCGTGGAAAGGTGTTGCTAGGTTTTTCTCCACACCTGCTCAGATCAATCAACAGTCATATAGATGCAATTGTTGGCTAAGGTGCAGGGTCGACAAGGCAAATCATTTCCACATTTTCCTGATTTTCTGTCTTTCTATTAATCAATATTGGTATGAGATAGATCAATTCCTTAGTTTTGAGGTGATGTATTTGGGTTTGATTACCAGTGATTTTCCAAACAAATACCTGTTCAGAAATAGCAAAACCAATTACAATAAAGTGGCTGCAACCAACTTTGCCTACTCTTGAAGACATGGATGAACATAGTACATGATATTTTGTACAGTGGAACAGCTAATCCTTTGAGACTTAAATCCCAGTTGTTTTCAGTACAATGGAGAGATTGGATTTAGTATCCCCAATACGATCAGATTTTGTTTAACTGAATAAAATAAAGACAGTCACGATTATGTGGGTTAGGTAAGATGTTTTGCAAGAATTGGGTCAATAATGTTTTGCGGTGGGTTTGTTTGTGTGTGACGTCAGGCTGATGACAGGTAGGCTTAAATTGCTTTGCTCAATGAGCAATTGTTTATGGCAGTGTTGTGGTTCATTTCTACTGCACACAGCTTTTTACATATAGTGATACACATAATAGGACCAATACATAGAACTAATGCATAGAACTAATGTCGTATTAGTTCACTTGAGTTATTTTTACATCTAATTCCATTGGCGCTTACTCAGTTTAATTGTTTCTGCTACACAGAGTATCTGAGTTATGTTTATAAGGAACATTTCGTTGAAATTATTAAGAGTGCATGTTAAAGACATGTAAATTCAATTTCTATATTCAAGAGTTCAAAATACTAGTCTAATGCAAATCCTTGTTGAGTAAAACCAGGTAATAATGTCATTAATTTAAGTGTTTTACATTGAAAATTGTTGTCTTTCCATGTAGTGATTATTCGTTTTTTTCTGCGTTTTTTCACACAGGGAGTTACATACTTTCACAAATGGATTTATGGGGGAAAAAATCAAAAAGCACCTACTTTTTTTTGGGGGGGGGGGGGGGAGCGGTGTATTACAGCTTAGACAACATATAAGTACATGTTTATCACTTTTAGCAGTGTTTTATGTAACTTCAAAGGGTTTCCTGTAAAATGACACCAAACTTTTGAACTTAGACCACTGTATGTGTGTGTATGGGAAACTTTTCAATTTGGGTAGGCCAAATCCACACGGAAATCCCAAAAAATGTCCCTGAAATTATAAACATAAAGCATTCTCATGTTTCGGGCAACTTGGATCATGCACCTTTCTTGTCCTAGGCTATTTTACATATGTCCATAGAAATTTGAATTGACTACTGTAAAGTGACTGGCTGATGGATTCCCGAGCACATCGCACAGTGCACATCGCACAGACTAATGGATACTCAAAATCGTTGGGGATTTTCATTATCGATTTTATTGATTAATTGTTGCAGACCTACTTTTTGTTGCAAGTTGTCATGTGTTTTAAGTGTTGTCGCTTCGTTTTTTATTTTTAAGAATTAATCTTTTTTTACATTTTTGACTTTATTTGTTTATATCAATACTTTTTTTACAAATATTAATATTTTACATTTATTTCAAACAAAAAGTCCTGAAGGGTGGATGAGCAGAGGTGGTCCAGGGGGAAGAATGGAGGGCCAGGTCGGTGAAGGGGATATGAACCAGGATTGTGGAGCAGTGACAGGCTTGGACAGTGGAGCAGTGGCGGGTCTGGGCCAGGACGAGGCTCTGCCGTGGAATCCGTGGCAGAAAAAGGCTCTTTTGTGGCGGCCATCTCTGGATGCTGGTCAGGGTCTGAAGCCATCTCTGGACTCTGGTCACAGGCTGGAGCCCTCTATAGTATGGTGGGTACTTCCACAAAACTCACAGTAAAAGATGAACCGGGCAGCAAAAGTGCATAATCAATGTAGCTGCTCCAGGAAAGTTGCTCTCAGGCATCAGGTAACTTAAGTCTTAAGCCAATTACGAAAAAGACTTTTGAGAGCAGCATCATGGCAAAGCTCAAAAACGTCTTCAACGTAATTCTCAATGGGACAGTTACCTTGAAGGAGATGAAGTAGGGTGACTGCTGGGTTCATAGTTGGTGGTCGAGTATTCTGTAACAGTGATCCAAAAATATATTCAAATAGAAGACTATATATACACTTATAGACTTACTATATAAACATACTGTTTATATTGAATTACTTATCAAATAAATGTATCCTTGGTGAGCATAAGAGTTATGAATTAATCATCCAGCCTATTTCTGCCTGAGACACATCTCTATAGACTATCAGACACAACAGTCCCTATCATGAGGTAACATTAATTCCCTTATGATGGAAAGAGTTTGGGAGAAATAATGAGTGTTTAACAAAAAAAAGTTTGACCGGCCTGATTAGATCAATGCTAAATAAACCGCAGATACCACTGGACCCAACGATTCTGTCACCCCATCCCTTCTGTGTCTCTCGTTTTTTTCTCTCCCCCTCTCTGGCCTGTTGCTTAGTTACTGCTTAGTCTGCTGGAATTGTGGTATTGTGTTTGAGACAGAGAGGTAAAGGGATAAGCCACAGTACACAGACTTGATCTCCGATATTGTGTGTGTGTGTGTGTGTGTGTGTGTGTGTGTGTGTGTGTGTGTGTGTGTGTGTGTGTGTGTGTGTGTGTGTGTGTGTGTGTGTGTGTGTGTGCAGGTGTTTGCGTTTCCATTCTCCTGACAATACTTCCTCAATAATCTCTATTACTCACCTGTGACACCACTTTCCTTCATGCACTTTGTGTTTAGAAAGAAATTCCTAATAGATCAACCCGATCTGAGGGGCAGCATGGGCTAATAACATGTAATGCATGTTTGGATTGAGCTCTGCTGGAGAAACTGATCTTTGACCACATAAAGCGAGTGTGTGATGTGTAGTCCCAGAAGAGGGCTGAAAGACGACAAAAAAGAAGCAGGAACAATTAATGAAAAATATAGACATTTTGTGTTTGTGTGTGCATGTGTGCAGAGCAAGTTTGAACTCTGAGGATCTGCATAATTAAAGCATCATTATCTCACCGATATATATATATATATATATATATATATATATATATATATATATATATATATATATATATATATATATATTGTGACGGGGTGAAGAAGTACACGACACAGGAAGGCAGGTGAATTTCCCCGAAGGGTGGATTTATTAACGATAGTGAAGTGAAAAGTGCGTCGAGTGGGGTGCTCCGTGCTCGCTCTTGCGTCCTTGGTGCTCGTGGTGATCTGGATCCGTGCTCAGAGTGAGTGCTGGCCATCACACGCTGCTCTCTGGAGGGAAAATGGAGACAACAGTTAGCCGAGTCTTCTGGAGACATCTCTCACCTCTCTGGGCGGCGGGCAGGCTTATAAAGCCGGCCACTGATGAGCTGCAGGTGTGACGGCTCAGCCTGTGATGAGCCGGTGCAGGTGTGCCCGCCTTGTTTCCAGGGCGACGCTGATGAGCGCTCGGGACACTTGCCACCCCACCCTCGGCGCTCCACGGGATCTTCTCTGGCTGCCCCTTCCTGGTCAGGTCTGTCAGGGGAGAGGCTAAGGAGGAGAAGTCAGGGATAAAGCACCGGTAGTACCCCGCCAACCCCAAAAAGGCTCGTACCTGCGTCTTCGTGGTGGGACGGGGAGCGGAGAGAATCGCCGTAACCTTCTTCTCTTGGGGTCGGATCAGGCCCCGTCCCACCTGGTAGCCGAGGTACTTGGCTTCCGCGAGTCCTAGGTGGCATTTCCGAGGGTTGGCGGTCAGCCCAGCCCGACGTAACTCTGACAGCACCTTCCGCAGCCGGTCCAGGTGGTCCTCCCAGGTCTCGGAGTGTACCACCACGTCATCCAAGTAGGCCGCCGCGTAGGCTTGGTGGGGTCGGAGCAGGATGTCGATGAGCCGCTGGAAGGTGGCGGGTGCTCCGTGCAGGCCGAAAGGGAGGACGCGGTATTGCCAGTGGCCGCTGGGCGTGGAGAAGGCGGTCTTTGGCTTGGCCTGGCTGGAGAGGGGTACCTGCCAATACCCTTTTGTAAGGTCGAGGGTGGAGATGTACCGCGCCCTCCCCAGGCGGTCCAGCAGCTCATCTACGCGGGGCATGGGATAGCCGTCGAACTCCGAGACCTCGTTGAGCCGGCGGAAGTCGTTGCAGAAGCGGAAGGTGCCGTCGGGCTTTGGGACCATCACAATCGGGCTGGGCCACGGGCTGCGTGATGGTTCGATGACCCCTAACTTCAGCATCTCCTGTACCTCTGCCTCGATGGCGTGTCGCCGAGCCTCCGGAACACGGTAGGGCCGCTGCCGAACGACGATTCCTGGGGCCGTCCGGACGTCGTGCTCGAGGACATGAGTCCGCCCGGGGCGAGGGGAGAACACCGCAGAAAACTGACTGACCAGGTGCTGCAAATCCAACTTTTGGGAGTTGTCTACCATGTCTACCATCACCGGCGGGGGTTCCGAGAACGCGGAGAGCTGGGGCCCGGTCCCGACCCAGCGTTTCAGGAGGTTGATGTGGTACAGCTGGTCGGCTCTCCTCTTCCCAGGCTGCCGGACCCGGTAGGTGACGGGCCCGACCTTCTCGGCGACTGTGAAGGGACCCTGCCAGGTGGCCAAGAATTAACAGGTGGCTGTCGGGACTAGGACCAAGACGTGGTCCCCGCGCTGGAACTCTCTGGGCTGGGCGGCCCGGTCGAAGTGCCTCCGCTGGGCCTGCTGGGCTTTGGCCAGGTGCTCCCGGACGATGGGCCTCACGCGGTCGATCCTGTCGCGCATCTGCCGCACGTGCTCGATGGTGGAATGGTGTACCCCCGGTTGTTGCTCCCAGGCCTCCTTGGCCACGTCGAGCAGTCCACGGGGTTGCCGGCCGAAGAGGAGCTCAAAGGGGGTGAAGCCGGTGGACGCTTGGGGGACTTCCCGGATGCCAAAGAGGACATAGGGCAGCATCTTGTCCCAGTCCCGCGGGTCTTCGGCGGCCACCCGCCGCAGCATCTGCTTGAGCGTTTGGTCAAACCGCTCGACGAGGCCGTCGGTCTGGGGGTGGTACACCGTTGTGCGGAGCTGTTGGACCTTCAGGAGCCTGCAGAGATCGGCCATCATCCGGGACATGAACGGGGTGTCCTGGTCAGTCAGAATCTGGGCGGGGATGCCCACCCGGCTACACAGAAGGAAGAGCTCCTGGGCGATGGCCTTGGTGGTGGCTTTCCGTGCTCAGAGTGAGTGCTGGCCATCACACGCTGCTCTCTGGAGGGAAAATGGAGACAACAGTTAGCCGAGTCTTCTGGAGACATCTCTCACCTCTCTGGGCGGCGGGCAGGCTTATAAAGCCGCCCGCTGATGAGCTGCAGGTGTGACGGCTCAGCCTGTGATGAGCGGGTGCAGGTGTGCCCGCCTTGTTTCCAGGGCGACGCTGATGAGCGCTCGGGACACTTGTCACAATATATATATATATATATATATATATATATATATATATATATATATATATATATATATATATATATATATACATACACACACACACACTTTACAGCCAAAAGTTTTGCGATGTCTGTCTTTACATGAACATGAACTTTAATGACATCCCATTCTTAATCTGTAGGGTTTAATTTGCAGTTGGCCCACCCTTTGCAGCTATAACAGCTTCAACTCTTCTGGGAAGGCACAAGGTTTAGGAGTGGACATTTTTGACCATTCTTCTAGAAGTGGATTTGTGAGGTCAGGCACTGATGTTGGACGAGAAGGCCTGGCTCACAGTCTCTGCTCTAATTCAATCCAATGGTGTTCTGTTTAGTTGGGGTCAGGAATCTGTGCAGGCCAGTCATGTTCCTCCACACCAACCTCAATCATCCATGTCTTTATGGACCTTGCTTTGTGCACTGGTGTGCAGTCATGTTGGAACAGGGAGGGGCCATCCCCAAACTCTTCCCACAAAGTTGGGAGCATGAAATTGTCCAAAATGTCTTGGTATGCTTAAGCATTAAGATTTCCTTTCACTGGAACTAAGGGGCCAAGCCCAACCACTGAAAAACAACCACACACCCTAATCCCACCCTCCACCAAACTTTACACTTGCCACAATACAGTCAGTCAAGTACCTGGAAAACGTTCTCCTGGAAAACAGCAAACCCAGACTCATCCATCGGATTGCCAGACAGAGAAGCAAGATTGGTCACTCCAGAGAACACATCTCTCCACTGCTCTAGAGTCAAGTGACGGCGTGCACCACTGCATCTGACGCTTTCCATTGCACTGATGTAAGGCTTGGATGCAGCTGCTCAGCCATGGAAACCCATTCCCTACACATGCTCTCTACACACTGTTCTTGAACTAAACTGAAGGCCACGTGAAGTTTGGAGGTCTGTAGCTACTGACTTTGCAGAAAGTTGGCAACTTCTGTGCACTGTGTGCCTCAGCATGCGCTGGCAACTGATTTTACCAATTTTTCCCAATTGCTTCCATTTTGTTATAATACCACTAACAGTTGACCATGGAATATTTAATAGTGAGGAAATTTCCCAGATGGACTCATTGCAGAGGTGGCAACCTATCACGGCTTGATTTCACCCATTATTTCACAAATGTTTTTTGAAGCGTCTGCATGCCTTGGTGCTTGATTTTATACACCCCGTGGCCATGGAAGTGATTGTAAATCAATTGGGTGCCACAATACTTTTGGCAATCTAGTGTTTGGTTCTGTCTTGTTTTTGCATGTGTTCATAAAAAGTGAGGGAGAATAAAAAAGGCTGACAGATTAATCTTGTGTAATGCGTATCGAGGGCTCCTCATGCTGTTGAACAGTCAAACGCAATTTTTCATGGTTACTGCTACAGAAGAGCATTTTACTTCTCTCAGTGAGTGCTCAAAGAATAGGAATAATGGGTTTCTTAAAGATAGTGAGGCAATTTAGACAAGCAGAGGGCTCTTCATTAGTTCATCATTGCTGCTAAGTGATGGTGAAGTGACACTCAATAATTTAAGGGAATGTTCCAAACTTAAGCACCAGACCATTAACACAATATGGCTTATGGCAACCAGTAGAACATTAAAAAGCTTCCAGCGTGTGCTGTAAGGGCACTAGGCATATCCAAGACCATAAAGGTCACTTTTAGGCCATCCAAAACTGATGTGATTTATTGTCTAAACCTTTAACCACTGAAAACCAGTCACTATCAATGACTCCATCATTTTAGTACTCTGCATACTCTGTCAGGCACACTAAAGTCTCTAAGCAGACAGTGGAATACAGTGTGCCAAAAAAGGTCCTTAACTGGGACCTGATGTCTTAAGCCAAGTTCACACTGATTTTGGCCACAATTTGGCCATCTGGGACAAATTGTGTGAATCCATAATCTTTTAGATCTTAAGTGAAAATCTCAAGTCATGTTTGCTGACAGACGATAAATAACGATCAAATTTGACCTCTGATGAAATTCTCAGAAAATTTGACACACAGACCTGCAGTGCGACTTCTCCTACGACAACCATTAAATCAAAAACCAATAGGTGTGCTAAACCTGATGACGCAATTAGTGAGAAGCCACCACACACGCTCTTTGTTTTTTCCAGATTTCTTTTCTAAATCAAGCAAATCAACACTGGAGATTGTGTTTGTTTGCTATAGCCACCATTTCTATCCTGCATGTAAATGCAGCTCACGTCGCTGAACACTGATGTCACGGATTGATGTAAAACTCGGACGAGTCTTCTTGCATGCGTCCGCTTTTAAAACTTCTTCATTGCCGTACAGTCTGAAATGAATGACAACTGAGATCCAACTGTTACAGGACAGAGACTCACAACAAGGATGGTTAGAATGACAATGAGCTTCATTAAATGCAGATGGAGAATATCCTTTGAAGGCGAGTATTGAAATAGATGGATGCTGGAGAATGACAATTGGGAATACTGACACTATAACGGTATTTTAGATGGTCGAGGAGGTCATGGATGGTGAGGAAGATTGAACCTGGAGCACACATCTCATTCAAGATAATGGTGAGTAACAGTAGAGTGAGACATGGAAGACGATGGAGACACAAAGGATCAGGGAGAGGATAGAGAACCATCTCAAACACTGGCGACAAAAAAGTAAATAAGGCGAGTCTGTCCTCAAATGACACTCAAACGAGACCAGACAGTGTGAGGTGTATGCTTTTATGTTGACTGAAGTGATGATGAGATGACGTGCAGGTACGGGTGATAAAGAAATGCATGCAGGTGAGAGCCATGGGATACTGGGAAGTGTAGTGCTGAGGGTGAGGGAGCTGGTGACTGTGACATGGCTTACAACGGGGATCATGTTCATACAGTCTGACAAGCAACAGTCCTAAAGGGCCATTATAAATCATACTGTGCGCACCCGGCAAAAACATGAAGGCCAACATCAGTTCAGCAGAACAAAATGTGAAGCGACCAGCCAAAAAACATCCTAGAGGATTTACAGTAGCTTGCCAACTTGGACCACAAAGCTCAAATGGAGGTGATGGAGTATGAAAGAAGGTCAAATAGAGTCATGGATGAATTCAATCCTTGTTATTTCTCATAAATCACCAAACAGATTTGCAAAATAATATATATATATATTTATTTATTTTTTTCAGCTTTGAACATTACAAAAGACTCAAAAGCACATAGAAATCTATTTCAGCCACAACTCACTGCTTTAGAAAATGTATGTACAAATGAAAACAGCACATTCACTAACAGCATTTTGTAATGGACGAAACTGATATTATGATTATGGATTATGTGCGTGAATTTGTATGTTTATGTGTGTGAATTTGTATACATTGTATACAAGTGTACGGGTTATCATTACATTAAAAAAATTACATACACACACGCGCACACACACACACACAAAGTGTACGGGTTATTACATTAAAAAAAATAAGCGCACACACACGCGCGCACACACACACACACACACACACACACACACACACAGAGTCATCACCACCTAAGCCTGCCATCACAGGTTAGGGTTACCATAGCAACCAAAAGAGATAATGGCCATATAGTTGGGCACATGCTGCAGGGTGTGTGTGTGTGTGTGTGTGTGTGTGTGTGTGTGTGTGTGTGTGTGTGTGTGTGTGTGTGTGTGTGTGTGTGTGTGTGTGTGTGTGTGTGTGTGTGATGTCTGTGTCAAAAAGTCACTGACACTAAGTGGATCATAGCTAGTAATCTTCTGTTATTATACATCAACCGGTGTAGACCTCAGCACTGATCTGGCTTTTTAAATCACTCAAGTGAATATTATGTTATTAAATAAGACCATATTATGGTATTTATTTTACAGATTATGATAAAGAAAGGACCAATAACTTTTATGTAACAATTAGTTGACATTTGGAAAAGAAACTAAAACTATAGCTTAATAAACCATACCAGCATCAATAATCTATACCACCATTTACTGACATTAATTTTGATCTATCAGAAACGTGACCTATCCAAAATAATAGGCGTTGTAAAGATTAAAAATACTGGCACTTGTGTCTCTAACACAAGAACCTGATGGGACGTCTGGCACTTGCTATATTAAACTGTTAAACGAATCTTAAAATAAATGGAAATGTTCCCCTTGTTTAAATGCTAAATAAAATGAATTTTAAAAAATTAAGGAGGTGGAGTCTCCTCTGGACTGGAGACAGGAGGCGGAGTCTCCTCTGGACTGGAAACAGGAGGCGGAGTCTCCTCTGGACTGGAAACAGGAGGCAGAGTCTCCTCTGGACTGGAAACAGGAGGCGGAGTCTCCTCTGGACTGGAAACAGGAGGCGGAGTCTCCTCTGGACTGGAAACAGGAGGCGGAGTCTCCTCTGGACTGGAGACAGGAGGCGGAGTCTCCTCTGGACTGGAGACAGGAGGCGGATTCTCCTCTGGACTGGAGACAGGAGGCAGAGTCTCCTCTGGACTGGAAACAGGAGGCGGAGTCTCCTCTGGACTGGAAACAGGAGGCGGAGTCTCCTCTGGACTGGAAACAGGAGGCGGAGTCTCCTCTGGACTGGAGACAGGAGGCGGAGTCTCCTCTGGACTGGAGACAGGAGGCGGAGTCTCCTCTGGACTGGAAACAGGAGGCGGAGTCTCCTCTGGACTGGAGACAGGAGGCAGAGTCTCCTCTGGACTGGAGACAGGGGGCGGAGTCTCCTCTGGACTGGAGACAGGAGGCGGAGTCTCCTCTGGACTGGAAACAGGAGGCGGAGTCTCCTCTGGACTGGAGACAGGAGGCGGAGTCTCCTCTGGACTGGAGACAGGGGGCGGAGTCTCCTCTGGACTGGAGACAGGAGGCGGAGTCTCCTCTGGACTGGAGACAGGAGGCGGAGTCTCCTCTGGACTGGAGACAGGAGGCGGAGTCTCCTCTGGACTGGAGACAGGAGGCGGAGTCTCCTCTGGACTGGAGACAGGAGGCGGAGTCTCCTCTGGACTGGAAACAGGGGGCAGAGTTTCTGGACTGGAGACAGGAGGCGAAGTCTCCTCTGGACTGGAGACAGGGGGCAGAGTCTCTGGACTGGAGACAGGAGGCGAAGTCTCCTCTGGACTGGAGACAGGAGGCGAAGTCTCCTCTGGACTGGAGACAGGGGGCAGAGTCTCTGGACTGGAGACAGGGGGCGGAGTCTCCTCTGGACTGGAGACAGGGGGCAGAGTCTCTGGACTGGAGACAGGAGGCGAAGTCTCCTCTGGACTGGAGACAGGGGGCAGAGTCTCTGGACTGGAGACAGGGGGCGGAGTCTCCTCTGGACTGGAGACAGGGGGCAGAGTCTCTGGACTGGAGACAGGAGGCGAAGTCTCCTCTGGACTGGAGACAGGGGGCAGAGTCTCTGGACTGGAGACAGGGGGCGGAGTCTCCTCTGGACTGGAGACAGGGGGCAGAGTCTCTGGACTGGAGACAGGGGGCAGAGTCTCTGGACTGGAGACAGGGGGCAGAGTCTCCTCTGGACTGGAGACAGGAAGCGGAGTCTCCTCTGGACTGGAGACAGGAGGCGAAGTCTCCTCTGGACTGGAGACAGGGGGCAGAGTCTCTGGACTGGAGACAGGGGGCGGAGTCTCCTCTGGACTGGAGACAGGGGGCAGAGTCTCTGGACTGGAGACAGGGGGCAGAGTCTCTGGACTGGAGACAGGGGGCAGAGTCTCTGGACTGGAGACAGGGGGCAGAGTCTCTGGACTGGAGACAGGGGGCAGAGTCTCTGGACTGGAGACAGGAGGCGAAGTCTCCTCTGGACTGGAGACAGGGGGCAGAGTCTCCTCTGGACTGGAGACAGGAAGCGGAGTCTCCTCTGGACTGATGACACTGGACACTGGATTTAAACAGCCGCTAGACAGACCAAAGTGCTTTACAAAGCAAGCATATAAAAATAAAAGCAGCAAAACATACATAAGCACATAGAGAACAACTAAGCTAAGGTTAAGTATAGAATCAAGAAGCAAATGTAAAATAATAAGAACAGTCTAAGATAATTAATCAATATGCTAACGAGAATAGATACGTTTTGACCAGAGACTTAAAAACAGAGAGGTTGGGAGCAGTTCTGATCTCCAGAGGCATGGTGTTCCACGGACGAGGCCCTGCCACCGCAAACGCACGCTCCCCTCTACGCTTAAGTCTGACACGAGGGACTACCAGCAGCGCCTGGTCGTGGGATCTGAGACTTCTGGACGGAATGTACGGATGAATAAGTTCAGAGAGATAAACCGGTGCTAGGTTGTGTAAAGATTTGAAGACGGAGAGAAGAATTTTGAAATCTATTCTCTGCCGGACTGGTAACCAATGTTGGATGGGAGAGATATGATCATATTTGCGACAATTATGGATCCGTCTGGCCGCCGCATTTTGGACTAATTGAAGACGGGATTTGAGCTTCTCTTCAGCTCAGTCCAGTGGAGCCTAAGGTCCACAGGGTGATGGTAATTTGCCCCGATCCAGAACAGACTGCAGTGTCTCGTCTTCATTAGGGCAGTGGATGGCCAGATGTACAAATTCCTCTGCAAAGGGAAAAAACTCATGGTTCTGCTGAGCCATGGCCACAAACTTTGCAGCATGCTCAATTTTCTGGGTCCAGTCATCTGTCACGGGTGTGTGCAGACAGGAAGACAAATACAGAAGAATCAAGTTTCAAACATGATTTAATCACAAATCAAGGCAGGCAGGCAGACAGGCAGGCAACAGCACAACTTAACATAACATTGACCGGACAAAGACAAAGTGAACAAAATGCACTTAAATAGCAAACAGAAACGAGATGATTAGCGGAAACTTGCTGTTCCAGGCAGGTTTTTGAGCCCGTAAGTTACAACTCAAAACACAACTCACAACACTGTAGCATTCCAGGCAAAGTCACGGCAAACTGCCTGAGCGCGAGGAATTGTGGTAGATATTAACAGAGCACGGCGGACCTTACGGTGCTACAAATCAAATCATTTACAATCATTTGTGAATGTACTACATATCATTTACAATCATTTGTGTCACCAAAGGTGCTTACACCTTGCTTATTTGAGGGAAACGGCACATAAGGCAAGAGAAGCTGTTATACCTTTTATTTTTATCTTATTTGTATATTCGGAAATTAGTTTATTAGTTTAGTTTATTAGTTTATTCGGTCATTCATCCAAAGAGGAAAAAACAACAACAACACAACAAAAACGAAACAAAAATTTAAAAAGAACAAAGCATTTTAAATTTACATTTAATCATTTAGCAGACGCTTTTATCCAAAGCGACTTGCAAAAAAGGGGAGAGCAATAGAAGCAACGAGAAAAACAAGGCCAACAACCTGTAAGAAGTCTCAATTAATTAGCACAGTACACAATTTTTTTTATATAGCCATCTACAATAGCCACATACAACAAAAATTCACGTAGCCTACGCAAAATACAGAACACTGGATTTTTATAGCGATGATAATATATATAATATAAATTAAATTATATAATCCTTCAACATTTGAAAGACAAGGACAAAGACCGAAAGGGTCTACTGAAGTCTAAACTTATTATGCCTAGCCCTCTTACCATAGGACAATATATCAAGAAGAAAACAAAATCATACATACTTTACATTACCAAAAACTGAAATTAAAACAGAATTAAATAAAGTTAATCATCTTCCCATTAGTTCACACCATTGCTATAATAATAATAATCTTATTAATTAATCATTTATTGTATTTGGTATTAATGTATTCTTGCACCGAATGGACTGAATGTGCGACCATCAAGAAACTCCCAATTTTTGGACTTTCAGTTGAAATTCATTCAGAGATAGGAAGTTGCATCATACACCTATTTGCCAAGGACCCATTGAAGCAGCAAAAAGGTTTGTAACTGTCTATCAAATTTGGGGAAAAAATAACCTTTATAACATGAAGTTACCACATTTGGATAATGATGAAAAAAAGATAGATGTATGTCCTAGATTGGCAGGTTTTGTGCTTTTATATTCAAATGATGGTTTACATAAAATATTTTATTTTAGTATTATTTGGAATAGATTTTTTATCCAATTTGGGTAATTTATTTATTCAAGACGGTTTATTTTTAATCTTTGTACACTATGAGAATTTTTTAGAGCATTTACTTCATTTGACTAATTATGCATTTGGTAATTTATTATTATTATTTTTAAAAATCGATAATTTTGACCCATTGTTGGCTATTGCCACAAATATCCCTATGAGACTTATAGCTGGTTTTGTGTTTCAGGGTCACAAATGTGCATTTACTTAAAACTGTTCATGACAAGGCATTATTACATGATTATGCATGGTTCTGATTAAAATGTAATCAAAATGATTATTTTTCCATCGTCCCGTTGTCAAGTTAAATGTAATGTTGCATTTGTTTGCAATTTGATTTATTAATAATTTTTTTAAATTTAATAAATACAAATTTAAATGTGTATGTTCATTTAAACAAATGAAATGTATTGTTTATTGATCTCTTTAAATAGATTTTTAATAATATTCAAGATCTTCATGTCATTTGGATCGATCATCATTTATAATATGGTGCAACCAATAAAAACAATAACTGTATTAAAATAAAAAATAAAATATAACATTTCTGTTGCTGAAATAGGAATCACTGATACATAATACTTAAGTGAATGATATTTTAAAACATTTTTATCAATTTTATGCAATTTACAAGAAAAATAATGCTGTAAACTACATTTAAGAAGGCAACTCTGAAATTAAAAAACAAAATGTGAGAATATCTTTTGCAAAAACTCAAAAGAAATGCTAATACTTTGTTTATAAACACTTTAATTACAGAGAACTTATAAAAAAAAAAATGTTAGCATGTAATCATGTTAGGGAAATATATCAATCACAGTTGCACCGCATGACATTTTTTAAGGCCATGGCCAATTCATCTACATTAAATAACTGTAAAATCGCTTAATTTGAAATTTTAATATGAATTTATGTGTACACAACATTCTCAATGTTTGAACAATTGCAATAGATATTATTATTTTTTGCATTTTAAAATTGGCCAATTGAAAATCCTTATACGTCATTGACCCGAATACAGAAACGACCATGACCCAAATGTGTTAAGTGTGATGGACTAATGGCTTCTAATGCATGAAATTCTTAAAATCCAACTGAAAACAATCAATTTAACTGTAAAGACTGTACAGCCGATTGGACAATGGAACTGTAGCACCGACCAATATAGTTTTGGAGGTTATATGCACAGCCTGGTGTTTAATCTTTACTGATTTTACATTCCATCAGTAAGAGCAGAGTGTGAATGTTGAATTAGCAGAGCAATATCACATCTGGCTCATCTGCATGTAAGGACAGCAGGGCTTTTTTGGTGTATCGAGAGTTATATGGTATACAACCAAGGAAAAAATTAAGAGACCACTTAACATTGATTTTGCAATGTTAAGTGGTATCTTAATATTTTCCAGAGCTGTATAGTGTAATGTCGGCATTATGAAAGGGGCCAAACAGTCAAGGAAAGACAAGCAGTCAAGGAATGAAAAAATAGTTTCCCAAAAAAATATTTTTTAATAAATCCAGCTATTTTTACAGCTTATTGATGTCTGTCTGCATCGTGGGCCATCACATAGGACAAACCCCCTCCAAGTAACTGTCGATGCAAGAGCAAGCTATCTGAAAGGCATAGCAGGCACTAACCCAGACGGTTTCCAAAAAACAGAAAACCACAGCTGCAAAACTCTCCATCAGGAGCTCCACGGAGTCAATATTCATGATCGGGCTGCTATAGCCAAACCTTTGTTCACTTGTGCCAATGCCAAATGTAATTTTGGTGCTAACAGTGCAAATCATGGGCTGTGGACAATGTGAAACATGTATTGTTCTCTGATGAGTCCACCTTCTTTGCCACATCCGTGGGAGTTAGTGTGGAGAAGCCCCACAGAGCCTCAACACTCGGACTGTTGGGTGCCCAGAATGAAACGCAGGGGGGATCAGTGATGGTTTCGGGATGCAATATTATGCCATTCCCTACTGTGCTTGTTGGGCGCATCACTGTCAAAGACTACCGAACCGTTCTGGAGGACCATGTGCAAACATTGCACTGAAGGGTGCAGTGTATCAGCAAGATAATGCACCACACACAGCAAGACTTGTGACAGAATGGTTTGATGAACATGAAAGTGAAGCTGAATATCTCCCATGGCCTGCACAGTCACCAGATCTAAATATTTTTGAGCCGCTTTGGGGTGTTTTGAAGGAGCAAGTCAGAAAATGTTTTCCTCCACCAGCATCTAGTAGTTACCTGCATCTTCAGGCAGGAAATGCTGAGTCCGTTACCCTCGTGACGAGTGCTATGCCAAAGAACCTCTAATTACAATGGTCTGCTAATACACTTGCTAAGTTATCATACTCCATCTGGCCTCATGAGTCTTTCTAGAACTAAATTTACTGAGTTGTTTCTTCTAAAATTAGTAACTTAATTAGTGTTTGCTCGGTCAACTTAACATTGCTGAGTGAAACGAACAAACTGGGCAGTGGATCTGGAGTGAGGACTTGGAATACCTGCCCTCAATTTAAAATGAGTTTATCCAATTAGTTATTTTTGCATTTTGTTTCTAAAAATCATATATATATATATATATATATATATATATATATATATATATATATATATATATATATATATATATATATATATATATATATATATATAATGTAACAGTGAGAAATCCAAATGGTTTTTATTTACTCAAATATATTTTGTCATTTGTTCATTGTGGCGAGGTAGATGAGCGAGAGATGTGCACCGTAAACCCAAATAAGTTACCAGAACTCAAAAAAAATTGAGGCAATCAGTTGATTAACTGAAAAGGCACAATTTACCAGAACTTAAAAGGTTGGATTACTTGTACCTTTTGATAACAGTTAAATTGAAGTGCTCATTTAGCTCAACTCAAATATTTTGCAGTTAATATGACTTACCGTTTTCTGTTAAGGTAACTCAATTATTTTCAGTTATTTCAGTTATGATACTGTTTATCGAGAAATATATATATATATATATATATTATATATATGAACAATATATATGGTTGCAACATATATTGTGACACCATGAGAGGTTCGGGATCTTAGAGTTGCGCAGGTTCCCTGGACAAACACCACTTCAACAGTTTCTTCAGTATGCAGGCGTGCAATTTTTAATGATTAAACAAAAGACAAGCAAACTTAAATATCAGCTCACGACAAGACAACTTAATATTTCCTTGGCTCCCGATCCTCTCCTTCCACAGCCACAGCCACAGCCACACACACACACACACACACACACACACACACACACACACACACACACACACACACACACACACACACACACACACACACACACACACACACGATTATATCCTGTTCCTCGTCTCATAGCTGCACCTGTTCTCTCAGGCAGCCTGGGTTTTGTAGTCCTTAACAGGCAGCCATCTTGCTCCCTCGTGTCCACGTAGGGTAACCTGGGAAGGGTAATTTTTACAAGACGCCCTCTTGCTCCAGCCATCCTAGAGCAATGTATCTGTCTTCTACCAAATGCCCTCTTATGATGCCACATACCCCCCTCCATTGCTCTGAGGCCCTTGGTTGGCAGGCCGCTGTGAAGAGGACATCCTTGTGCGAGAGGGCATCAGCATTTCCATATAGTCCTGGCCTGTGGACAACAGAGAAGTTAAATGCTTTCAGACTTAGAAACCATCTAGTTATTCTGCCATTGCTCTTTTTATTCTGGGCCATCCATTGCAGCGATGCATGGACTGTCATCAATACAAATTTCCTCCCCAATAAGTAGTACTTGAGTGTCTCTAGTGCCCATTTAACAGCCAGTCACTCCTTCTCCGCTTCGCGTAGGGCGGTTCTTCGCCTCTACGCCGTGCATTAAAATCCTTTAATGCATGGCTAGCCGTGGATTATCCCTTACATATTACTCAATATTGTTGTGTGGAATCACCCAACACTGCTTTTTTATAAAGTATTTTTTTGAGTGCATATTACTGCCACTTGAGTGGATCTGTCTTAATAAGAAATGAATAAGTGGACTCCATCATAAAGCTGGTCCACAAAGACCCCATATAACGCTCCAGGCGATGGAAACAGTGAAAAATAAATGCAAAGAGCCTTTCTCAGCACCTCTAGTAAGGCTTGATTATCAAGATGATGAAAGTTTTATAGAGCATCTGTGCTGGGATTTATTTAAGAAGAAAAGTATGTACGAGCAAGAAATGCACATGTAGGAGAGATGGAAGTAGGAAAGAGATTGGGCAAGGGTGGGTGCTTGGTGAAAGATACGGTCTGAATATATAACTATTGATGTGTGGTAAGAAGGGGAATGGAGAGAGATACGCCGGCTCTCACATTCGAGATGTGCCATTTGGTTGCATTTGTCATGAGGAGTTAATGAGAAAAGGCTTTTGGTGCTGTATAAACACACACCTCTGTTTGACACTTCAACATACAGGCCTGATTAGTTTGATGAGTGGTAGACATGCATTTGCACATGCAAGTGCAGCATTTATTGTGCAATTTTGTGCTATTAAAGCAGCTATGTAAGAAAGAGATGGGTCAATAACGCTCTTTTTTAAATAAATAAAAATTGCAGGTCATACAAAGAAATATGTGAATACACCTTTATGATGAAACCTAATTTGTGAAATAATGAAAAATATTTTTTATATAATATTTTGGGGGGAGACTAATTAAAAATAGCATGGTGATACAACTATACTGATAATTAAATTAATTAAAGACTTGTATCTGTCATTCCCTAAACTGATGCTGTGTTGACTACAAAAGGAGGTCCTACAAAAAAAGGGTTAGATCAAGTTAAAAAGGAGCTCTTTAAGGTAACTATTGCAGGATACCACTTGAAAATCACTGCTAAACTAGCTGAAAAACACTGCTTTATCTTGAGGCAATATGTAAAAGAGTGAAGATTGTCTATATAGAATATCATGAAATGAGATAAAGAGAGAGATAAAGAGGAAGAAAAGATTCTTTTAGAAGCGGAATGCTCTTGTATCTAAATTCCTCTTTTTAGCACCTTTCATTGATTTTTTTCCCTCTAATCCAGACTTGAACAGATTTAATAGAGTTGATGTGAAGATATAAGTAGCTCAGATGGAAGATATTGAGCTAAATGTTTTACTTGATATCTCAGAGCCAAATGCACTCATAATAAATAAAGCTGTCTTGTTTTTCAACCTCTCTCGCTTTCTCTCATCTTGTTTCTCAATGCGCCCGCAGTGACAGGGCTTTCAAAAATAGCCACTCTTCCTCCTGATTACGGCACGCGTCTTGATTAATTACAGTGTTTGAGGTGTTACTGTGGAGTGGGTGTGATCGTTGTGGGAGAAGAGCATTGAAATGAGTGAGAGAAGAGGAGAGTGGGAGCACACAGAAGGAAATATGTAGCGCTTTCATTAAACTCTCGTGCCTCCAAAAGTTTGCTGAAATTAACTCACTGATTCAACAACGGAGGAACATTTAACGTCCAGTCTTTTCCTTTCTTTTCCACTATAAAGCTTGATAGCAACGATATGCCTCAAATCTTTTGAATATTCAGATTTAATATGACTTCTGACCTGTAAGGTTGCCAGAATAATGATCATACACTGTTTGTTAATTGGCCACAAGATAACTGGCTCCCCGACTGAGTCTGGTTTCTCCCAAGGTTTATTTTTCTCCCTCACGCCCTGATGTAGTTTTGGTTCCTTGCCACTGTCGCCTTTGGCTTTGCTTGCTCAGTTGAGGACACTGAAATTTCAACTAAATATCCAAATAAATTGAATTAATAAACTAAATTAACTATATCAATTACTGATATGCCCACATTGTCGCTATCTGATAATTGAAACTAGCTGGATGACTTCAGCGTTTTCTCCAAATTCTGTAGCATTATTTGTTAACACTGAAGCTGCTTTTAAACAATTGGCATTGTAAAAAGCGCTAAATGAATAAAGTTGACTTGACTTGAAAAAAGTTTTTTAAAAAAAGAGACTTTTTGGCATTGTAACAATTGGCATTGTAAAAAGCGCTAAATGAATAAAGTTGACTTGACTTGAAAAAAGTTTCAAGAAAAAAGAGGCGTGCAAACCTGCTCGAGGGCTGACGTTCTCCAATTTGCCCCAAATATGCCTGAAAGCTTCTAGTAGGCCTGAAGACCTTGGTTAGCTGGTTCAGGTGTGTTTAATATGGGTTGGAGCTGAACTCTGCAGGTCAGTGGCCCTCCAGGAGCAGGGCTGGAAACATGCTTCAGATTCTTTATTCAAATGTTCTTCACACTAAGAGATTTTTTTTATTTTTAAAGAAGTTTACTGAAAGGTTCTTTAGGGAACCAACAAAATATATATATATATATACGAAATACCAGTTTGCAATATCAAGCAGCAAAACAAGCTGTTTAGTACAGCTAAAAATAACTGGAAATTAATCAGATCAGAAGCCAGACACATTCAATTTTGAAACTGCTCCATCGCTTTTACGTGAATTTTTTTAATTATTTTTTTTTCCAATTAATTTGCAATTCAAAATCGAATTTAAACCTGAGCATCTTAGAGAAAATTCTAAATGAAACAATATGATGGAAAATGATTAAAAACTATTCACAATTTTAAATCCATTTCAACTCACATTTCACATGACAGCTCATGACTCTCAGGATGTTGTGGATCATCGTGCTGGAGAACAAGATCATCAGATTTAACACTAACTTGTTGAGTTCATGCATCTTGAGTATTGCTCTAGTAAAGTAAAAGAGACAACTGAAATTCTCAAATTCATCTTCGTATTTGAATCTCCTTTTGTAATAGATATAAATTGGATT
Source organism: Pseudorasbora parva (assembly GCF_024679245.1). Taxonomy (NCBI): domain Eukaryota; kingdom Metazoa; phylum Chordata; class Actinopteri; order Cypriniformes; family Gobionidae; genus Pseudorasbora; species Pseudorasbora parva. The sequence goes on from NC_090173.1 coordinate 25,434,028, forward strand.
AATTTAGAAAACTACTAAATTACAAAAAAAAAACTAAAGCTAGTAGGGTACTATAGCTTTTATTGATCGTTATAAGCCGTAATACACAAACAGCCCTGGACAAAAAGTAGTAAGTATATGGCGTATGCGTGCGTATGGCCCAGACTACGCCACTGATGCACATGAACTTTAATGACATCCCATTCCTAATCTGTAGGGTGTAGTATAGAAATGGCCCACCGTTTGCAGCTATTACAGCTTCCACTCTTTCGGGAAAGCTTTCCACAAGGTTTAGATGACGTGCTTTACACCACTGCATCTGACGCTTTGCATTGCACTTAGCTAAGTGGCTTGGATGCAGCTGCTCAGCCATGGAAACCCACTCCACAAAGCTCTCTACACACTGTTCTTGAACTAAACTGAAGGCCACATGAAGTTTGGAGGTCTGTTTTGACTCTGCAGAAAGTTGACGACTTCTGCACCGGTCATGAGTATGAGGTAACGCAGCTCTGTTTATCATATTAGATGCATTTAAAGGGTTAGTTCACCCAAAAATGAAATTAATTTCATTAATGGCTCACCCCAATGATGTTCCACACCCGTAAGACCTCCATTCATCTTCAGAACACAAAATTTTTGTTTTCAAACCTCAAATAAAGAATCAACCGATCGTGAATCAGCAGATTGATTCGTGATTCGTATCGCCAATGTCACGTGATTTCAGCAATTTGATACGCAATCCGAATCATGATTCATGACCGTTTGATTCTTTATTTGAGGAACACGGAAGAGAAGACAATGCTGAATAAAGTCAGTTTTTTTTGTTATTTTTGGACCAAAATGTATTGTCGACGCTTCAAAAGAGTCTAACTAACTAACTGATGTCACATATGGACTACTTTGATGATGTTTTTATTACCTTCTGCACGTGACAGCAAGTGGGCATACACTTACATTCAAAGGACAGAAAGGCCTCAGGCTAATCTAAAATATCTTAAACTGTGTTCCGAGGATGAACAGAGCTCTTATGGGTGTGGAACGACATTGGGGTCATTAATGACATACATTTTATTTTTGGGTGAACTAACCCTTTAAGTGTTTAAAATGCACACTTGCACACTGCTAAAGTAAAGCGTTTCTGCAAAATAAAACCGAAAACCGAGGGTAACGCAGATATGATGCAAATGACATGCGACTCCTTCGGACAGCAATTTTCTCACAATTTACAAATAGTTGGTAGCATTTGGGTACTGTAAGAAATCAACTGAACAAAATATATAACACTGGCCTGGTGGTTTTTGGATATTATACTGCAAAAATACTACACAGTGCACCTTTAAAACAAAATGTGCAAATTGATTCAGCTCAGTGACTGATTCTCCTGTATGAGAAATGATTTTAGTGGTTTTCTTCTTTCATGCATGAAACCCAAGAAGTCTTACTCCTCTTGACTTTGACCACAGCTTTCTTTTCTTTTTTTAAAGTATTTTTTATTTCTTTATTGGCATTAGCCTGTGGCCTGCATATTTGAGACTACACACCAGTGCAAATATAAACACACTGTATTTAATGTAAAACAGTTTACCACAGAAATGCGCTGCCTGGGCAATCCCTAATTGCCTAAACATGCACATAATGGTTGGCATGTTTAAATGAGCTCTTTTTGAATCTGTGATTTCCTTTTAATGTGTGCATGTACCCAGTTTAAGTACCTGTTAGAAGTGTTTTAGTTTATTCACTGATTATAGTTCAGTTCTTTTCTTCATTTGTCTTCCACAAAAGACAGTTCTACGTGTTTGGCATGACATGATGTAAATAATGACTTTTTTTTTAAATTATGTACCGTTCCTTTATGTACAGTATCACTAAATAGGACTACCTTTATTAAGACAATAGCCATCAGTCCTTTTTGTGTCAAAAACAACTATATAGTGCCACCCAGTGGATATTTTGGGTACTCAAAGCACTAATATTTAAGGGGCAAGCAAAAGCATTTGTTTTCAGTTATGTTTTTACAGATGAAGTTTCTAGGTCATTCTGCCCATGCATCTTTAGGTGCCAAGTAGGCTAACCTTTAAGAATTTGAGCTGAAAAAAACATTAAAGGAAAATGATCTTACATCATAAGACAAAAAAAGAAAGAAACTGCAACAATTTGCTTTAAGATTCAGTAAGAGTTGTTTATCATTATCTATAGTCTTATTACATATTTTGTTCATAGCTGAATCATCAGGGTAATGAAAACATATTGATTAAAAACCTGGCATGTAATGGTCAAACTAAAGTTAGACTAGATTGTGATCCCATCACAGAGAATCTTAATGCCAAGTGTAAAAGAGCCCTATGGTATCTGGGAAACTCTGAAATAAATAAAGATCCATATGACTGAATTCTGAGATTATATTCACCACATTATTCATAGCTTCAGTTAGCCTATGAGAGGGTGGGGAACGTTGATCCAGAAGGGCCACTCTCTTGCAGTTTTGCTCCAACCCTGAAAACAAGAACAAGAAAAACACTCACCTGCCTGTAACTTTAGTAATCCTGAAGACCTTGATTCGCTTCAGGTGCGTTTGATTAGGGTTGGAGCTAAACTCTGCAAAAGAGTTGCCCTTCTGGATCAAAGTTCCCCACCCCTAGTTATATAATATGATATATGACAATTTAAGATCCCCTTTTCAATTTAAGAAAGTTTTTTTTGTCATGTGTTTCTTTGGCCGCGTCCGAAACCTGGAAAATGCTGCCTTCAGAGGACTCCAAGGTAGGAAGGCAGTAAGGCACGTCCGAATGATCTAATGTTAACTTCACTTCCTGTCACTTCCTGCTGGTCAGTTTGTGAGTAATTTTTGCCAACATGTTCCACTTCTGAGGTCATTTTTAGCGAAAAATTGCTACTGTGGTAATTAAATATTTGTTTAGTTCTCACCAAAGCTCGCTCTATTTTGCTGTAGATCATTGAACTGTCACACTGCCTTAGAAATCAGTTTTGTGAGGTGCCTTTATACACAAACGCAAGTCTGATACGGCAGCGAGGCAACAAATCAGCTGCCTATAGCAGACAAACACTGAACCAACGTTGAATCAATGTTAATGCATTGACTGAAATATCATTGAATCTATATAGAAATACAACATTGATTTTTTCATCAGGTTTACACCCTGAAATAATGTTATTTTAATGATGAAAAATAGATCAATGGGCTTAAATCAATAGTTTTTCAACTAAAATAAAATAACTTATTTTACAGTGAATCAATGTTGAATCAATGTTAATGCATTGACTGAAATATCTTTGATTCTATATAGAAATACAACATTGATTTTTCATCAGGTTTGCACTGTAATTGTCCAGTTAATTGTCTCTTTATTTTATTCCTTTCGGTCAGAGACCATGTATGGCTGCAATCGATATGATTTTGTATCAAAAAGTCACTCAAAGTAAACACCATCCTTCATTTTACATGCAAATGTATTTGTTTATGCCCCCACAGTTACAACAAGAAATCTCACATTGACTTAAAACAATAACATTTACATTTACATTTACATTTATGCATTTAGCAGACGCTTTTATCCAAAGCGACTTACAACTCAGGAGAACAGGAAGCGATCCGTCAAGAAGAGGCAACGAAACACAAAAAGTGCCCTAAATACCAAGATTTGTACACTGCTCAGAGTAGCAAAGACCAGAAAAGGAAAGAAGAAGGGAGAAATAGAGGGGGAAAGAGTTTTTTTTTTAATGTAAGATTAAGTGCTCATGGAAGAGATGAGTTTTTACCTGTCTTTTGAATGAAGCGAGTGATTCTGTTGTGCGTATGGAGGACGGAAGATCGTTCCACCAACCAGGAACAATGAAAGAAAAAGTTCTAGAGAGGGATTTCATGCCTCTCTGTGATGGTACCACAAGCCTTCGCTCATTAGCTGAGCGAAGGCTTCTGGTGGGTGTGTAGACTCGTAGGAGTGAGTCGAAGTATGCGGGTGCTGCGCTTGTGGAAGATCCATAAGCAAGAGTCAGGGCTTTGAATTTGATCCGGGCAGCGAGTGGCAGCCAATGTAGAGAGATGAATAGAGGTGTGACATGAGCCCTTTTGGGCTCATTGAATACGAGACGTGCTGCAGCATTCTGGATCATTTGCAGCGGTTTGATTGCACAAGATAGAAGTCCAGCCAGAAGCGCATTGCAATAGTCAAGTCTAGAAATGACCAGGGCTTGGACAAGAAGCTGTGTTGCATGCTCCGTAAGGAACGGTCTGATTTTCCTGATGTTGTGCAATGCAAACCTGCATGACCGAGCCGTCTTCGAGATGTGGTCTTTGAAGGACAGCTGGTCATCAAAGATTACTCCAAGATTTCTGACTGACCCTGAAGGAGTAATCAGAGATGAACCTAGCTGGATGGTAAAATCATGTTGTATGGTGGGGTTAGCAGGGAAAACAAGCAGCTCAGTCTTTGCTAGATTGAGCTGCAGGTGATGTTTTTTCATCCATGCCGAGATGTCCGCCAGACAGCTTGAGATTCGTGCAGCTACTGTGGGATCATCTGGTTTAACATCTGAATTTATAACACAAATGAGAAGAGGTTGGAAAAAACATGACAATCTGCATCTGCAAAATGGAAGTAAATACAAATGTAAACTTGCCAACAAATACAGAAATGGGACAGTACTATTGAAAGAAAGAAGATAGAAGAAAGAATGAAATACTCTGAATACTCCAAAGGGGGTTTCTTTCCACCATGAGCAATGCCCCAAGCCTTTCAGGGCCAGTTCTGCACCGTCCCAGGAAAGATGAATTCTGATGCCTCTGTTTTATCAGCATTCATTTGTAAGGCATCTAAAACAACAGTTAGTAAATATTTGGAAATATGATTAATTATACATTACAAATATAGCCTACTACAAAATGAAGTGAAACTTAACATTTTATCAAAATCTTTATATCCCAGTTAAAACATGTTAAAATTAAATTCAGGACTATTTAATGAATTTTAGTATAGACCTGCAGACACACAATCAATGAAAATGCAAAGTCAATATAGAAGCACGCAAGCGCAACTCGGCCGTCATTATGTTAAGCCCCGCCCACCGACTCTATACACGATGTGATTGGCCCGACCAGAGTTTGGCTTTTACAGCTCAGAAGTGTATTGAGAGTTGCTAGACGACACTCGCGGCAGATTAGATTTGCTGCTGTTATGGTGCGTCTAGATTTCTACACTGTAAAAAATTTTTGTGTGTTTTTGTTGGTTTAACTAACCTGGTTGCCTTAAAATGTATTGAAATAAATGAGTTGATACAATGAAGGAAATTTGTTTAATAAATAGAAACTCAAAATATTATTGTATCTGAACCACATAAAAATCGCATGTGATAAATCATGAAAATAGCGTTATTTGGCATGTTTCTGTCACATGCCTGTCCTGTCTTGTGTGCACATGTGGGTTGTGTTATTCTGAGCATGTGCTCCTGTCATTGTCTGATCCCTCCCACCATGTTATCTGATTAGTGTTTGATTTCTCCCACCTGTTCCCTCTTGATTTATTCCATTTATAAGCTCCTTGTGTTTGTCAGTCTGGGTCGTATCCTTGTCTCGTCTACGTGTTCCCGGTTCCCTGTCTTCAGGTCATGTCTTTTCTAGTTTATGGTTTTCCCCCTTGTGGGTTTTGTTTTGTGCTTATGTTTTATTTTGTTGTAAATAAATGATCAATTCTGCACGAGTCCTCGCACCATTTTGTTTGTGTTCCCGACTGTGACAGTTTCACTGCGTCATCAAAAATAAAACACACACAATTACCCAATATGCTTACAAAATCTTTTAATAATCTTTTAATAAACGTTGTTGAATCTCAAATGTTCATTGTATTAACTCAAAATTTCAATGAACTCAATTTTAAGGCAACCAGGTAACTTTTTTTCTAATTATTTTTTTTACAGTGTAGGCTAGAATAAACCATGCTTTTAGCCATATTTCATGGGTAAAACTAATGCGGGCTTGAAAGTAAATTATAAAAAAAAATAAACACAAATACACTCTTGTTGACATCTTATTTAACACCTCAATCCCACAGTGTACAAAATATATATAAATTTTTTACATTTGCTAAATGTACACTTGAAGGACAATTATAATTTCACACTTACAAACAATGAAAAGTCTCCAAAACATTAAACAGTCCTTGATTACATTTTTTGCACAAGTTGTGTTTTATTTAATAGGAAAACTTAAATAGCATTAAATTAGTAACCAAAACTTTTAGGGTGCCATTTGGGACAGAACCTCTCTGGACTGGTCATAGACAGGAGACGTGGCTTGGTCGGCAGGAACTGTAGGACTCCGTGTCCACAAAATCCACAGTGAATGATGAGCTGCTCAATAGCTGGGCATAGTCCATATATTGTGCTAAGGAAAAGTGAATCTCTAGTATTCTGTAATGAGTCCACTGCGGGCAAGTTGCAGTTGAACCAAATTTCAGTTTATACACTCCAAACAGTGACCAGAAATACAGACTTGGCTTGGCTTGTCATAACATGAACAAGAAACCAAAATAAACATGGACATGAATTCACAAACAATGGTACAGAGGACGAAACTGGACAAAGAAGCAGGGCAAACATGAAGGCTTAAATACAAAAGGACTAATGCCTAATCAAGACACGCCTGTGAACAATCAAACAATGAACCAATGACAAAGCTAGGAACGGAACAAGGAGCATAACATACAAAGACATTGGAACAAGGAGCATAACATACAAAGACACAAACAAAACCATGACATGGGTGTGTTTACATCAGAGGCCTGTTGCATGGAGCTAGCTGAACAAACTCTGAGTTTCAGAGTAGGTTTAAAGTTGACAAATCCAGATAAATTCAACCTGGTTTAGATTAAAGGACAACTCCGGTGAGAAATGAACCTAGGGGTGATTAACAGATGGTTACCGAGTAGATCGTTCTCTGGGATGCGATGGAAATCGAATGTAAAGTGTTTTATCTTTAAAAACAGATTAGCTTATAACACTAGTCTATGGGGCACAGAGTAGTGAAATTAAATCGCTAGTTAATACCACTAACAAGGCTAAAAATAGCCTCACACTAACACAGTAGCATAATGAGGGTCCCAACATGCAAACCGAAGCATTGAGAACTTTGTAAGAGTACAAACAGTTTAATAAGAAGACACTTTAAAAAACAGAGCGCATTTCGCGTTCACGAACAGGCGCCATCTTGGAAAACAGTCTCGACTCATCGAGCGACGAGAGCTCTGCTAAGTGATGAACTGTGACTTGGAATCTCATATGGTCCGTTGTTTCCGGAAGAAAACACTGAACACAACAGAGAAAATAAATAAATAAAAATAAAAATGTCCATGTTATTACATTTCACAAACTTAATTCCTATCGACCAGCTCACTTAGAACAGCGCTCGTAGATCGATTCATCGAGACTGTTTTTCGAGACGGTGCCTGTCCGTGAATGCGTAAGGCACTATGTTTACAACATATCTTCTTATTAAACTGTTTGTACTCTTACAAAGTTCTCAATGCTTCGGTTTGCATGTAGGGACCCTCATTATGCTGCCGTGTTAGTGTGAGGCTATTTTGAGCCTGATTAGTGGTATAAACTAGCGATTTAATTTTACCACCCTGTGTCTACCCTGTGCCCCATAGACAAGCATTATAAGCTAATCTGTTTTTAAAGATAAAACTCTTTACATTCGATTTTCAAGAAAACGCATCTCAGAGAATGATCTACTCGGTAACCATCTGTTAATTACACCTAGGTTCATTTCTCACCGGAGTTGTCCTTTAAGTTCAACCGTTTCTCAAAACTCGGTATAAACTTACTCTGTCAACTCAGGTTTGATCCAGTTAGCGATTAACTATAGAGCGCGTGCACCTGAAAGTGTGACACGTACGGCAAACAGCCAATCACAGTGTCCGTTTAATTCTTCTGAAGATTGAGAGATCGTTTTGCAAAATACTATGAAATTAAATGTGTTTACAAGGCAGAAATAAACACTGCTGCTTCGGCTATTTGAGAAGGCAGCTGAAAGAATACTTGACTATATCAATCCATGATGTGAATCAAAGAAACAGGCCTAATAATTATAGGTTCACAAGAGCTCAAATGAATACACGTTGTTTAAAAGAATTATGAATGCATGCATATTTATATTACTATTTGGCTACTTGTTAATTAAAATATTTATATGAACATATTATATGAATTCAAGTGATTATAATTAATATAATATAAATATAATAAATAATTAGCACCAAAAGATGCATAATTTTATTTCAAACATTTTTTCAATATAATCTTATTTAATTTGGAATGAGACACAGGGGATGTGGTTTTATTGCATCTTTACTTGCTGCTGATTGGTCAGTTTGGGTTTGCGATCTCTAACCCAGAATAAAACCTGCTCCAGAGCAGGTTAGCCTTGCAGTGTTAGTTACCATGGTGATAAAAACCAATCCACCTTCTTGAGCCCGAAAAAACTGTTTGCTCAAACTAATCTCAAACGTACCTGAGTAACAACTGAAACCAGCTTTGTGCAACAGGCCACAGTGGTTTTCAAACCTGTCCTGGAGGCACCCCAGCCCTGCACATTTGTGCATCTCCCTCATTCAACACACCTGATTCAACACATCAGCTGATTAGTAGAGACTGCAAGAGCTAAATTGGGCGTGTCTGATAAGGGAGACATACAAAATGTGCATGTCTTGTACATTGCACATTGCCTCAGTACATGGAGGCTGGGGTGCCTCCAGGACAGGTTTGAAAACTACTGGTTTACATGACAACAATGAGCCAAAAACAGATGACAACATTGTCAAAACGATCCCCGTTCACATAAATCTGCGAAAATGACTAAAGGGGCTATATTATGCATGCTAGGACATTAGTTGGAGAACACCCCTCGAACACGTAATAAGCATGCGTGAATATGTAACATGCATGCACATAACATCAACGTTTTCAGATTCGGGTTTTTGTAGTTTACATAGGGACGGTAAAGGTACAGTTTTCAAAACCTTGCACTTTGAAACTTGTTTTCAACAGCTTCCATTTTCAGGCCCATAAAAAGCTGTTGTTGTTTAAATGAACGGCCAAAGCACCGTGGTCTTCCGGCAGCTCAACCTAGGACAATCGACCCTCCGGCCACACCTCAATCACAGACTTGAGAGCCGTCTGCTGTGTCCCTCATCTCTCCGTCTTTCGGCTTCACCTCAGCTCTGTCGCTCCAGCTCCTCCTTAGCTGTCCAGTGCCGAAGCCTGCAGTGTCGTGCCTGTCCATCGGCTCTCTGGGCTCATTCTCCACCAGCTCCACCTTCATTCGTCATCCCCATGGCCTTGTCAAGAGATTTACGTCATGGCTTTTCACTCCCTCAACTCCGCCGTCCTGGCTGGACTCTGGATATCCACCCTACTCTTGCTCCTGGCTTTCTGCTGGCTCCTCTCACCCTCCATTCCCTCATGGACAGTTTTCTTTGCCTTTTGATGGTGTTTGTTTTTCCTTTTTATTTCCATGCCCCCCTCCAGATCCCCTCCCCCCTTTCTATTTACGCCATAAATAGTTAGCAATACTAATTCAAAATGGCAACTCCAGTGATTGACTGTTAAAGAGTGGTTTGAACACCCCACCCCCCAGATGAACTGGAAGTTTTGATTGGTTCACCTGAGTCAGACTTGTCTGGTAGTGGCTAAAGCACGGGGCTCCACTGCAGTAGTTTGAAAAGTGCCTGTCAAATGCAAGCTCGCCCTTTTGCTCCATTGGCGCCCTTGTCATTTTGTACTTTTAGTGGAAAATAAATGTAGTGAAGTTGAATACTTTATTCAACTCAAGTAAAGGTACAATTTATTTATACAATGCATAAAAAAAATACTCAGTTACTAAAATTAGAGTATTTATAATTAGTTACTTTCCACCTATGAATATCTATTATGTTTTGTCTTAGTACTGGAGGAGGGTGACAATGTAGCAGGTACAAACTGGAAAATATTAAATAAAGACTTTGGATTCAGTGAACGCAGTCCTGTTTTATATTCTGTTACAGTTGTTGACTGTTTTTGTAGAGATGTTAATGTTAACTGTTTGTCTATGCAGAATGACTTTGGAGATCCATTGGTCAGTAAGCAGGGCTCCATGAATTCAGTCCAGCATTTCGATTGGTGTTATGATAATATTTCTGGTCTGTGCATCAGTTTCTGAATATCAAAACAACCTTAGTGGTTAGATACCAGGGTCATCATCAATATGAAAGAAAGAAAAATACTTTCACGTACATACAGTGAGGAAAATAAGTATTTGAACACCCTGCTATTTTGCAAGTTCTCCCACTTAGAAATCATGGAGGGGTCTGAAATTGTCATCGTAGGTGCATGTCCACTGTGAGAGACATAATCCAAAAAAATCCAGAAATCACAATGTATGATTTTTTAACTATTTATTTGTATGATATAGCTGCAAATAAGTATTTGAACAGCTGAGAAAATCAATGTTAATATGTTGTACAGTAGCCTTTGTTTGCAATTACAGAGGTCAAACGTATCCTGTAGTTTTTCACCAGGTTTGCGCACACTGAAGGAGGGATTTTGGCCCACTCCTCCACACAGATCTTCTCTAGATCAGTCAGGTTTCTGGCCGGTCGCTGAGAAACAGATTTTGAGCTCCCTCCAAAGATTCTCTATTGGGTTTAGGTCTGGAGACTGGCTAGGCCACGCCAGAACCTTGATATGCTTCTTACAGAGCCACTCCTTGGTTATCCTGGCTGTGTGCTTCGGGTCATCGGATCATGTTGGAAAACACAGTCTCAATCCATCTTCAATGCTCTAACTGAGGGAAGGAGGTTGTTCCCCAAAATCTCGCAATACATGGCCCAGTCATCCTCTCCTTAATACAGTGCAGTCGCCCTGTCCCATGTGCAGAAAAACATCCCCAAAGCATGATGCTACCACCCCCAAGCTTCACAGTAGGGATGGTGTTCTTGGGATGGTACTCACCTTTCTTCTTCCTCCAAACACATTTAGTGGAATTATGACCAAAAAGTTCTATTTTTGTCTCATCTGACCAAATGACTTTCTCCCATGACTCCTCTGGATCATCCAAATGGTTTATCCACTTATTGACTAGCTGTTTAAACAATTTCTGATTAAATTGAAAGTTTCTTAGAGAGACCACATTGTTTAGATGATGCAAGATGCTAGTACAGTAACAATAGGAAACTCCAAGTACCATACAAAACTAAATAGTGTCTAATGACAAAGGGTATTATTTTGAATTACAAAATACAACTGTAGATGCGTTGCTTAAAGATTGTTCACTCCATCCTTCTAGCAAACGTCACCTTTTCCACCATACAAGTTCAAACGACAGTCATTTGACAATTCTATTAATTCATTTAGTAAAAATATAAGGATGTAATTAAACACAGACCGACTGAATGACACTAAGCAAAACATCGCAAATGGAGATTGATAAAATGCAGCTTACTTGTTTGTGTTTTCAGATCATCCGTGCGCGAGAGCTCGCGTGCATATGGTTGCCAGATTGGACATGTTTAGGTAAAACACCGGATGTTATTTTCACTGAAAAGCTGTTAGGGGGATTTAAATGACAAATCTGGTAATCCGTGCGAATGCGAGCTCTTTCTCACGTGCGGATGATCTGAAAACACCAATAAACAAGTAAGCTGCTGTTAGGGGTTAACAGCTTATGACCCAGGACCAGTAGTGAAGAAATGAAGACAGAGTCAGGATTGCAATTAAATAAAAGAAAAATTTACTTAAGAATAGTTTGCAGTTTCAAAAGCAGAAGCCAGCTTCAAGTCTCACAAGGAGTTCGTAGGCCGCGCTCCCTCTCTCACCGTCTCGTTGCCTCGCCCTATCGTACATACAATTTTCCCAACAGTTATACCATTTTCCAGGTCTTATCCACGTCATTACTGCAATGTGGATGCTTCTGATTGGCTCAGAGACAATGCACAGTCATGGTAAATTTCCACTCAAGTCAGTTAATCTGATGCACGTTTCCACTGACGTGTCACTTGTTGACGCTTTCACCCAGAATCAGGCCCGTAGTGACCTTCCAGATCTGGAGCAGGCGCCAGCTTGCCCAGAACAACAAGTCCACCCATCTCTTAGGGTGCCCATTGAACACCATTCTGATCTGTAACATAGAATATTGCGCACATACACAGATACACAGTCTCTCCAAGGTTGGAGCTGATTAAGCTCCAGTTCTAACCAGTTCTTACCAAAACATACTGATAACATGTGCTTTCTTTCAGTGAGAGGGACACACAATAGTACAGGCAATATTCATCTTGAGTCTTTAGTGTTTCAGTAAAAGGAAATATAAAAGGAATAAAACATAATAAATTAAATGAAAGACAAATCCATATTTCATATCTGGAAGCCGGGCTAAGTGAGCAAACGCTGTTACTGTACTCCTGACATGTTAGGGGTGTGTGATACCTCAAATCCAAACACACGACCTTGTTGCCAGTGTTTAGTGACACATCACACATCTCTAGGCCAGACCCTCGGTCACTCCTCAGAGACCAAATACACACTTTAGAAAACAAGAAACTAAAACAAAATCATAACTGGATAGAATCATTATAATATTATAGGTAATATAGGAAGATGAATATTAATTAAGGTTTTGATTATGAAGTTATAGGATATAAATATATACAGGTATAATGAAGCGGCAGTGGATTTCAGAATCCCCCCCTTCACTCCCTCCTAATGGCCAATTTTGGGGTCCCAATGACCCCCTAAAGTTGGTCTACCAATTTTAGGCCGCTTCATAATGTTCAATGCTCTCCCCTTTTTAGTTTATAATCTTTGAAAAAAAGAAAATCTCTTTTCCCCTCAGGGATTTAACTTCAAGCATTATTAATCTCATCCAATTTGGTTTTATCAATGGCTTGATTGATTACAATAAGCACATATTCATCCTCAAGAGGACATACTACATTAGCACCCCATGTTAAATACCACCCCATTATAAATACCAAGATATCTAATCTAAAAGGAGGGATTTTAAATACACTTATTTCAAACACAGACCTTCTTCATCTTCAAAAACAACAGTGGTCTGAAATAAAAATAAACAAAATAAATAGGCATAATAATCCATCCAATTACATTCAGTCTGTGCATAAAACATCCTTCAGTTTACAGTCTACATGCATGTACCATCTTAATTTCACATCCTATTCATTTCTTTCTCAAACATGTTCATACCATCCATTTCAATCGCTTTTCCCTGATTTTACTCAAGAACCTTCTTGTTAAACCTATTTTCATAACTCCATTTTCTTTTCCACATAGATTTCCACATACTCAAATCTTTTTGTTACACTTGCTTTTTCCATCAAATCCAGTTTTCACTCATGATAGCCCACATCATTTTTTAAACTTAAAATTAACATAACCATAAAATTGTTAATGTTGAAAACTTCATCAAAGTGACATATTCATCCATTTGTATAACATTCATTCAGCTTGTTCACATCTTTATCTCGTGACATTGTGCTTAATCATACTCAATACAAATTACTTTTCAAAATAAATTTCCAAACCCATGTTATTTAGTAAACCATTCAAAATCAATTCATTAGGGTTTCCTTTAAAGTAACATTTTTCTTTCAATGTCTTGTCCATTAAAACTCTTTAGGCGTAAGCTCCAAATGACCCAAATCTTAAACCTGTTGATTTATGTCATCTGGCAGTGATACTTCTCATCAAATCCTCACTAGCCTTCCTTTGCCACTTACACCAAAATTGTTATAATTTTACCAAGAACTTACAAATTTCCATAATCTCCCATATTACTTTATAAAGTATTCAAATATGTACTGTCATCATCAATTTATTTAAAACTGTTTTAAAACAATCTGTATTTTGAAAATCATTCAATGTATTTAATTTGACTTCAGGTAAAATAAATTCTGTCAGAAGTTTTATTTTCACAACATTAATTTTTAGGGCTATTTCTCTCTTGATTTAACTTGTCACATTATTCTTTATCAAAAATAGTCAGTCTGCAGATGCACCATGTGATCATTATTGTTTCAGTCTTATCTCTACTGCTCTACAGAAACTAAAATATAATTTTACATTATCTCTCAATCCCAGTCACACAGAAAAACTAGACATCTAATGTCCTGCATCCATTTAAGGGATGAAAAATAAAAATCAAACTTTTTTTTTCTTTTAGAAGTGATCTTTTTGGTCACCCTTCTGCCTTCAGAAATATGAGGGAATCTCTGGATAATTTAGATAGTGACTTCAGCCAATTTGTCACTTTGTCTCTGCCGTCAAGTTTCTAACATTTATGTTCACCATTTCTAATCAATTGACATTATTTCAATTTAAACCCTCAGTTAAATTTGGAGATGGGTGTTTAACCCAATAAGAAACGGCAATCTTTAACTTTATAATTCCACTTCAACTAATCCAGAGATTAATTCAAATCAGCATCATAAATGACAAAATTAGTCATAATTACCAGTAACAGACAGAGCTGGATACCAGTCCACTTAAAGCTCGTCCCATGTTCTGGATCATCTTTCCCAGATTCCTTCAGAATTAGCAGTTTCTTTAAAGGTTGTAATTTGCCTTAACCCATCTGTAATGATAAACACTCATTCCAGAGGTTAATGACCCCATACACACCATCAGGACAGAACAGTTACACAAACCAACACATACAAAACATAAAGTGCAGTCATCAACAAACATATGCACATTAAACATATAACTATGAATTGCTCATTCTCAAAATTTGTTTTTAGTGTTTAACTAAAAATTATTTAATCTCAGTTCTTACATGGTTTCTTAACCAATTTCAAATCATGTCTGTTCATTATTCCTTCATTTTTAGAGAAGTCAGCTGGATTGTTTTGGTTCTGATATCACTGCTTTTGTTTTGTTTCAGCTTTAGCACGACGATAACAGACAGAGCACCATTCCTCCTTCTCAAGCAGTCTCTCTCTCTCTCTTACACGGATAGTCTCTTATATTCAATTCATTAACCTTTAACCTTCACAAAGTTTTAGAAATTGGTTTATCCTTAAAGAATAAATTTGTATCAGAAATTTAAATGTTTAACTTTCCAATTAGAGCTATATAATAATCTCAAAATAAGTTATGCTATGAATTTTTTTTCTTCAAGTTACTTTAGTTAAATACCTTTTGTTATCCAGACCTCCTGTTTAAACTTCAACAGCTGTCCTTATCTTTAGACACCACCATGCCTTCAAATTCTCCTCTGCCATATCTAATGACCTGCAGGATTAAACTCATAATACGGAAATATTAGTTCAATATCACACAGATTTACTGATTCAATTGATACTTTTTTTTTTTTTTTTTTTTCTGGTCTCCACAAAAGTTAATGACAATCACCTCATGGTCTCAGCTGGCTCTTGAATGACCTTTACCCATCATAATTTTCACTCAGGGTCTTCCCTGGCATTCACAAACAGTGCGGTACTTGAGTGAGCGGTATAGAGGAACCATTATTAGGGCAGGCCCTGCTGTGTCCTGTCTGGACTCTCGGCCCCTACAAACACAGCGTCCCCCCTTACTGATGCTGCTGGCCTCACAGACATCGGTTCAACTCTCATACACACCTCACATAAAACACCTCCCTTCTTGGAAGTGCCCAATGCCGGTGACCCCCATGTCTTAGGTCGTCCCCCGCTGGCCAAAAGAGGATCTTACCCGTCTTCGGCGAATCACCCTCATTCACATTGGTCATCGCTTGAGATCTTTGACCCTTAAAAAGGATCAGATGTTTTTCTGGAGCCTTGGGGAAAGTGCATTCAAGAGTCACCAGAGCCATTTAGTCTGCTTACTATAGGTAGAACATTGAGACAGGTTAATCATAACACTACTTAATCACTGATACCATTTTACATCCTTCAAACCGCAACATATTAGTGCGTAGATTATACTCAGTGAATTTAGCCATAACCACTGTCCATTCAACTTCATGTCCTGCATGTTGACTCTGACCTGATCCATTAGTCCTGTGCATGGTGGCGGCTAAGATTAGACAAAGATGTCACTGGTCATGGAATAATTTATTTAAAAATCTATTCATTAAACTTCTGTATTTAAAAACATTTTATACCTTTATTATTGCCCTCCTAATGGCACTTTCACTCTTTTTAACAAATCACTGTCTCTATGATTTTCAACTGATGCACTGTGCTTTTACTAGAAATATCTTATCACCTCTGACACAGGCTCAGATAACAGCATTGAGCTGGTTTTGAATGAGAGAGAGACTCTGAGTTATTCAGGATGGTTCACTGTGTTTTCATAAACTTTATACTACTCACACTAGCTCAGCATAAGATCTGGCTAGAAATTAAATTTTTTTTTCAAATAAGACATCAAACATTTCCTTTAAACTCTATCCTTAGACAGAGATCACATTTTCAATTAATCATAATTTAATTTGTCTTTTTTCCATACAATTAATTTAGAAACTACAAATTTCTCAGAATAAGTCTTTGTTACTGTAGCAAGTTTGGCCATAGCACCAGAAACGGTGGGGGCCAGATTCAGATAAGCGAATTGTTTTATTACAGCTCTGCACCAGCTTATCTTTTGAAACCAAAACACCTGCATCTAGGGTTTTTAACATATTAACCCCAATTTATTTGATAAAAACTGTTATTACCAACATTCAGACAAATTAACTTTATCAGAAAAGAGGAACAGGAAGCACCTTTTTTATAAACCTGTCATTTAAACCTCTAATGTCACTGTTTATATATTTTCTCACCTCACATGTTTTTCGGTCATTGTCTTTAATTTTACCTCATAATTTTAATTAATTATCATAGATCTTTCCTTCAAAAATAATAACTAAAGTCGTTAAATTCATATTTCATTATTTTGTTAGACAGAGTGTAAGCCACTTCTTTGTTACTTTCTTACTTTGTTTCATCTACAAAATTTAGTCTGATGGACTGATTTGCCACCATTTCTACACCTTATGGGTGGGTGGTTACAGTTACATACAAAATGGCCCTGCTGACCACAATTAAAACACTCTGTCATTTAGCAACTGGCATGTTTCAGTCTAGTTCCCAGTCTGTAAGGCGGTGCCTAAAGCGGCACTCGCTCGGACAGTCAGAGAAGAGAAGAGCGCGCGAGAGGGGAGGGGGCAGATAAGACTGGCTGCTCACACATCTTGGCGTTTTCGCTTTTTCAAAAACAATCTCAAGCCCTTTTTTTCAGACTACAACTCAATTCCAGTAATTTCAGACGTTATTACGTTTGGCAGTTAGACTATACCATCCCTCAGTAATCTTCTGGGATTTTTCTTTCAGGGGTTAAACCCCACCCATTCTACAAATTCATTAATAAGCACTCTTTGTAGCCAGTCAAGTTGCTATTTAACTTTTCAGTCTGAATTAAAACCTTGCTGCCATGTTTTAATTTTTTTTTATTAATGTTCT